>NC_072441.2:132199469-132502500 GCF_028878055.3 Symphalangus syndactylus | reverse complement strand
TGGGGTCTGAACCCAACCAGAGAGACTGCCTACTAAAACAACAACTATCAATATAATCTGTAAGATTTATCAAAAACCAGCTGACTACAAAAAACTCACTTCAAATACAATGATATAGGTAGACTAAAATGATTAAAAGTTTAAACATGGAAAATAAACGTACCATGTAAACACTAATCAAAATAAAACTGGAATGGTTATAGTAATATGAGACAAAGTAGACCTTGAACACACACAAAAAAAACAACACAGATAAAAAAGAATATCATGTAATCATAAAAGGGTCAGGCAGTAATCCCACGGTGGCTGGGATTACAGGCATGAGCCACTGTGGAATTACTAGCTGACCCTTTTCTTATGACATGATATTCTTCTTTATCTGCATTGTTTTTTGTGTGTTCAAAGTCTACTTTGTCTTATATTACTATATGAGAGGTGAGTGTATTGTTTGAGCCCAGCAGTTCTAGACCAGCCAAGGCAACATGGTGAAACTTCATCTCTACAAAAAAATACAAAAATTAGCCAGCCATGGTTGTGTATGTCTGTGGTCCTAGCTATTCAGGAGAACAAGGTGAGAGGATCACTTGAGCCCAGGGAAGTTGAGGCTGCAGTGAGCCGAGATCACACCACTGCACTCCAGCCTAAGTGACAAAGTGAGACCCTGTCTCAAAAAAATTAATAAATAAAAATAATTATTAGAGATAACTACACATACAAATTGGATAACTTTAATGAAATGAACTAATTTCTTGCAAACTCAAACTACCAACATTCACCAAAGATTAAACAGATATCTGAATAGTCTTTTTGTTTTTTGTTGTTGTTTTGAGATAAGGTCTTACTCTGTCACCCAGGCTAGAGTACAGTGGCACAATCATGGCTCACTGCAGTCTCGACCTCCCAGGCTCAGAAGATTCTCCCACCTTGGTTTCCCTAGTAGCTTGGATCACAGGTACATGCTACCATGCCTGGCTAATTTTTTGTATTTTTTGTAGAGATGGAGTTTTGCCACGTTGCCCAGGCTGGTCTCAAACTCCTGGACTCAAGCAACTGGGATTACAGGTATGAGCCATGGTGCCTGGCCAATAGTTCTATATTTACAAGAGAAATTGAATAGGTAGCCAAAAACTTTCTGAAAAATAAATCTCCAGTGACAGATGGTTTCACAGGCAAATTCTTCCAAATATTTAAAGAAGAAATAATACCAATTTTATAAAATTTCATCCAGAAAAAAAGAAAGCAGAATACTTCTAAACTCGTTTCATGATCCCAACACTATTCTGTACTAAAGCCAGACAACAACAGTATTTAAAAAAAAAAAAAAAGAAAACACAAGGAAGAAAACTATAGACTGCTGGGCATGGTGGCTCATACCTATAATCCCAGCACTTTGGGAGGCCGAGGTGAGCAGGTCACACGAGCCCAGGAGTTTCAGACTAGCCTGGGCAACATGGTGAAACCCTGTCTCTACCAAAAAAATATATATATATTAGCTGGGTGTGGTGCATGCCTATGGTCCCAGCTACTCAGGAGGCTGAAGTGGGAGGATCGCTTACACCTGGGAGGCAGAGGGCGCAGTGAGCTGAGATTGTGCTACTGCACTCCAGCCTGGGCAAGAGAGTGAGACTCCGTCTCAAAAAAAGAAAAAAAAAAAAAAAAGAAGAAAAGAAAGAAAAGAAAACACAGACCAGTATTTTTCATGAACACAGACACAAAAACTCTCAACAAAATATTAGCATACCAAGTCCAGAAACATATACAAAGAATAATATACCACAACAAAGTGGGCTTTCTTCTGTGAATGCAAAGCTGGTTCAATAGTTGAAAAGTAATTTATGTAATCCACCATATTAACAGTCTAAAGAAGAAAAAACATGATCATACAATTTGACACAGAAGAAAGCATTTGACAAAATACAACATCTGTTCATGACTAAAAACAACAGCAACAACAAAACTCTTAGCAAACCTGGAATAGAAGTAAATTTCTTCAACCTGATAAAAGGTATCTACAAAAATCCTCCATCTAACAAAATACTAAATGGTGAAAGACTCAATGCCTTCTTCCTAATATCGGGAATAAGGCAATGATGTACACTCTCCCCATTCCTATTGAACACTGTACTGAAAATCTTAGCTGGTGCAACACAGGAAAAAAATGTAATAAAAATATACAGATTGGAAAGGAAGATATAAAACTGTCCTTATTCAAAGATAACATGATTGTCTACCTAGAAACTCCCAAGGAATTTACAAAAAAGTGCAGTTAGCAAGGACTCAGTTACAAGATCATCATAAAAAACCCAAATATATTTATTTATGCTAGCAATATACAAATACAAACATACATTTTTAAAAAATAACCAATTATAATAACTTCAAAAAAGTAAAATATTTAGGTATAAGTCTAACAAAACATGTAGGCATCTACAGACTGAAAACTATAAAACAGTGATGAAAGAAATCCAAGAAGACCTAAATAAATAGAGAGATATACTGTGTTCACAGATTGAAGACTCAATATAGTGAAGATTTCAATTTTTCTAAACTTGATATATAGGTTTAATGCAATATCAGTCAAAATCTCAGATTTTTAAAAATACAGACAAGCTAATTTTAAAATTTATGCAGAAAGGCAAAGGAACTGGAAGAGCTAAAATAATTCTGAAAGGGAAGAATAAAGTTAGAGGAATCACATGAACTTTAAGAAATACTATAAAGCAGCCAGGCATGGTGGTTCAAGCCTGTAATCCCAGCACTTTGGGAGGCTGAGGCAGGAGGATCATTTGAGGCCAGGAGTTCGAGACCAGCAAGGTCAGTATCACGAGATCTTGTCTCTAGAAAAAAAAAAAAGAAAAAACTGCTGGCCATGATGGTGCACAACTGTTGTGTCCCAGCTCCTTGGGAGGTTGAGACAGGAGGTTTGCTTGAGCCCAGGCTGCAAGTGAGCTATGAGTGTGCCACTGGACTCTAGGCTGGGCAACAGCGTGAGACCCTATCTCCATACAAATATGGCCAATCGATTTTGCAAAAGAAATAAAATCAATTTAATGAAGAGAGGACAGTCTTTTCAATACATAGGACTGGACACTGAACACTAAAACATTGAACATCAATATGCAAAATGAGGCCGGGCACGGTGGCTCACGCTTGTAATCCCAGCACTTTGGGAGGCCGAGGCGGGTGGATCACGAGGTCAGGAGATCGAGACCAGGTGAAACCCCGTCTCTACTAAAAATACAAAAAATTAGCTGGGCGTGGTGGCGGGCGCCTGTAGTCCCAGCTACTCGGGAGGCTGAGGGAGGAGAATGGCGTGAACCCGGGAGGCGGAGCTTGCAGTGAGCCAAGATTGCGCCACTGCACTCCAGCCTGGGTGACAGAGCGAGACTCCATCTCAAAAAAAAAAAAAAATATGCAAAATGAATAAACAAACCTCAGTCTAAACCTCACATTTTGTACAAAAATGTATAAAGTGTTTAGAATAAAACACAGCAGAATATCTTTGTGACCTGGGATTAGGCAAAGAGTTTTTATACATGTAACCAAAAGCAGATTCCATAAAAGAAGAAACTGGTAAGTTGGACTTCATTAACATTAAAAACTCTTGCTCTGGCAAAGACACTATTAAAATATTGAAGAAACAAGCCACAAACTGGGAGAAAATATTTGCAAGACACATATCCAATAAAGGACTTGCATCTAGGATAGAAAACGAACTCTAAAAACTCAAAATAAGAATATGAACAAGTCAATTTAAAAATAGGCAAAAGATGTGGGTACTACTCTGAAGAGAATATACAAATGGCAAATAAGTACATGAAAAAATGTTCAGCATCATTAGCTCTTAGAAAAATGTAAATTAAAATCATTATGAAATATTACTACATACCAACGAAAATGAGTAAAATTAAAAATATTGACAATACCAAGTGCTGATGAAGATGCAGAACTGGAACTCTCATGCTTTGCTGGTGTGAATGCAAAATGGTACAGGTGCTCTGGAAAAGCATTTGTCAGTTTCTTAAGTTAAATATACACTTACTTACCATATTACCCAGCAATCCCACTCCTGGGATTTCTCCCTAGAGAAATGAAAACTTATGTTAACAACAACAACAACAAAAAAACTGGTTATGAACATTTATAGCAGCTCCATTCATAACTGCCAAAAATTAGAAACAACCCAAATATCCTTTAACAGGATAAACAATTTGTAGTACATTTATATAACAGAATACTACCCAGCAAAAAGAAAGAACAAACTATAGATACAGGCAACAACTTAGAGGAATATATCAAAGGCGTTATGATGAGTAAAAGAAGCCATCTAGAAAGGTAACACACTATATATTTCCATTTATATAACATTCTTAAAAAAAACCAAAACTATAATGATGGAGAACAGCAGTGGCTACCAAGTGTTAAGGGTGTAACTACAATGGGAGGGAGTTTTTTGGGGTGATGGAACTGTTCATATCCTGGCTATGGTATAGCTTACTTAAATTTATACATCTGTTAAAATTCACAGAACTGTACATCAAAAGAAAAAAGTCACCTTTATTGTGTGATATTTTTAAAAATACTATTTATTTTTAGATTTCAAGGAAAAAAGAGAACAGGAAGAACGAGCAAAGGAGACTGAGATGGAGCTGCTAACAAAGTAGGAGAAAAACTAGGAGAGTGTGGTACCCTAAAAGCCTCATGAAGAAAATGAATCAAGGATGACAGTGATCAACTATACCAAAAACTGCTGATATTCAAGTAAGAAAAGGACTGAGAAGTGACAACTGGCAATGTAGAGGTGGCTCTGATGAGAATGGATCTGGCATAGTAAACACTGGTTGAAACAGATTTAAGAGAAAATGGGAGGACAGAAATTGGAGTTAACAAGTATAGATAACTCTTGAACTATTGCTACAAAAGACAGTAAAGAGATAGGACAATAGCTGGTAGAAGTAGAGTTAAGAGAAGATTTTTTACTAAGAAATAAAAGTATGTTTTTATGCTAACGGGAAGATCCAATAGAGAATAAAAAGTTCATGATGTAGTCCAGCTTTTTCCAGCACTTACAACTATTCATTTATACAGATACCTACCATGTTGTAACCATAGTCTGAAAACATAAGCAAATATCATGTCATCAAACACTTAACTGATTTGAAAAAAAAAAAGTATAAAATACAAGTGTCTGTTTCTAGACTTTTTTTTTTTTTTTGAGACAGAGTCTTGCTCTCACCCAGGCTGGAGTGCAGTGGTGCAATCTTGGCTCACTGCAACCTCCGCTTCCCTGGTTCAAGCAATTCTCGTGCCTCAGCCTCCCGAGTAGCTGGGATTACAGGTGTACATTACCACGCCTGGCTAATTTTTGTATTTTTAGTAGAGACGGGTTTCACCATGTTGGCCAGGCTGGTCTCGAACTCCTGGCCTCAAGTGATCCACCCGCCTCAGCCTTCCAAAGTTGTTTCCAGACTTTATAGACTACACACACACACACAATTGTATATGTACATACTCATATTGACTATAAGCTCCATTGGCCAGCTCTATAAATCAACTTACTTTCCTATGAATATGCTTTATAGTACAGTCAAAGTAACTCCCTGATTTCCCAGTCCACTCCTGACTCACCACATGACCATCCTTGGTCCTACACTACCCACATTTCTGTTATTAACTATGAATTTAACTGAATTCTAAGTTTTCAAGGCTGAGAAATACAGTTGTTATTATAAATGCTCTATGGTTTCCCCACATCCCAATGGACAAAAATGATATGTTCTGAATAACAAGTGACATCATCTTTAATAAAAGAAAAGATTACCATTATCAACTATTTTTTTTTAAACAGGGTCTCACTCTGTTGCCCAGGCTGGAGTGCAGTGGTACAATATTGGCTCACTGCAACCTCTGCCTCTCAGGCTCGGGAGTACTCCTGCCTCAGCTTCCTGAGTAGCTGGGACCAACAGGCA
Source organism: Symphalangus syndactylus (assembly GCF_028878055.3). Taxonomy (NCBI): domain Eukaryota; kingdom Metazoa; phylum Chordata; class Mammalia; order Primates; family Hylobatidae; genus Symphalangus; species Symphalangus syndactylus. The sequence continues at coordinate 132,496,531 of NC_072441.2, read as the reverse complement.
TTCACCATCCTGCCCAGCTAGCATTATCAACTTTTAAAAGGGCTAAACATTATACCTAAAAATCTAAATTCTGAAAGTGGGAAATTCTAAATCAAAACGTGGTTAAACTTCCGTGTAGATACTAATTTAAATAAAATGTCATACTAATTCAAAAGACAATTTTCTATAAAATTCCCTCCAATTACCACAAAGGAAAAGAGACAGACAGACAGAAAGACAGATATATTTATCAACTTGCAGCTTCACTTGTTAATGTAGAATTACCACATAGAAAACGTTTTCTGATTTGCAGAACGCAACTGTACATTCAAATACAGTTCTAAGAAAGACCTCTTAATCTGTTCCATTGTTAGTTAAGTGGTTTATACATGCAAAAAAAAAAAAGGAAGAAACCAGCTGGACATATATAATATGGAAAGGAAAAAATGGGGATAGGAGAAATAATCTCAACATTTCTTACTTTTCTCCTTTCTAAAAATCCCTTCTTCTTACTCTTCCCTTTTCTCATCACCCACACCCCCAAAACACACAAGATCCATGCCAAACCCCATAAAAGCCCTTAGGCCTCTCTCAAGCATGCAAATGTAATTTTCTACCCAGACAACACACTTCCTTTTTAATGAACTCCAAAAACAATCTGTGAATGCCCACAGAAAAGAGGAAAATTGCAATAAAAAAAAAATAAAAACAGAGAGATGTGGGGGAGGGTCAAGATGGATATGGCAAATCCAGAGTTTAAATAGACATAAAAGATAATGAAGGTGAAGGGATTGTAATCAAACAAAATGGTTTGCAGTCTGTCATTTCATACAAATGAGACTCAGAGAAATATATGAATATTCACTTAAATCAAAATCATTCATTACAGGAGTGGTCCTTCAAGTGAAAGGATCTCTGTCAAGGCCCAATGTGGCTGTCATTCTTTGTTTCATTTTGTAATTTAAAAACACAAAAAAATTGTATATGGATAAAAAGAGAAAAAATAATGTTACATATGCACAAACCCATAAAGCCATCAAGAGAGGGAATACATTTATTCATGATATAACCAAATACTACATCAAAATTAGATCTTTAGAGAGTGTTCATAAATGATGAGACACTTCAGTCAACCACATGACTCAGGATCCCTCCAGATGCACATTATGATTCAGATTTGAACACTAAATAAAGTAGGCCAAAGGGTAGGGTGGGAGGACTTGAAGAAAAACACAATGCAAAAAAGGTCATCAAAATGAAAACTGTCTTCTTGCCACACAATTTGAAGAGAAGTTTCATTGGAAAAAAAAAAAAGCTGTAAACCAATTTAGGCTGAAATAATTGCTACATTTTATAATCTAACCTCTTAATAGTGAATAGAATTCTCCCTGCTTAAGGATCAAATTGGTTGGGCTCTACACTTGTCTGGCACCATGCTGTGGGCTATTTCTTTTAATATATAACCAGTCAAAGATGTATTCAGGCTTTTGTGAGATCCAAAGCTTTGTAACTAACTGAATATTCTAGAGCACCATGAAGTTTCTCTAAAAGGAGTAGACAAAGCTATACAGAGTGATAGCCTCCCTCGGATAGCTAATATTCATTCCTCAAAGGTAGACACTGAACCCTTTATAATATACCAAATACAGACACTTTTTCTTATAGTGCTTGTCCTATAATATTCATACTAATTTTTTCTTCCTTCAGTTTGTATCAACACACCATAAGATCACAGCTGCTTAAGGGAATAACAATAACAAAACTCTTCAAAATACATATTAATAATTGTGGCTGGGCATGGTGGCCCATGCCTTGTAAGCCCAGCACTTTAGGAAGCCAAGACGCAAGGACTTCTTGAGGCCAGGAGTTTGAGATTAGCCTGGGCAATATAGTAAGACTCCATCTCTACAATTTTTTTTTTTTTAATTAGCAGGGCATGGTGGCACATCTATAGTCCTAACTGATACTGAAGCAGGAGGGCTGCTTGAGTCTAGGAGTTTGAGGCTGCAGTGGGCTAGGATCGTACCACATCATGCTAGCCTGGTCAACAGAGCAAGACCTTGTCTCTAAAACTAAAAGAAAAACAAAAACATGATTGTTACATGTACAAATACAGTAAAATAATCTACCAATAGTAAGTACTAACTGAAAATCATACTATGTTTTCAGGCTTCATGATAAATGTCATCAACTGAATATACAATTTAGCACAAATCTTTATGGAATGATTATGCTCATATAACGCATACATAAACACTATACTATTGTTAAATTTATAACTGATGGATGAAAGTAATTTCACATATTGGCATACATGTTACAAAGCACTATCAAGAGACTGATTTACAGCTTTTTAAAACCTTTCTAACAAAATACATTAAGCTAACCAAATTAAATCACGGAGATAAGGATGAAAGAACATATATAACTGTAGTATATGAGTTAAATCTTGCTTTCATTTATCTATAACAGGCTCATTACCCATTGCATCCACATGGAAGTACAGAACACGCGGTTAAATATTTGTTTATATTGAAACATAACATCTATCTTCATAATAAATCTATTTCAAGTTATCATATTCTTCACAAAACAATACTTTGTTCATTTTTCCCTATAAATTATGTTGAAACAAAAATTAATCCATTAACTTTTAAACTACCATATAAAAGGGACTAGAAGGAACATGTAGTCTGGGCATGGTGACTCACACCTATAACTCCAGCTTTGGGAGGCCAAAGTGGGAGGACCACTTGAGGTCAGGGTTCAAAGATCAACCCAGGAAACATAGCAAGACCACATCTCTACAAAAAAATTTAAATATTAGCAGGGCATGGTGGTGTACACCTGTAGTCCTAGCTACTCAGGAGGCTAAGGCAGGAGGACTGTTTGAGCCCAGGAGCTCGAGGCTGCAGTGAGCTCTGATCACACTACTACATTCCAGCCTGGGCAACAAAGTGAGACCCTATCTCTTAAAAAAAAAGAAAAAAAGAAAAAAAGAAGATATACGAATGGGCAATAACCATTTTGAAAACACAGTTACATCAATCATTAAGAAAATGCAAATAACCACAATGAGATACCATTTCACACCCACTAGGATGGCTATAATAAAAACACCAGAAACTATGAAGTACTGATGAGCATCAGGAGAAACAGGAACCCTTGTAACACTGCTAGTAAGTATGTAAAATGGTGCAGCTACTGTGGAAAACAGTTTGCCAGTTCCTTAAAAAGTTGAACACAATTACCATATGACCGAGCATGCTGAGTTTGAGGCAGAAGAAAGCCATCCAAATAGAGATGTTCATTTGCTTAGAATGCATTTACTACCATTTCTGCTCATTGAAATTTTATCTTTCCTCTATCCACCTTCCAGCTCCCCTTTCTGCCCCTATACCCTTAACTCTTTGCAATTATTCTTGCCTTCTGTGATCCTTTAGCACATTTACATTTCTGCTATTACTCTTATTACATTGTTTTATATCATAATTATTTTTCTACATATTTGTCTTGTCGACCAGATAGTGAGTTTCTTGAGAGTAGGGAGAAAATGAAGTCTGGTATATTACTTTTATTTATCCCACAAGATCTTGCTCATGATCGGTACTTAATAAATCTATCAACAATAATCCAGGGAAAGACCCAGACCTTTATGTGACCTAGATAACATCACCTAAACTTCCACATCGCCATTTGCAAGATGAACAGAAGGAACCCAGGATTCTCTGTAATTCCAGCATGACTCCTGACCTTCCCCTTGCTCAACATTCACGGCTTCACTATGCCTTGAGACTTTCAGAACTAATTTCATAATGTCTTCTATGCCCTGTCACTCCAAGGAGTCCAGAGCTTCCAGGTCATCCCTCAGTGCCCAGGTTCTAATCCACATATGTCTCTATGGGCAATGAGACAAATTCTCCATATGCCTCAGCACTACTTATTTCCCCCACTTCTCTGCCTTATTTTTCACCATAGTACTTACTACCATCTGATTATTGAGCTATATACTTAAAAGTTATATATTTATATATACTTAAAAATGGTCTATGTCAACCTTTAAGTATAAGTTCCATGAGGGCTGAGATAAAAGTCTGTTTTATTCACTGTGGTAACTCCAGAACCTACAATAATACCTGGTTCATGGTATGGCTTGACGGATGTTTGCAGAATAAATAAATGAATACGTATTTCATTTGTTAATTTAGCCAACAAATATTAAGTGCCTATAATATACCCCTAGGATACATTAATAAAGAAGAAAGGCATGTTTTCTATAATTATGAAGGATTATAAGGAAAGAGAAGACATTAAACATTACATAATTATATATAATTCTTATATATAATTATGACAAATGTTCTCAAGGAAAGTATAGGACATATAACAGGGATACCTAACCTAGTGGGATTAGGAAGGCCCGACGAAATACACTGAAGCGAAGACTGAAGGATAAGCAGGAATTAGGTAAGCAAAGAAGGGTAAAAAAGACAAACAAAAAGAATGTGCCAAGACTCGAAAAAGGAACATGTTTTCTGTTTAGCAGCTTTACTGAGAAAAAATTGACATGCAATAAATTGTACCTATTTAAAGCATATAATTGTTAAGTTTTGACACGTGTTAAGTTTGACGTGAGTTTTGACATACATGAAATCATCACCACTATTAAGATAATGAACATATCCATCTCTACCTTGGCACATAATTTTTATTTACTCAACTGGTATTTATTGGTATCTACCATGTGTCAGGTCTTGAGTATGCATTGGTGTATGATCTCTGCCCTTTTACAGTTCAATAGATGTCTAATTCAAGGAAGTAAAAGAAAGGCAGGGCAACAATGTCTGGGGAGGTAGGTAAGAGCTATATTCTGCAGGGCCATGTAGACCATACTTGGATTTTTATACAAAGACCAGTGAGAGGCAAGCAGGCCTAAGCCATGCTGAACTTGAACAGGACGTCATTAGAAGGCGTTCAGTAGGGCAGTGATATAATCATATTTCTTTTCAGAAAGATCTGACTGACAAAAAAAAGTGAACAGAGAAGAGAAAGTCAAGAGTGGTTTCTGGGGGAACCAGTTAAGCAAGTGCAATAATCCTGGCATGAGATTATGGTAGTTTGGCCAAGGTGGTGGTTGCAGATAAGTTTTACATCGGTTCAAGAGATAATTAGAAAGCAGAACCATCAGGAGTTGGTGATGGGTTAAATATGATGAGTAAAGAAAATGGAGCACATCTATAGCCATCTGATCTTTGACAAAGTCAACAAAAATAAGCAATGGGGAAAGGACTCCCTATTCAATAAATGGTGCTGGGTAGCTGGTTAGAGATATGCAGAAAAACGAAACTGGACCACTACCTTTCACCATATGCAAAAATAACTCAAGATGGATTAAAGATTTAAATATAACATCTCAAACGATAAGAATCACCTATAAGAAAACCTAGAAAACACCATTCTGGATGCTGGCCTTGGGAAAGAATTTATGACTAAATCCTCAAAAATATTTGCAACAAAAACAAAAATTGGCAAGTGAGACCTAATTAAGCTAGAGGGCTTTTACACAGCAAAAAGAAACTATCAACCGATTAAACAGACAACCTACAGAATGGGAGAAAATATTCTCAATCTATGCATCTGACAAAGGGCTAATATCCAGAATCTATAAAGAACTTAAACAATTCAACAAACAAAGAACAAATAGCCCCATTAAAAAATGGGCAAAAATGCAAATAGACGCTTCTCAAAAGAAGACATACAAACAGCCAGCAAAGATGAAAAAATACTCAACATCACTAATCATCAGAGAAATGCAAACCAAAACTACAGTGAAGTGCCATTTCACACCAGTCAGAATGGCTACTATTAAAAAGTTAAAAAAAAAAAAAAAAAAGAAAAAAGAAAAAACAGATGCTGGTGAGACTGCAGAGAAAAAAAAAAAAACACTTGCACACTACTGGTGGTAATTTAATTCAGCCACTGTGGAAAGCAGCTTGGAGATTTCTCAAATAATTAAAAATAGAGGCCAGGCACAGTGGTTTACACCTGTAATCCCAGCACTTTGGGAGGCCGAGGTGGGCAGATTACCTGAGGTCAGGAGTTCAAGATCAGCCTGGCCAACATTGCGAAAAATATAAAAATTAGCCAAATGTGGTGGTGTGTGCCTGTAATCACCACTACTCAGGAGGCTGAAACATGAGAATCGCTTGAACCTGGGAGGCGGAGGTTGTGGTGAGCCAAAATTGTGCCACTGCACTCCAATCTGGGCAACAGAGGCAGAATCTGTCTCAAAAAAAAAAAAAAAAAAAATTAAAAATAGAATTACTATTAGACTCCCCAACATTACCAGGTATATATCCAAAAGAAAATAAATCATTCTACCAAAAACACACATGCACTCATATGTTTATTGCAGCACTATTCACAACAGCAAAGACATGGGATCAATCTAGGCACTGATCAACAGTGGACTGGATAAAGAAAATGTGGTAGATGACTTCTATTCAACATAGTATTGGAAGTCCTAGGCAGAGTAATCAGACGAGAGAAAGAAATAAAAGGTATCCAAACTGGTAAAGAGGAAGTCAGGTCGGGCGCGGTGGCTCACGCCTGTAATCCCAGCACTTTGGGATGCCAAGGCGGGTGGATCACGAGGTCAGGAGATCGAGACCACAGTGAAACCCCGTCTCTACTAAAAATACAAAAAAAATTAGCCGGGCGCGGTGGCGGGCGCCTGTAGTCCCAGCTACTCTGGAGGCTGAGGCAGGAGAATGGTGTGAACCCGGGAGGCGGAGCTTGCAGTGAGCCGAGATCGCGCCACTGCACTCCAGCCTGGGCGACAGAGTGAGACTCCGTCTCAAAAAAAAAAAAAAAAAAAGAGGAAGTCAAACTGTCGCTGTCTGCATCTGATGATATGACTGTATACCTAGAAAACCCTAAAGACTCCTCCAAAAAGCTCCTGGAACTGATTAATAAATTCAGCTAAGATTTAGGATACAAAATTAATGTACAGAAATCAATAGCTCTACTATACACCAACAGTGACCAAGGTGAGAATCAAATCAAGAACTCAACCCCTTTTACAATAGCTGCGAAAACCATAAAATACTGAGGAATATACCTAACCAAGGAGGTGAAAGACCTCTACAAGGAAAACTACAAAACACTGGCGAAAGAAATCATAGACGACACAAACAAATGGAAACACATTCCACGTTCATGGATGGGTAGAATCAATATTGTGAAAATGACCATACTGCCAAAAGCAATCTATAAATTCAATGCAATTCCCGTCAAAATACCACCATCATTCTTCACAAAACTGGAAAAAAAAATCCTAAAATTCATATGGAACCAAAAAAGAGCCCACATAGCCAAAGCTGGACTAAGCAAAAAGTACAAATCTGGAGGCATCACATTATCTGATTTCAAACATAAGGTCACAGTCACCAAAACAGCATGGTGCTGGTATAAAACTAGGCACAAAGACTAATGGAACAGAATAGAGAACCCAGAAGTAAACCCAAATACTTACAGCCAACTCATCTTCGACAAAACAAACAAAAACATAAAGTGAGGAAAGGACACCCTATTCAACAAATGGTGCTGGCATAACTGACAAGCCACATGTAGGAGAATAAAACTGGATCCTCATCTCTCACCTTACACAAAAGTCAGCTCAAGATTGGCCGGGTGTGGTGGCTCACGCCTGTAATCCCAACACTTTGGGAGACTGAGGTGGGTGGATCACCTGAGATCAGGAGTTCGAGACCAGCCTGGCCAACAATGGTGAAACCCCATCTCTACTAAAAATTAAAAATTAGCCAGGCATGGTGGCAGGCACCTGTAATACCAGCTACTTGCGAGGCTGAGGCAGGAGAATCACTTGCACCCAGGAGGGTGAGGCTGCAGTGAATGGAGATTGTGCCATTGCACTCCAGCCTGAGTGACAAGAGTGAAACTCCATCTAAAAAAAAAAAAACAAAAAACCTTAAGATGGATTAAGGACTTAAATCTAAGACCTGAAACTATAAAAATTCTAGAAGATAACATTGGAAAAACCCTTCCAGGCAAAGATTTCATGACCAACAACCCAAAAGCAAATGCAACAAAAACAAAGACAAATAGGTAGAACTTAATTAAACTAAAGAGCTTTTGCACAGCAAAAGAAACAGCAGAGTAAACAGACAACCCACAGAGTGGGAGAAAATCTTCACAATCTATACATCCGACAAAGGACTAATATCCAGAGTCTACAAGGAACTCAAACAAATTAGCAAGAAAAAAACAAACCAATCCCATCAAAAAGTGGGCTAAGGACATGAATAGACAATTCTCAAAAGAAGATAGACAAATGGCAAACAAACATGAAAAAATGCTCATCATAAATTATCAGAAAAATGCAAATCAAAACCATAATGCAATACCACCTTACTCCTGCAAGAATGGCCATTATCAAAAAATAATAATAAAAAAATAGATGTTGGCATCAATGCAGTGAAAAGGGAACACTTCTACATTGCTGGTGGGAATGTAAACTAGTACTGCCACTATGAAAAACAATGTGGAGACTCCTTAAAGAACAAAAGTAGAACTACCATTTCAGCAATCCCACTGCTGGGTGTCTACCCAGAGGTAAAGAAGTCATTATACAAAAAAGAAACTTGCACATGCATGTTTACTGCAGCGCTATAAACCTGCAACTGCAAAAATGTGGAACCAGCCCAAATGCCCTGTCCATCAATCAATGAGTGGATAAAGAAACTGTGGTATATACATAAGATGGAATACACGCAGCCACAAAAAGGAATGACTTAATGGCACTCGCAGCAACCTGGATGGGATTGGACACTAGTATTCTAACCGAATTAACTCAGGAATGGAAAACCAAACATTGTTATGTTCTCACTCATAAGCGGGAGCTAAGCTATGAGGATGCAAAGGGATAAGAAGGATTCAATGAACTTTGGGGACTTGGCGGGGAAGAGTGGGAAGTGGGTGAGGAATACAAGACTACAAATTGGGTTCAGTGTATACTGCTCAGGTGATGGGTGCACCAACATCTCACAAATCACCACTAAGGAACTTACTCATGTAATCAAATACCATCTGTTCCCCAAAAACCTATGGAAATAAAAATTTGTTTAAAAAAAGGAAAAAAAAGAAAATTAAAACTCAGAAAAAAAGAAAACATGGTATATATACACCATGGAATACTACACAGCCATAAAAAAAGAATGAAATCATGGATGCACCCAGAGACCACTATCCTAAGTGAATTAATGCAGAAACAGAAAACCAAATACCACATGTTCTCACTTACAAGTGGGAGCTAAACACTGGATACACATGGACACAAAGATGGCAATATTAGACACTGGGGATTATCAGAGAGAGAAAGGAGGGAGGGGGCAAAGACTGAAAAACTAACTATTGAGTACTATCCTCACTATCTGGGTGACAAGATCAATCATACCCCAAACATCAGCATCACACAATATACCCATGTAACAAGTCTACACATGTACCCCTGAATCTAAAATAAAAGTTGAAATTATTTTAAAAAAAAAAGAAAGAAAGAAAATGGAGAAGTCAAAGATAATTCTCAGTTTTCTGGCTGTACAATTAGTTGAATGTGATGTCATTTCCAAGACGGAACTCTGGAGGAGGAGGACTTTGATGGGAAAAGAGTTCAGTCTTGGACATACTGAGTTTGATGGGCTAAAAAGATATGTAAGTGGACATACCCAGAAGGCACTTAACTATACCTAATTTGGGTAGAGTAGGAACATACTGCATACATCGGGGTAGTGTGGGAAGTTAAAAAAAAAAAAAAAAAAAGAACACACTGCAAAGGTGATTGAGAAAGGCCAATTGGGCAAATAAAACAAATGGCATCTAGATCGGAAAGGAGTAAGTAAAACTATTCTATTCACAGATAGATGATCTTGTATGTAGAAAATCTTTAAGAATCTACACAAAAACTAACAGAGACAATAAGAGAGTTCAGCAAAGTTAAAGCCTCAAAGCACTACCTCAGTTGAACTTTACACACTTCCAATGAACAATCCAAAACTGAAAATAAGAAAATAATCAAAACAGAATCTTACCATTATCCCAGAAAGTTCTCTCATGCCCTTACTTGTCAATCCCTTCCATAGGCAACCATTGTTCTGATTTTTTAACCATTAACAAATTTTGCCTATTTTAGAACTTCACGTAATGAAAATATATAATATGTACTTTTCAGTAAGGTTTTTTTTCACTCAGCATATTATTTTGGTTGTGATTACTTTTGAGACAGGGTCTTCCTCTATTGCCCAGGCAGTCACACACAATCTTGGCTCACTGCAGCCTCGACCTCCTGGGCTCAGGTGATCCTCCTGCCTCAGCCTCCCAAGTAGCTGGGACTACAGGCGCATGCCACCACATTTGGCTAATTTTTGTTGTAGTTGGTAGAGACAAGGTCTCCTATGGTGCCCAGGCTGGTTTCGAACTCCTGGGCTCAAGTGATCCTCCCACCCTGGCCTCCCAAAGTGCTGGGATTATAGGCATGAGCCACCATGCCTGGCCAACGTATTATTTTTGAGATAACATTCATGTTCTTTTTATGTATCAATAGTTTATTGTTATTGCTGAATAGTAGTCCATTGTATGGATATACCAGTTTGGTTAGCCATTCTCCTATCCATGTACAACTAGGATGTTTCCAGCTAGGGACTATTATGACCAAAACTGCTTTGAATATTTTTATACAGGTTTTTTTGTTGACATTGTTGAAATGCACTTTCATTTGGCTTGCATAAATACTTAGGAGAATTTCTGGGTCATAGGGTAAGTGTATGTACAGACCTTTTTCCAAAGTGGTTATACCATTTATATTCCCAACAACAATGTATGTCTGAGACTTCTGAATGCTCTATGTCCTGATCGACATTGGCTTCTTAATTTTAGTAATTATGGTGGGAATGTAGTATTATCTCATTGTGGTTTTACTTTACATTTCCCTGATGACTAACGATTGAGTGTTTTTTCATGTTTAATATCCATTTGTATATAATCTTTCATGATGTGTTTGTTCACATCTTTTGTCCATATCTTATTGAGTTTTCTTTTTATAATTGAGTTGTTAGCATTCTTTAGCTATCTTAAATACCAATTTCTTGTCAACTATAAGTCTGGTGAATATCATCCCCCAAGGGACAAGTATTTATTGACTGAACTACATATATTTTGTATGTATACTACTATACATATTTTTTTTTTTCATTTTTGAGACAGTCTTGCTCTGTCGCCCAGGCTGGAGTGCTGTGGCATGATCTCGGCTTGCTCACTGCAACCTCCACCTCCCAGGTTTAAGCAATTCTCATGCCTCGGCCTCCAGAGTAGCTGGGATTACAGGTGTGTGCCACCATGCCTGGCTAATTTTTGTATTTTTAGTAGAGGCAGGGTTTTGCCATGTTGCCCAGGCTGGTCTCAAACTCCTGGCCTCAAGTGATCCATCCGCCTTGGCCTCCCAAAGTGCTGGGATTACAGATGTGAGCCACCGTGCCTGGTCTGAACTACTTATAGATTTTAAATAATGTTACAGAACTCCTCTCTTTAAAATCAAATAGCCTTGAATTTAAAACCTGGCTCTGCATATAACTAGCTGTAAGAATTTGAGCAAGTTATTTAACTTTTCTGGGCATCTTTTTGCATCTGTAAAATAGATATAATAATTACCTTTATAGGGTTGTTGTGATGATTTAGACAATGGATTTCAACATGTCTGGTATATAAAAGATCCTTAATAAATGTCAGTTCTATAATGTGGCAGTTGCTGCCTTAAATAGCTGAACTGCAAATCTTAGACTGCAAAACTCTAAAAATTTAAATTTTCACAATAGTACAAATCATTACAATAGAGAAGATATAAAGAATTAGAGCTCCTGGGAAAAGATTAATATGTCTTTCTTTTATTCTAGTTCACTAACATATGCAAAATAAAGCTAAATCTAAAAATACTCAAATCAAATGAAATTCAGCTGGAGGTGAAATTGTAAAGAAAAAGGTGAATAATTTATATTAGGCTACCAGTTATCTCCTATAGCCTAGTGGAAAATTTAAATTACATGCTACTGCAAATACAACTGTACTGAATCCTATCCATACCAGAATTAGTTGTGTTTCACCTCCTATAGAGATTCACATTTAAAAAAGTTTAACCTAAAAGCATTTTTAAGACAATAACTTCAGCATGTTAATATTTTAAGCAACTAAGTTATACTAATAACTTCATATAAGTTAGTGTAAGTTATAGTAATCACTATAAATAAGAGCTACATTATGTAATACAGAACTTGCTTTATTGCTTTCTGTTCTCATATTTATTTATTGCTATAAAAATTTCAAGTTCTGGATCCAATTTCTGCCCACTTAACTAGTCAAGTTAATTAGCTCTTCTAAATGTCACTTCCTTCATTTGTAAAATGAGGATAATAGTATTATCTTATGTCACTATAATGAGGATTAAATAAGCTTATAAACCTCTTATTCAACACAGAATACTTTTAACATACAGTAAGTACCAAATAAATATTGTTTATTATTATTGTTGTTAAACAATGTTAATCAAAGTTTTTTAGATTTTCTATGACTAGTTTGGGCTTCACATTTTCCAGTCTGGAGAGGTTATTAAGATATGATTATGATTCAATTTTTTTTTTCAGACACAGTCCACTCTGTTGGCCAGGCTGGAGTGCAGTGGCACGATCTCGGCTCACTGCAACCTCTGCCTCCTGGGTTCAAGCGATTCTCCTGCCTCAGCCTCCCCAGCAGCTGGGATTACAGGTGCCCGATACCACACCCAGCTGATTTTTGTATTTTTAGTAGAGACGGGGTTTCACCATTTTGGCCAGGCTAGTCTCAAACTCCTGACCTCAAGTGATCTGCTCACCTTGGCCTCCCAAAGTGCTGGGATTACAGGCGTGAGCCACCGTGCCCGGGCTCTCAATTGTTAAACTGACTAAAAATCACTGATAGAAAGAATATACTTTGCAACCTTCAGATCTCAATTTAAATGTCACTTTCTTGATGAACTCTACTCTCCAAAGGCCCTTCATTTAAGTTTTATTTTTTTTTATTATTTTTATTTATTTATTTTTTTTGAGACAGAGTCTCGCTGTTGCCCAGGCTGGAGGGCAGTGCCACGATCTCGGCTCACTGCAGGCTCTGCCCCTCAGGGTTCACGCCATTCTCCTGCCTCAGCCTCCCGAGGAGCTGGGAGTACAGGCGCCCGCCACCTCGCCCGGCTAATTTTTTGTATTTTTAGTAGAGACGGGGTTTCACCGTGTTAGCCAGGATGGTCTCAATCTCCTGACCTCGTGATCCGCTCGCCTCGGCCTCTCAAAGTTCTGGGATTACAGGCGTGAGCCACCGCGCCCGGCCGTCATTTAAGTTTTAATTTCTAATATAGTAAATATGAATAGGTGTGACTCAAATAAACAAATGCTCTTTAGGGGTCTGCTGTAATTTTTAAAAATAGAAAAGGGTCCTGAAACCAAAGTATTCGAGACTGATAATAATGCATTGATTAGAAAATATATATACTTTTTTTTGTTGATTCAAAATATTTTACATATTTATTGGGTACGTGTGAGTATTTGTCACATGCATAGAATGTGTAATGATCAAGTCAAGGTATTTGAAGTGTTCATCATCCTATTTATCATTTCTATGTGTTGGTAACATTTCAAGTCCTCTCTTATAGCTAATTTGAAATATACAATACACTGTTGTTAACTATCATCACCCCACTCTGCTATGGAATATTGAGGTTTATTTCTTCTATCATCAACCTCTCTTTATCCCACCTTCCTACTCATGTACTCTTCCCAGCCTCTGGTATCCATCATTTTACTATTTCCATGAGATCAACTTTTTTAGCTTCTACCTTTGAGTGAGAACATGTGGTATCTGTCTTTCTGTGCTTGGCTTACCTTGCTTAATATGATGACCTCTAGCTGCACCCATATTGCTCCAAGTGACAAGATTTCATTCATTCTTATGGCCGAATAGTATTTCACGTGTATATATGTACCACTTTTTTTTTTTTTGAGAAGTAGTTTCGTTCTTGTTGCCCAGGCTGAATGGTAATGGCATGATCTCGGCTAACTGCAACCTCTTCTTCCCAGGGTTCAAGCAATTCTCCTGCCTCAGACTCCTGAGTAGCTGGGACTACAAGTGCACGCCACCATGCCTGGGTAATTTTTTTTTTTTTTTTTTAGACAGAGTCTTGCTTTGTCGCCCAGGCTGGAGTGCAGTGGCACGATCTCGGCTGGCTGCAAGCTCCGCCTCCTGGGTTCACACCATTCTCCTGCCTCAGCCTCCCAAGTAGCTGGGACTACAGGCTCCTGCCACCATGCCCGGCTAATCTTTTTTTTTTTTTTTATTTTTACTAGAGACAGTGTTTCACCATGTTGGCCAGGCTGGTCAACCCCTGACCTCAGGTGATCCTCCTGCCTCGGCCTCCCAAAGTGCTGGGATTACAGGCATGAGCCACTGCTCCTGGCCTATATACCACATTTTAAAAATCCATTTGTCTGTAGATGGACACTTAGGTTGATTCCATATTTTTGCCATTGTAAATAGTGCTATGATAAACATGCAAGTGCAGGATCCCTTTGATATAGAGATTTATTTTCCTGTGGATAAACACCTAGTAGTGAGATTGCTGGATCAAATGGTAGTTCTACTTCAGTTTTTTGAGAAATCTCCATATTGTTTTCAATAGTGGTTGTACTAATTTACATTCCCACCATTAGTGTGTAAGAGTTCCCTTCTCTCTGCATCCTTGCAAACATCTGCTATTTTTTGTATTTTTAATAACAGCCACTCTATGTGGGGTAAGATGGTATCTCTGTGGATTTGATGTGCACTTCCCTGATAATTGGTGATGCTGAACACTTGGAAAACATGTGTTCTCTTGATTCAAAGTATACTATGGTCTGTCAAACTTCTAGGTGAGTTATTCCCTCCCCTCACCTTTTTTTGGCTAGATTGATTTTGAGTGGTAACTAAGAAGTGTGCATGTTCACTTTTCCCTATTGTAGTTATAATTACAATAAAGTTGCAAAGGCTAACTACAACTTCAGGATTTTCTTTATATTTCTTTTTACCATGAACTAGAATTTCATCAACTCAATGAGGGTTACACTAGTTACCTCATGCCTATAGGAACTTATAACTGACAATTAAATTTTTATGGTAATATGATTACTAATAAACACAGATTACTTGTAAGATAAAAATATTTCCAAACAGTAAATCCACACTGCTCCATGAAAGTGAAAATATTAGGAATCACTGCACTGAAATTATCTATTCAATCCATCTCCCACTTCTAGCTCTAATGCCACTTTTAGGTTAGTCACTCCTCTTCTCTCGCTTTTTCTATTACAACAGCCATCCTATGTTCATTCTTTAATTTCACCATCCAGTCTCCACACTGAGACCAGTATGATCTATATGAAAATTAAATCTGGCAAGCCATGTCACTATACTTGTTATTAAAAAGATTTTATGGCTCCCAGTTATGTACAACAGATATCATAAACTGATTAAAGCTGGGCATGGTGGCTCACGCCTGTAATCCCAGCACTATGGGAGGAGGCTGAGGCAGGCAATCACCTGAGGTCGGGAGTTCAAGACCAGCCTGGCCAACACAGTGAAATGCCACCTCTACTAAAAGTACAAAAATTGGGAAAGGAGGTTCCAAGATGGCTGAATAGGAACAGCTCCAGTCTACAGCTCCCAGCATGAGCAATGCAGAAGACGGGTGATTTCTGCATTTCCAACTGAGGTACCGGGTTCATCTCACTGGGGCTTGTCAGACAGTGGGTGCAGCCCATGGACCATGAGCCGAAGCAGGGCGAGGCATCACCTCACCTGGGAAGCACAAGGGGTCAGGGAATTCCCTTTCCTAGCCAAGGGAAGCGGTGACAGATGGCACCTGGAAAATCGGGTCACTCCTACCCTAATACTGTGCTTTTCCAACGGTCTTAGCAAACAGCACACCAGGAGATTATATCCCACGCCTGGCTTGGAGGGTTCCACGCCCACGGAGCCTTGCTCACTGCCAGCACAGCACGCTGAGATCGAACTGCAAGGCAGCAGTGAGGCTGGGGGAGGGGCGCCCGCCATTGCTGAGGCTTGAGCAGGTAAGCAAAGCAGCCAGGAAGCTCAAACTGGGTGGAGCCCACTGCAGCTCAAGGAGGCCTGCTTGCCTCTGCAGATTCCACCACTGGGGGCAGGGCATAGCTGAACAAAAGGCACCAGAAACTTCTGCAGACTTAAACATCCCTGTCTGACAGCTTTGAAAAGAGTAGTGGTTCTCCCAGCATGGAGTTTGAGATCTGAGAACGGACAGACTGCCTCCTCAAGTGGGTCCCTGACCCCCAAGTAGCCTAACTGGGAGGCACCTCCCAGTAAGGGCCAACTGACACCTCATATGGCCAGATGCCCCACTGAGATGAAGCTTCCAGAGGGACGATCAGGCAGCAACATTTGCCATTCTGCAATATTTGCAGTTCTGCAGCCTCTGCTGGTGATACCCAGGCAAACAGTCTGGAGTGGACCTCCAGCAAACTCCAACAGACCTGCAGCTGAGGGTCCTGACTGTTAGAAGGAAAAGAAACAAACAGAAAGGACATCCACACTAAAACCCCATCTGTACATCATCATCATCAAAGACCAAAGGTAGATAAAATCACAAAGGTGGGCAGAAACCAGGGCAGAAAAGCTGAAAATTCTAAAAATCAGAGTGCCTCTTCTCCTCCAAAGGAACGCAGCTCCTCGCCAGCAACAGAACAAAGCTGGATGGAGAATGACTTTGACGAGTTACGAGAAGGCGGCTTCAGGAGACTGGTAATAACAAACTTCTCCAAGCTAAAGGAGGATGTTCGAACCCATCACGAAGAAGCTAAAAACCTTGAAAAAAGATTGGATGAATGGCTAACTAGAATAAACAGCATAGAGAAGACCTTAAATGACCTGATGGAGCTGAAAACCATGGCACGAGAACTACGTGACGCATGCACAAGCTTCAGTAGCTGATTCAATCAACTGGAAGAAAGGGTATCAGTGATGGAAGATCAAATGAATGAAGTGAGAAGAGAAGTTTAGAGAAAAAAGAGTAAAAAGAAATGAACAAAGCCTCCAAGAAATATGGGACAATGTGAAAAGACCAAATCTATGTCTGATTGGCATACCTGAAAGTGACGGGGAGAATGGAACCAAGTTGGAAAACACTCTGCAGGATATTATCCAGGAGAACTTCCCCAACCTAGCAAGGCAGGCCAACATTCAAATTCAGGAAATACACACAACGCCACAAAGATACTCTTCCAGAAGAGGAACTCCAAGACAAATAATTGTCAGATTCACCAAAGTTGAAATGAAGGAAAAAATGTTAAGGGCAGCCAAAGAGAAAGGTCGGGTTACCCACTAAGGGAAGCCCATCAGACTAACAGTGGATTTCTCGGCAGAAAATCTACAAGCCAGAAGAGAGTGGGGGCCAATATTCAACATTCTTAAAGAAAAGAATTTTCAACACAGAATTTCATATCCAGCCAAACTAAGCTTCATAGGTGAAGGAGAAATAAAATCCTTTACAGACAAGCAAATGCTGAGAGATTTTGTCACCACCAGGCCTGCCCTAAATGAGCTCCTGAAGGAAGCACTAAACATGGAAAGGAACAACCGGTACCAGCCACTGCAAAACATGCCAAATTGTAAAAACCATTGATGCTAGGAAGAAATTACATCAACTAACGAGCAAAATAACCAGCTAACATCATAATGACAGGATCAAATTCACACATAACAATATTAACCTTAAATGTAAATGGGCTAAATGCTCCAATTAAAAGACACAGACTGGCAAATTGGATAAAGAGTCAAGACCCGGTGGAGCCAAGATGGCCGAATAGGAACAGCTCCGGTCTCCAGCTCCCAGCCCCAGCAACAAAAAAGACGGGTGATTTCTGCATTTCTGCTTGAGGTACCGGTTTCATCTCACTAGGGAATGTCTAACAGTGGGTGCAGGACAGTCGGTGAAGCGCACTGTGCGCTAGCCGAAGCAGGGCGAGGCATTGCCTCACTCGGGAAGCGCAAGGGGTCAGGGAGTTCCCTTTCCTAGTCAAAGAAAGAGGAAACAGACGGCACCTGGAATATCGGGTCAGTCCCATCCTAATACTGCCCTTTTCCAACAGGCCTGGAAAACGGCACACTAGGAGATTGTGTCCCGCACCTGGCTCGGAGGGTCCTATGCCCAGGGAGTCTCGCTGATTGCTAGCACAGCAGTCTGAGATAAAGCTGCAAGGCAGCAGCGAGGCTGGGGGAGGGGCGCCCGCCATTGCCCAGGCTTGCTTAGGTAAACAAAGCAGCCAGCAAGCTGGAACTGGGTGGAGCCCACCACAGCTCAAGGAGGCCTGCCTGCCTCTGTAGGCTCCACCTCTGGGGGCAGGGCACAGACAAACAAAAACTCAGCAAGAACCTCCACAGACTTAAATGTCCCTGTCTGACTGACAGCTTTGAAGAGAGTAGTGGTTATCCCAGCATGCAGCTGGAGATCTGAGAACGGACAGACTGCCTCCTAAAGTGGGTCCCTCACCCCTGAGCAGCCTAACTGGGAGGCACCCCCCCAGTAGGGACAGACTGACACCTCATTCAGCCGGGTACTCCTCTGAGACAAAACTTTCAGAGGAACTATCAGACAGCTGAATTTGTGGTCTCACGAAAATCCACTGTTCTGCAGCCACCGCTGCTGACACCCAGCCAAACAGGGTCTGGAGTGGACCTCTAGTAAACTCCAACAGACCTGCAGCTGAGGGTCCTGTCTGGTAGAAGGAAAACTAACAAACAGGAAGGACATCCACACCAAAAACCCATCTGTACATCACCATCATCAAAGACAAAAAGTAGATAAAACCACAAAGATGGGGAAAAAACAGAGCAAAAAAACTGGAAACTCTGAAAAACAGAGCACCTCTCCTCCTCCAAAGGAACGCAGTTCCTCACCAGCAACGGAACAAAGCTGGATGGGGGATGACTTTGACGAGTTGAGAGAAGAAGGCTTCAGACGATCAAACTACTCTGAGCTACGAGAGGAAATTCAAAACAATAGCAAAGAAGTTAAAACTTTGAAAAAAAATTAGAAGAATGGATAACTAGAATAACCAATGGAGAGAAGGGCTTAAAGGAGCTGATGGAGCTGAAAGCCAAGTTTCGAGAACTACGCGAAGATTGCAGAAGCCTCAGTAGCAGATGCGATCAACTGGAAGAAAGGGTATCGCTGATGGAAGATGAAATGAATGAAATGAAGAGAGAAGGGAAGTTTAGAGAAAAAAGAATAAAAAGAAATGAACAAAGCCTCCAAGAAATTTGGGACTATGTGAAAAGACCAAACCTACGTCTGATTGGTGTACCTGAAAATGATGGGGAGAATGGAACCAAGTTGGAAAACACTCTGCAACATATTATCCAGGAGAACTTCCCCAATCTAGCAAGGCAGGCCAGCATTCAGATTCAGGAAATACAGAGAATGCCACAAAGATACTCCTCAAGAAGAGCAACTCCAAGACACATAATTGTCAGATTCACCAAAGTTGAAATGAAGGAAAACATGTTAAGGGCAGCCAGAGAGAAAGGTCGGGTTACCCACAAAGGGAAGCCCATCAGACTAACAGCTGATCTCTCAGCAGAAACTCTACAAGCCAGAAGAGAGTGGGGGCCGATATTCAACATTCTTAAAGAAAAGAATTTTCAACCCAGAATTTCCTATCCCGCCAAACTAAGCTTCATAAGTGAAGGAGAAATAAAATACTTTACAGACAAGCAAACGCTGAGTGATTTTGTCACCACCAGGCCTGCCCTAAAAGAGCTCCTGAAGGAAGCACTAAACATGGAAAGGAACAACCGGTACCAGCCACTGCAAAAACACGCCAAATTGTAAAGACCATCGAGGCTAGGAAGAAACCATAGCAACTAACGAACAAAATAACCAACTAACATCATAATGACAGGATCAGATTCACACATAACAATATTAACGTTAAATGTAAATGGGCTAAATGCTCCAATCAAAAGACACAGACTGGCAAACTGGATAAGGAGTCAGGACCCATCAGTGTGCTGTATTCAGGAAACCCATCTCACGTGCAGAGACACACATAGACTCAAAATAAAGGGATGGAGGAAGATCTATCAAGCAAATGGAAAACAAAAAAAGGCAGGGCTTGCAATCCTAGTCTCTGATAAAATAGACTTTAAACCAACAAAGATCAAAAGAGACAAAGAAGGCCATTACATAATGGTAAAGGGATCAATTCAACAAGAAGAGCTAACTATCCTAAATATATATGCACCCAACACAGGAGCACCCAGATTCATAAAGCAAGTCCTCAGTGACCTACAAAGGGACTTAAACTCCCACACAATAATAATGGGAGATTTTAACACCCCAGTGTCAACATTAGACAGATCAACAAGACAGAAAGTTAACAAGGATATCCAGGAATTGAACTCAGCTCTACATAAAGTGGACCTAATAGACATCTACAGAACTCTCCACCCCAAGTCAACAGAATATACATTTTTTTCAGCACCACACCACACCTATTCCAAAATTGACCACATAGTTGGAAGTAAAGCTCTCCTCAGCAAATGTAAAAGAACAGAAATTATAACAAACTGTCTCTCAGACCACAGTGCAATCAAACTAGAACTCAGGATTAAGAAACTCACTCAAAGCCGCTCAACTACATGGAAACTGAACAACCTGCTCCTGAATGACTATTGGGTACATAATGAAATGAAGGCAGAATAAAGATGTTCTTTGAAACCAACGAGAACAAAGACACAACATACCAGAATCTCTGGGACACATGCAAAGCAGTGTGTAGAGGGAAATTTATAGCACTAAATGCCCACAAGAGAAAGCAGGAAAGATCCAAAATTGACACCCTAACATCACAATTAAAAGAACTAGAAAAGCAAGAGCAAACACATTCAAAAGCTAGCAGAAGGCTAGAAATAACTAAAATCAGAGCAGAACTGAAGGAAATAGAGACACAAAAAACCCTTCAAAAAATTAATGAATCCAGGAGCTGGTTTTTTGAAAAGATCAACAAAATTGATAGACCGCTAGCAAGACTAATAAAGAAGAAAAGAGAGAAGAATCAAATAGATGCAATAAAAAACGAAAAAGGGGATATCACCACCGATCCCACAGAAATACAATCTACCATCAGAGAATACTACAAACACCTCTATGCAAATAAACTAGAAAATCTAGAAGAAATGGATAAATTCCTCGACAAATACACCCTCCCAAGACTAAACCAGGAAGAAGTTGAATCTCTGAATAGACCAATAACAGGTTCTGAAATTGTGGCAATAATCAATAGCTTACCAACCAAAAAGAGTCCAGGACCTGATGGATTCACAGCTGAATTCTACCAGAGGTACAAGGAGGAACTGGTACCATTCCTTCTGAAACTATTCCAATCGATAGAAAAAGAGGGAATCCTCCCTAACACATTTTACGAAGCCAGCATGGTCCTGATACCAAAGCCTGGCAGAGACATAACCAAAAAAGAGAATTTCAGACCAATATCCTTGATGAACATTGATGCAAAAATCCTCAATAAAATACTGGCAAACCGAATCCAGCAGCACATCAAAAAGCTTATCCACCATAATCAAGTGGGCTTCATCCCTGGGATGCAAGGCTGGTTCAACATACGCAAATCAATAAATGTAATCCAGCATATAAACAGAACCAAAGACAAAAACCACATGATTATCTCAATAGATGCAGAAAAGGCCTTTGACAAAATTCAACAACCCTTCATGCTAAAAACTCTCAATAAATTAGGTATTGATGGGACGTATCTCAAAATAGTAAGAGCTATCTATGACAAACCCACAGCCAGTATCATACTGAATGGGCAAAAACTGGAAGCATTCCCTTTGAAAACTGGCACAAGACAGGGATGCCCTCTCTCACAACTCCTATTCAACATAGTGTTGGAAGTTCTGGCCAGAGCAATCAGGCAGGAGAAGGAAATAAAGGGTATTCAATTAGGAAAAGAGGAAGTCAAATTGTCCCTGTTTGCAGATGACATGATTGTATGTCTAGAAAACCCCATTGTCTCAGCCCAAAATCTCCTTAAGCTGATTAGCAACTTCAGCAAAGTCTCAGGATACAAAATTAATGTACAAAAATCACAAGCATTCTTGTACACCAATAACAGACAAACAGAGAGCCAAATCATGAGTGAACTCCCATTCACAATTGCTTCAAAGAGAATAAAATACCTAGGAATCCAACTCACAAGGGATGTGAAGGACCTCTTCAAGGAGAACTACAAACCACTGCTCAATGAAATAAAAGAGGATACAAACAAATGGAAGAACATTCCATGCTCATGGGTTGGAAGAATCAATATCGTGAAAATGGCCATACTGCCCAAGGTAATTTATAGATTCAATGCCATCCCCATCAAGCTACCAATGACTTTCTTCACAGAATTGGAAAAAACTACTTTAAAGTTCATATGGAACCAAAAAAGAGCCCGCATCACCAAGTCAATCCTAAGCCAAAAGAACAAAGCTGGAGGCATCACGCTACCTGACTTTAAACTATACTACAAGGCTACAGTAACCAAAACAGCATGGTACTGGTACCACAACAGAGACATAGATCAATGGAACAGAACAGAGCCCTCAGAAATGATGCCGCATATCTACAGCTATCTGATCTTTGACAAACCTGACAAAAACAAGAAATGGGGAAAGGATTCCCTATTTAATAAATGGTGCTGGGAAAACTGGGTAGCCATATGTAGAACGCTGAAACTGGATCCCTTCCTTACACCTTATACAAAAATTAATTCAAGATGGATTAAAGACTTATATGTTAGACCTAAAACCATTAAAATCCTACAAGAAAACCTAGGCAATACCATTCAGGACATAGGCGTGGGCAAGGACTTCATGTCTAAAACACCAAAAGCAATGGCAACAAAAGCCAAAATTGACAAATGGGATCTAATTAAACTCAAGAGCTTCTGCACAGCAAAAGAAACTACCATCAGAGTGAACAGGCAACCTACAGAATGGGAGAAAATTTTTGCAACCTACTCATCTGACAAAGGGCTAATATCCAGAATCTACAATGAACTCAAACAAATTTACAAGAAAAAAACAAACAACCCCATCAAAAAGTGGGCAAAGGACATGAACAGACACTTCTCAAAAGAAGACATTTATGCAGCCAAAAAACACATGAAGAAATGCTCATCATCACTGGCCATCAGAGAAATGCAAATCAAAACCACAGTGAGATACCATCTCACACCAGTTAGAATGGCCATCATTAAAAAATCAGGAAACAACAGGTGCTGGAGAGGATGTGGAGAAATAGGAACACTTTTACACTGTTGGTGAGACCGTAAACTAGTTCAACCATTGTGGAAGTCAGTGTGGCGATTCCTCAGGGATCTCGAACTAGAAATACCATTTGACCCAGCCATCCCATTACTGGCTATATACCCAAAGGACTATAAATCATGCTGCTATAAAGACACATGCACACCTATGTTTATTGCGGCACTATTCACAATAGCAAAGAGTTGGAACCAACCCAAATGTCCAACAACAATAGACTGGATTAAGAAAATGTGGCACATATACACCATGGAATACTATGCAGCCATAAAAAATGATGAGTTCGTGTCCTTTGTAGGGACATGGATGAAACTGGAAAACATCATTCTCAGTAAACTATCGCAAGGACAAAAAACCAAACACCGCATGTTCTCACTCATAGGTGGGAATTGAACAATGAGAACTCATGGACACAGGAAGGGGAACATCACACTCCGGGGACTGTTGTGGGGTGGGGGGAGGGGGGAGGGACAGCATTAGGAGATACACCTAATGCTAAATGACGAGTTAATGGGTGCAGGAAATCAACATGGCACATGGATACATATGTAACAAACCTGCACATTGTGCACATGTACCCTAAAACCCTAAAGTATAAAAAAAAAAAAAAAAAAAAGAGTCAAGACCCATCAGTGTGCTGTATTCAGGAGACCCATCTCACGTGCAGAGACACACATAGGCTCAAAATAAAGGGATGGAGGAAGATCTACCAAGCAAATGGAAAACAAAATAAAGCAGGAGTTGCAATCCTAGTCTCTGATAAAACACACTTTAAACCATCAAAGATCAGAAGAGACAAAGAAGGCCATTACATAATGGTAAAGGGATCAATTCAACAAGAAGAGCTAACTATCCTAAATATATATGCACCCAATACAGGAGCACCCAGATTCATAAAGCAAGTCCTTAGAGAACTACAAAGAGACTTAGACTCCCACACAATAATAAGGGAGACTTTAACACCCCAGTGTCATCATTAGACACATCCACGAGACAGAAAGTTAACAAGGATATCCAGGAATTAAACTCAGCTCTGCACCAAGCAGACCTAATGTACATCTACAGAACTCTCCACCCCAAATCAACAGAATATACATTCTTCTCAGCACCACATCACACTTATTCCAAAATTGACCACATAGTTGGAAGTAAAGCACTCCTTAGCAAATGTAAAAGAACAGAAATCATAACAAACTCTCAAACCACAGTGCAATCAAACTAGAACTCAGGATTAAGAAACTCACTCAAAACCGCTCAACTACATGGAAACTGAACAACCTGCTCCTGAATGACTACTGGGTACATAACGAAATGAAGGCAGAAATAAAGATGTTCTTTGAAACCAACGAGAACAAAGACACAACATACCAGAATCTCTGGGACACATTCAAAGCAGTGTGTAGAGGGAAATTTATAGCACTAAATGCCCACAAGAGAAAGCAGGAAAGATCTAAAATTGACAGCCTAACATCACAATTAAAAGAACTAGAGAAGTAAGAGCAAACATATTCAAAAGCTAGCAGAAGGCAAGAAATAACTAAGATCAGAGCAGAACTGAAGGATATACAGACACAAAAAAACCCTTCAAAAAATCAACGAATCCAGGAGCTGGTTTTTTGAAAAGATCAACAAAATTGATAGACCGCTAGCAAGACTAACAAAGAAGAAAAGAGAGAAGAATCAAATAGACGCAATAAAAAATGATAAAGGGGTTATCACCACCGATCCCACAGAAATACAAACTACCATCAGAGAATACTATAAACATCTCTGCACAAAGAAACTAGAAAATCTAGAAGAAATGGATAAATTCCTGAACACATACACCCTCCCAAGACTAAACCAGGAAGAAGTTGAATCCCTGAATAGACCAATAACAGGCTCTGAAATTGAGGCAATAATTAATAGCTTACCAACCAAAAAAAGTCCAGGACCAGACGGATTCACAGCCGAATTCTATCAGAGATACAATGAGGAGCTGGTACCATTCCTTCTGAAACTATTCCAATCAACAGAAAAAGAGAGAATCCTCCCTAACTCATTTTATGAGGCCAGCATCATCCTGATACAAAGCCTGGCAGAGACACAACAAAAAAGAATTTTAGACCAATATCCCTGATGAACATCGATGCGAAAATCCTCAATAAAATACTGGCAAACTGAATCCAGCAGCACATCAAAAAGCTTATCCACCATGATCAAGTTGGCTTCATCCCTGGGATGCAATGCTGGTTCAACATACCAAAATCAATAAACATAATCCATCATATAAACAGAACCAAAGATAAAAACCACATGATTATCTCAATAGATGCAGAAAAGGCCTTCAACAAACTTCAACAGCCCTTCATGCTAAAAACTCTCAATAAACTAGGTATCGATGGGATGTATCTCAAAATAATAAGAGCTATTTATGACAATCCCACACCAATATCATACCTAATGGGCAAAAACTGGAAGCATTCCCTTTGAAAACTGGCACAAGACAGGGATGCCCTCTCTCACAACTCCTATTCAACATAGTGTTGGAAGTTCTGGCCAGGGCAATCAGGCAGGAGAAAGAAATAAAGGGTATTCAATTACGAAAAGAGGAAGTCAAATTGTCCCTGTTTGCAGATGACATGATCGTATACTTAGAACACCCCATCGTCTCAGCCCAAAATCTCCTTAAGCTGATAAGCAACTTCAGCAAAGTCTCAGGATACAAAATCAATGTGCAAAAATCACAAGCATTCTTATACACCAATAACAGACAGACAGCCAAATCATGAGTGAACTCCCATTCACAATTGCTTCAAAGAGAATAAAATACCTAGGAATCCAACTCACAAGGGATGTGAAGGACCTCTTCAAGGAGAACTACAAACCACTGCTCAATGAAATAAAAAAGGACACAAACAAATGGAAGAACATTCCATGCTCATGAGTAGGAAGAATCAATATTGTGAAAATGGCCATGCTGCCCAAGGTAATTTATAGATTCAATGCCATCCCCATCAAGCTACCAATGACTTTCTTCACAGAATTGGAAAAAACTACTTTAAAGTTCATATGGAATCAAAAAAGAGCCCGCATTGCCAAGTCAATCCCAAGCCAAAAGAACAAAGCTGGAGCCATCATGCTACCTGACTTCAAACTATACTACAAGGCTACAGTAACCAAAACAGCATGGTACTGATACCAAAACAGAGATATAGACCAATGGAACAGAACAGAGCCCTCGGAAATAATACCACACATCTACAACCATCTGATCTTTGACAAACCTGACAAAAACAAGAAATGGGGAAACGATTCCCTATTTAATAAATGGTGCTGGGAAAACTGCTTAGCCATATGTAGAAAGCTGAAACTGGATCCCTTCCTTACACCTTATACAAAAATTAATTCAAGATGGATTAAAGACTTAAATGTTATATCTAAAACCATAAAAACCCTAGAAGAAAACCTAGGCAATACCATTCAGGACATAGGCATGGGCAAGGACTTCATGTCTAAAACACCAAAAGCAATGGCAACAAAAGCCAAAATTGACAAATGGGATATAATTAAACTAAAGAACTTCTGCACATCAAAAGAAACTACCATCAGAGTGAACAGGCAACCTACAGAATGGGAGAAAATTTCTGCAACCTACTCATCTGACAAAGGGCTAATATCCAGAATCTACAAAGAACTTAAACAAATTTACAAGAAAAAAACAAACAACCCCATCAAAAAGTGGGCAAAGGATATGAACAGATACTTCTCAACAGAATGCAGCCAACAGACACATGAAAAAATGCTCATCATCACTGGCCATCAGAGAAATGCAAATCAAAACCACAATGAGATACCATCTCACACCAGTTAGAATGGTGATCATTAAAAGTCAGGAAACAACAGGTGCTGGAGAGGATGTGGAGAAATAGGAACACTTTTACACTGTCGGTGGGACTATAAACTAGTTCAAACATTGTGGAAGACAGTGTGGCAATTCTTCAAGGATCTTGAACTAGAAATACCATTTGACCCAGCCATCCCATTACTGAGTATATACCCAAAGGATTACAAATCATGCTACTATAAAGACACATGCACACGTATGTTTACTGCGGCACTATTCACAATAGCAAAGACTTGGAACCAACCCAAATGCCCATCAATGATAGACTGGATTAAGAAAATGTGGCACATATACACCATGGATTACTATGCAGCCATAAAAAAGGGTGAGTTCATGTCCTTTGTAGGGACATGGATGAAGCTGGAAACCATCATTCTCAGCAAACTATGGCAAGGACAGAAAACCAAACACCCCATGTTCTCGCTCATAGGTGGGAATCGAACAATGAGAACACTTGGACACAGGGTGGGGAACACCACACACCAGGGCCTATCTTGGGGTGGAGCGAGGGGGGAGGGGAGGGATAACATTAGGAGATATACCTAATGTAAATGACGAGTTAATGGCTGCAGCACACCAGCATGGCACATGTATACATATGTAACAAACCTCCACGTTGTGCACATGTACCCTAGAACTTAAAGTAGAATAAATATATATATATATTTTTAAAAAAATACAAAAATTAACTGGGTGTGGTGGCGCATGCCTGTAATCCCAGCTACTCGGGAGGCTGAGGCAGGACAATCACTTGAACCCAGAAGAGAAAAGTTGCAGTGAGCTGAGATCATGCCACTGCACTCCAGCCTGGGCGACAGAGTGAGACTCCATTTCAAAAAAAAAAAAAAAAAGAAGAAAGACTGAATTTTTTTCCTACATGGGAGTTTTTAATTTTTTTAAGTTAGTTTTGAAAATAGGAAAATTTCACATTTAAAAATATCTGGTTTCACTTTTAAAAATCAGAAAATGTGGCAACACTGGGCCCAAATTTCCACATAGCAAAACTCAGCTAGAACAGAGGAAAGGACATCTAGGTAAAATGGCATATGTCATTTGCAATTTTCAGTTTATCACAGTCCTTACCAAGTCCAATTCATTCATTTTATCTTACCTGCCTGGTTCCCCATAAACAACTGAATTTGTGCTATCTGCTTTACAAAGTAAAACCCAAACTCTTCAGAAAGATATACAAAACTCTTGATAATCTGGCTCAAGCTAACTTTCCACTATCAATGCCCATCTCTTACGCACTCTCTCATAAACAGGCTCATCTTTCTTCCAACACATCACATTCCTTTATACGTTCTTTTACACTTCCAATCTGTATATCTAGTTTCTTCTGCTTGGAATGCCCTCCCACATTCATTTCCCTATGTATCTAAGCATCTGAAAAACTCTTCCAATCCTTCCTCCTTTAAAACTCAACCATACCAGAAGGTGGGAAAACAGACAATCTTATATAAATGAGATAATGCATGTAAACATTTACCACAGAGATTGGCATATAGTAAGTTCTCATTAAATGTCTTTACAACAGCTCTAAGAGGTAGGAATTATTACACCATAAAAGAGACAAAGATATCATTACTTAAAAAAGACATGTAACTTAATCAAGACTAAGGAGCTAGTGATACAGCTGGAATGTGAATCCTAACCTCTCTAATTCCAAAGCCCATGTAATCATCATCAGACCATACTGTCTCTTCCTGTTTCAATTTAAATGACACAGAACTGCCAGATTAAATTTCCTAATATATTTCATGTCACTTTTCTATTCAGGTACCTCCAACAGTTGCCTACTGTAAACACATCCAAACCATTCTATCTTTGTATTCCTAACTCAGCAATACAAGCTTAATATATAGTCTCAACTAATTCAACTCATATTATTAAAGGAACAAATAAATAAGAAAACTTCTATTGTACTAGTGTTCCGTATTAGATGGTAGAATCTGAATACTTTCTTTAGCATTTCTTACATCACTTAATGCACAGCATGCACTGAAAAAAAAGTATTAAAACCTATATTATACACATATACACTAGTTATGAAACATCCTCCTTTTAAAAAAAAATTCCGCATGGTTAACATTTTACCTCTAAGCTAGTGAAATACTAAAACTCAGCAACATTTCTGTGTGTGTGTGTAAATTGCTATTTTATTTCATTTTAAAGAAATTAAATGATATTTGGTTCTTACTCAGATTACAAGCTAAAGTTTTTTTAAGCAATTATGTCTTTATTGGTTATATAAATGTACAGTCTTTTAAATTTTAAAGCTGTGTAAATACTGCCACTTAATATAGTTTCACTTTTTATTTGCATAACAATAATAACAACAATATTAAAAGCTAACACAAAGTGCTATGTTCTAAAACATTTTAAAAGTTGCAGAATAATGTCTTATTATAGCCTATTTATGTAACATTGTATGGATACACTGCTGTACCTACATTCCGAAAAAGCCATCTGAAAGCTAGAATAATGTCCAGGTGGACTTTTACCTTTTTTCTCTGAATTTTTATATATTGTTTGATTTATAAATATGTAATTTTTGAAAAACAATAAAGCTATTTAAGAAACAATTATTTTGAATCCTCAACAGTAATGAGATATTCCCTCCCACTTTACTCAAAAACATACTGAGTCACACTGGCAAAGTAAATATTAAAGCCCTAAGAAGAGGTAACTACATAAATTAGAAGACAGTTTTAATTTTAGGAGGAAATGTTATACAAACAAAGGCTATAAAATCACTTTTTTTTTTTTTTTGAGACAGGTGGAGTACAGTGGCAGGATCATGACTCACTGCAGCTTTAAACTTTTGGGTTCAAGTGATCCTCCTGCCTCAGCTTCCCAAATAGCTGGGATTACAGGCACATACCACCATGCCTGACTAATTTTTTTACTTTCCTTTTGTAGAGACAGAGTCTTGATATGTTGACTAGGCTGGCTTTGAACTCCTTGCCTCAAGCGATCCTCTTGCCTTGGCCTTCCAAAGTGCTGGGATTACAGGTGCACAGGTGCATGCCACCACACAAGGTTAATTTAAAAATTATTGGTTTCTGTTGAGATGGGGTCTTGCTTTGTTGCCCAGGCTGCCAGGCTAGTCTCAAACTCTTGGCCTCAAGTGATCCTCCTGCCTCAGCCTCCCAAAGGGCTGAGAAAATAGGAATGAGGCACCACACTTGGCTGAAATGACTTTTTATTAAATTAAAAATGACTAGAATATTACCAATATTTGGCACAGCACTGAATTTACAATATTTCACATGATTATTGAAAAGTAATTACATTTATTTCACAATGCAGACATCTTTTTAAAAATAAATCATACATTTTCACATCTACTTTAGAAGACGCAACTTTTGGAAAAACTACATTTAACAGTGCAGAACTAAGAAAATTCAACATGAGGATTTATTCAAATAATTAACTGCCTTATCAGTTACTGAAAAATTCTACCACTGGAATAACTACTCTTTGTTGGTTTCCAGAATAGCCCATATTCCTCCATGTACATTTGCAATTCTCTAAAATCAAGCTTATTTCAAAAAAGTAATACAAATGCCAAATACATTCCTCTGTTGTCTTTTCAACAAGTTCTAGCACTATACCACAGTAACTAAGACTCAAAAAATTAATTTTATATTGAAAAAACTAGTGTATGGTATTTCTTTGTTATAAGGTCAGAAAATCAATTGAATTTGAATTACCTACAGTGGTATCTGACAAAGATTAATCTAAAACAGACATTGTCTCTGAAACAGAAGTCTACTAACAGTTTTACAGCCTATCAAAATCATGTGAAAGATTCTTGCTACAGCTCTGTTATCATACTACTTTCAGCTATAGTTCAGCCTATTTTCATAAGATAGGACATCATATTATTATAATTCCATAACCTCATCAGAACCACAAAAGTGCAAAGGTATAATTATAAAGAAATAAAGCACTATCAAAGGGGCTTTGTAAGAGTAAACATTAACCAATACTATTAAAAAATGCTGAGGGAATACTGTAGAGAACATTACATCACCATAACCAATTTTTACTAATAATGAATAACTCAACAAATACACTTTAACAGAAATTTAACCAACTTACCACAAGTTATTTAAATTTAACCAACTCACCAGAAGTTATTTTAGCAAAATTTTTACACAATTATTTGGAACTACAATTGTTTCTATAACATAAAAAGTGTAACAAAATTTGAGATTTAAATGAGACTATTCAAGTTATACTTCATATTTATTCAGTCTCTGCTTTAAAGAATCATAAGTTCATTATATGAATTTTTCAGCCCCCAATTTTTTTCTAAAATCTTCTCAAATTCACAATCCAAAATGCAGAGGAAAATCTACTAATATTGTAAGAATGCTCAGAGGTGTGAACTCAGATGTAATGTTCAAAAAAAAAGGAAAGATGATCCATTTAGTGTTAGAACCAAAATGTGACTCACGGTTGCGAAACTAAACAAACATGATTCTGGTTGGGGGCTTCCCTATACTTTGTTTTGACCGTATTTGTTGAGCAAATATTAATAGTTGTACTCGTCTCTCAGAAAGTTAACTCGTCCAGAAAGGAAGATAAAATATCAACTTCAACTGGTAATAAACAGCAAATATATTGGTTAAAGGCAATATTATAATAACTGAAGAACACAGAACCAAATTAGCAGTACAGATATACTTAGTGAAGTGAACTGAAAAGAACAAAATATTTTTTAAAATATTTTACTACGTAAAAAAGCTGAAAAAGTGCTAATTTATATTTTTGAACTGTTTTATTTTGCAATATGATAATCAATGGCTGTTATAATTGGTAGTTCTGCAGCAAACAAGCTACATAAGACCTTAGACAAGACACTAACACCAACAATACAGA
Organism: Symphalangus syndactylus; assembly: GCF_028878055.3. Lineage (NCBI taxonomy): Eukaryota > Metazoa > Chordata > Mammalia > Primates > Hylobatidae > Symphalangus > Symphalangus syndactylus. Next base: position 132,464,286 of record NC_072441.2, on the reverse strand, counting down.
GCTTTATATTTTAATAGGTACCTCAGATACACTACCTCTTGCAGCTGAACTCTTTGGGGAAAAATATCCTCCCACAAAAGGAAATACAAAGATTGCTACATATCTTTTTCTCCCACAGCATGTCCTTGTAGTCTTATCTGGACCTACAGGATCAGTTTAGAGCAGTTAAACAAAGGAATCATATATTTAGTTTATAATTATTATGCAAATCATTCTTAAAATCACTCTTCAGAATGTTGTGCCTCTTTTCTTCCTTTGTGAAAACTTACTGCTGCTAGGCATTGTGCTTATGCCTATAATCCCAACGCTTTCGGAAGCCAAGGTGGGAAGATTGCTTAAGACCAGGAATTCAAGACCAGCCTGGGCAACACAGTGAGACCCAGTCTCTACAAAAAATCAAAAAAATTAGCCGGGCATGGTGGCGTGTGCCTGTGGTCCCAACTTCTTGGGAGGCTTAGGCAGGAGGATTGCTTAAGCCCAAGAGTTCAAGGCTGCAGTACACTATGATCATACCACTGTACTCCAGCCTGGGTGACATAGCAAGACCTTGTATCAAAAATTATAACCATCACCAATTTAAACAATTTGGTACTACTAGAGAAAATGTTACTTTTACATGAATACATAATAGGTCCACAACGTATGAATTGAATATATTAGTCTCAATAATGGAGTTACTACTTTGGTACAGCATCAACTAAATAATTTCTTTTTAAGTCTGTACATTAAAAGTGTGATATTACATAAAAGGCAAGAATGGATGTTACTAAGGCAATAAATATTAGTGTCACACAACAAATACAAAACCTATGTCTGAATTTTCTTATTTATAGACAGAAAAGGAAACAATTTCAGTATATAATTCCTAAATTTAACTGAGTTTTTTTCATTCTTTTCAATCTCTATAGGACTTAAGTTATCCATTTATTTTTCACTGTGCATAACTGAACAGTGATTAAGATCTTGAACACAGGAGCCAGGCTCTAACCCCAGTTGTCCCACATAACTATATAAATTTGGACTAGTTTCTTATCGGGGCCTCATTTCCTCATGTGTAAAATTGGGATAATAATAGTACATATCTCAAAAGAATATTATATGGATTAAATCAATTATAAAATACTTGGCAAAGTGCCCAGCACTTTGTGTTAGCTTTTAATATTGTTGTTGTTATCATAGTTATGCAAATAAAAAGTGAAACTATATTAAGTGGCAATATTTACACAGCTTTAAAATTTAAAAGACTGTACATTTATATAACCAATAAAGACATAATTGCTTAAAAAAACTTTAGCTTGTAATCTGAGTAAGAACCAAATATCATTTAAAATGAAATTAGATGAGTTACATATGTTTGTACTGATTATAATTTAATCTTTAAAATGAACATGAAGGCTGGGTGCAGTGGCTCACGACTGTAATCCCAGCACTTTGGGAGGCCAAGGTGGGTGGATCACTTGAGGTCAGGAGTTTGAGACCAGCCTGGCCAACAAGGTGAAACCCCATTTCCACAAAAAATATAAAAATTAGCCAAGCGTGGTGTCATACACCTGTATTCCCAGCTAGTCAGGAGGCTGAAGCAGGAGAATTGCTTGAACCCAGAGGCAGAGGTTGCAGTGAGCCAAGATCGGGCCACTGCATTCCAGCCTGGGTGAGAAAGTGAGACCCTGTCTCAAAAAAACAAAACAAAACAAAACAAAACAAAACAACATGAAATAAAACTAAAACATTCAAAAGTGATCTTTTAATAAAAATAATTGGAGATTTTTAATGTAAGCTAAGAAAAACATTCTCTTAAACAATTCAAAATAAATAGCTAATTGGAGGAGTACTCACTATTAATCAAAGTTCATTCAAGTTGATTATCAGCTTGGTGAGGTGGCTCACACCTGTAATCCCAGGACTTTGGGAAGCCAAGGTGGGCGGATCACTTGAGGCCAGGAGTTTCAGACCAGACTGGCCAACATGGTGAAACCCCGTCTCTACTAAAAAAAAAAAAAAAAAAAAATCAGCTGGGCATGACACACCCAATACAAAATACTCTCCTACTCGGGGAGCTGGGACAGGAGAATCGCTTGAACCTGCGAGGTGGAGTTTGCAGTGAGCTGAGATCGCGCCACTGCGCTCTAGCCTAGGCCACAGAGCAAGATTCTGTCTCCAAAAAAAAGAAAAAGATTATCATATTTATCCCTTTTTATTTTGAAACAATCTCAAACTTACAGAAAAGTTGCAAGTACAGTTCAAATAATTTTTAAATGAGTTATTGGAGAGTATGTTGTCAACGTACTGCCTTATCACCCCAGAATACTTTTTTTGTGTATTCCTTCAAACAAAGATATTCTCCTACAGAACTATAAAAATCATGAAAATCAGAAATCAATACCATAACATTATCATATAATGCACAGGCCCCATTCAACTGTTGCCAATTGCCCCAAAAATGTTCCGATAAGGATCCAGTCCAAAGTCATACAATGCATTTAGTTTTTATGTCTCCTTATTCTCCTTCAATCTGGAACCACCTGTAGTCTTAACTTTCTGACTTCTGACACGAAGACTTCAGGCCAGCTATTTTGAAGAATCTCCCTCAGTAGTGCCTGTTATTTCATCATGATTAGATTCAGGTTATGCATTTTTGGCAGAAATATCATAGAAATGGAACCATGTTCTTATTGTTTCCTATCAAATGGCACACAATTTTGATTTCTCCCATCACTGGTGAGGTTAACTTTGCTCATTTGATCACAGTAGTGTTTGCCTGGCTTCCTCATTTTAAAGTTACCCTTTTCCCCTTATAATTAAAGTATCTCATGAACCATATTGACATTATGCCAATATACTCATCAAACTTTCAACTTACTCTTTTTAAAAATATTTTATTTTGGAGACAGGGTTTCATTCTGTCACCCAGGCTGCAGTGCAGTGGAGCAATCCCAGCTCACTGCAGCCTTGACCTTCTGGGCCCAAGCGATCCTCCCACCTCAGCCTCCTAAAGTAGCTGAGACCACAGGCATGCACCACCATGCCCGGCTAAGTTTTTTAAATTTTTGTAGAGACGGGGTTTTGCCATGTTGCCCAGGCTGGTCTCAAACTCCTGGGCTCATGTGATCTTCCCTCTTTAGCCTCCCAAAGTGCTGGGATTATAGGCATGAGCCATGGCACCTGGCCTTTAAAAAAAAACTATTAACACAATGACCTCATGGGTTTCTATTTCATTCAATGGGTTGGTTATATCCATTACTATCATTATTTTGACACTCAATTCAACCCATATTTGGCAAATGGGAATCTCTTCAAAGCTGGCTTTTGTGTCCTTTTTGATGTGTTGCTCTAATTCTTTAAGAACCTCCCTGCTTTCTGGCACAAGAACATGTTCAAGGCTCATTTGATACTTTCTCTGCCTCACCCCTAAATTCAGCCATTTCTCCAAGGAGCCTTTGCTCCTTTTATCGGAGAAAAGTACTTGGAAACCAAGATATGGGCATTAGGTGTGCTTATTGCTATTGGGATATTACTGCTCTAAGGCCCTCTCAGTTAACAGAATACCATATATATATTCCAATATATACTAAAAACCATGAGTTCACATGGGTATCTCCAACTACAATCCAAAACCCAGAGTTCATTCACGTTTTCTCCCTGGTCTTTGTCTTATCTTATCTTATTTTATTTTTCAGATGGAGTCTTGCTTGTTGCCCAGGCTGGAGTGCTATGGCGTGATCTCGGCTCACTGCAAACCCCACCTCCTGGGTTCAAGCGATTCTCCTCCCTCAGTCTCCTGAGTAGCTGAGACTACAGGTGCACACCACCACACCGAGCTAATTTTTGTATTTTTTAGTAGAGACGGGGTTTCGTCATGTTGGCCAGGCTGGTCTTAAACTCGTGACCTCAGGTGATCCACCTGCCTTGGCCTCCCAAAGTGTTGGGATTACAGGCATGAGCCACTGCGCCTGGCCTGGTCTATATTTTAGCTACCTTTTCTGATAGTGAGAAATTTGGCTCCTGTTATCCTTAACTGATTTACTTAGTTGATCAATATCTATAAATAACCAATCTTTCATTGCCACCACAGCTCCTCCCCGCCAATAAGGACACTCTTCTCACTCTGCTCAAGCTCAAAAAACCTGCACCTACTGCTGCCACCCCCTGCTATGCCCTCTTCACCCCATCTGAACACTAACACCCTACGGCTCTATGCTCCCCTTCACCCCTGTACAAAAGTCATCCTCAACCCTTTCAGACTCTGACATCTCAAATTATATCCCCCTTCATGTGGATATCCTCCTCACCCCACTTTGGCTCTAGCACCCCATGCTAGGCCACTGCTCCAGTTGGGCTCCAATACACCTTTTCAGGCCACTGCTACTATTCCTTCTTCCCATCTCACTTCCTTTTCTCTTGCTTCTCCCAGGTTTGGACTAAAGTTTTCAGGAAGGGAAGTCAGAAGAAAAGGGAATGATTAAGGATTCAGGAACTAGAGAGAGGAGGGAAGAGAAGAGCAGTATCTTTGTATGATACCTCATAATTAGCTATTTTGCTATACAATGATTCTTTATGTTTCTAAAACGTATGCAGAAAATAAGGAATAAACACTAAAGAAAATAATAGTAAAGAAGAAAATAATATGATACTGAAAAAGAAAAATATTTCTTAAATGTACTGAATGCTTGTTCTTATTTATTTTACACTTCCAATCATTAAGAGTTGTTATAGACTATAACAAAACTATGAACTATGGCCAACGCCCTTTTCCATATTGGAACTGAAAAACCCACATCATATACACAGGGAATTTAAGGTACTTAAGTTTGTAGGTTATACAGAGTGGTAACAGCAATAAAGAAATTTCTACAATTCCTACAACCCAAAATGTGAAATCAATAATGGTGAAAGTTACAGAGGGGTATGCAAAATATACCTTTAATAGCAAAATATTTCCCAGGTCTGAACCTCATGAAATGAAAGATAGGCGTGAAAGGGGATTCTCTCTGCTCCTTTATAAGACAATTCGGGGAGATTGAGCAATCAGTTGCTACTTGATACCAAGCGGTAACCAGCTCTATGACACACCCTTATGTTGCCTTACCCTCCTTCCCTGTCTCATTTCATTTTCTCTCACCCTTGCTTCCCTGGGATCATATTCTTTAATAACACAATAGCACATTAAAAAGCATTTCCCAGTCTAATGCAAGCAGAAAAAATCCCTTAATACAATGCATTCTATGGCACAAACAACACTGAGTTTTGTGACTTGATAAGGACCAAGGATTCCAGATTGGAAAGGAAGATAAAAGTTTATCTCTATTTGAGTAATTCATTCCACAAGGGTGTTGGCCAGGCTGGTCTCAAACTCCTGATCTCGGGTGATCTGCCTGCCTCAGCCTCACAAAGTGCTGGGGTTACAGGCGTGAACCACTACACCTGGCCTTATGTGATTTTATCTAAGGGACTTAAGCATCCTCAGGTCCTAGGGGGTCGTGAAACCAAAACCCCACGGATAGCAAGGGACAACCGCATCTTCAAATTAGACAAATGGCGCCGGGCACGGTGGCTCACACCTGTAATCCCAGCACTTTCAGAGGCTGAGGCAAGCGGATCGCCTGAGGTCGACAGTTGGAGACCAGCCTGGCCAACATGCTGAAACCCTGTCTCTGCAGAAATGAAGGGATAGCTGGGTGTGGTGGCGCATGCCTGCGGTACCGGCTACTCGATCGACTGAGGCTGGAAAGTCACCTGAACCTGGGTGGTGGAGGATGCAGTGGGCCGGGATGGTGCCACCGCACTCCACCCTGGGTGACAGAGTGAGACTCCGTCTCCAAAACAAAACAAAACAAAAATTAGACAAAGCTACATTAATGTTTGGGTGGTCAGATTCTACTTTGAAGTCTGAAGTTTGCAGATATGCCTATAGATTTTTGGAGTTTACCACTTTCTTATTCTGTATCATTAATGTAATATCTTAAATTACTGTGTGTTTTACCATTTTTCTGTATTTAGTAAGAAATTTGCATTTTTGATTTGATATAACAAAAGTTTTAATGTAATTTATACTAGATTTTGCATTTTTTTCATTACTGCTATACTTTAACCTAAATGACTGATCTAATTGTATTAGTATCGTGAACAACCATGTGGAGTGTTTTGAGACAGAGTACTCTATTTGTGAATATAATTTTATGGCTTTTTTCACTTAGTAAGAACCTTTCTATCAGTGTGGAAAACTAAGAAAACTGCTCTCTGCTGTGTAATCTGGCATTCATTGTAGATTAAAGCTTATTTTTCTGTGAATAAAACATTCAATAAAATACTATTTAAAATTAAAGGCCGGGCGCGGTGGCTCACGCCTGTAATCCCAGCACTTTGGGAGGCCGAGGCGGGCGGATCACGAGGTCAGGAGATCGAGACCATCCTGGCTAACACAGTGAAACCCCGTCTCTACTAACAATACAAAAAATTAGCCGGGCAAGGTGGCGGGCGCCTGTAGTCCCAGCTACTAGGGAGGCTGAGGCAGGAGAATGGTGTGAACCCCGGGGGGCGGAGCCTGCAGTGAGCCAAGATCATGCCACTGCACTCCAGCCTGGGCGACAGCAAGACTCTGTCTCAAAAAAAAAAAAAAAGTTAAAATAGATAAATAAATAAATTCCACAAGGTTAGGGGCACAAGATCAACATACAAAAATCAATTATATTTATATCTATATACACTAGCAACAAACAATTAAAAAATGAAATAAAGGAAACAATTCCATTTATGATAGCATGAAAAAGAACAAAATATCTTAGAAGTAAATCCAACCAAGGAAAGTAAGTCATTCTACCAAAAAGACACATACATGCACCTGTATATTCATTACAGCATTATTCAAATTAACAAAAACACAGAATCAGCTCAGGTGCCCACCAACAGTGGATTGAATAAAGAAAATGAGGTACATCCCATGGTACATATACACCATGGAATACTACACAGCCAGGTACTTCACAAAAACATGGATGCAGCTGGAAACCATTATCCTATGTTAATTAACGCAGAAACAGAAATTCAAAGACTAAATGTTCTCACTTACCAAGAAGGTGCTAAACACTGGGTATATGTGGTTGTAAAAATGGGAACAACAGACACTGATGAATACAAGATGAGGAAGGAAGAGGGTTAGGGTTGAGAAAAAATACCTATTGGGTACTATGCTCACTACCTGGGTAACAGATTCATTTGTACTCCAAACTTCAGCACCGTGAAATATTCCTTTGTAGCAAACCTGCACATGTGCCCCCCCAATTCTAAAATAAAAGTTGAAAAAAGATAAAAGTTCAACGGAACATTGTTGAAAGAAATTAAGATCCAGTAAATGGGGAGACATCCCATGTTCATGCATCAGAAGATGAGATGTTGTTAAGATGGCATGGTAAACAGAATAATGCCCCTCACCAAATATGTCCACACCCTAACATCCAGAACCTGACAAAAGGGACTTTACAGATGTGATTAAGATTCTTCAGATGTAGCAATTATCCTGGATCACCTGAGTGGGTTCAGTGTAATCAAATACTCCTTATAAGAGGGAGACAAGAGGCTTAAAGTCAGAGACAGGAAATGTGACAATGGAAGCAGAGGTTAAAATGATATGGTATAAAAAAAGAAGGAATGGGCTGTGAGCCAAAGAATGCAGGTAGCTTCTGGAAACTGGAAAAAGACATGGAAAGAGATTCTTTCCAAGAAAAGCCTCTAAATGGAATACAGCTCTGCCAACAACTTGGTTTTATTTATTTTTTTTTTTTTGAGACAGTGTCTCACTCTGTCACCGAGGCTAGAGTGCAGTGGCACGATCTCGGCTCACTGCAACCTCTGCCTCCTGGGTGCTTCTGCCACCAAGTAGCTGGGATTACAGGCGTGCACCACCATGCCTGGCTAAATTTTTGCATTTTTAGTCAAGACCAGGTTTTGCCATGTTGGCCAGGCTGGTCTCGAACTCCTGGCTTCAAGTGATCCGCCTGCCCTAGCCCTCCCAAAGTGTTGGGATTACAGATGTGAGCCATCATACCTGCCCTCAACAACTTGATTTTAGCCCAGAAAACCCCCAGACCTGTAAAATATTAAATATGTGTTGTTTTAAACCACTAAGTTCTTAGTAATTTGTTACAGTAGTAGTTTCCTTACAGAACACTAACAGAGATGCCAAAACTTCCAAACTGATCTACAGATTCGATACAATCGCTTTCGAAATCCCAACTAGATTATTTTGCAAAAAATAAACTGATACTAAAATTCATAGGGAAACTCAAGGGAATGAGAATAGCCAAAACAATCTTGAAAAAGAAGAATAAAGTTGGAGGACTCACACTTTGCAATTTCAAAACTTACTAGAGCAAGAGTAATAAAGACAATGTGGTACTAACATAAGGATAGACATAAAGATCAATGGAATAGAATTGAGAGTCCTGAAATAAATTCATTTATGGTTAATTGGCTTTCAACAGCATGTCAAGATCATTCAATGGAGAAAGACTAGTCATTTCACCACATAATGCTGGAACAAATGGATATCCATACAAAAAAAAAAGTTGAAGCCCCTTCTGACATCACAAAAATCAACTCAAAATGAAACATAAAACAAAATATAAGAGCTAAAACTAGAAAACACTTAGAAGAAAACATGGTAGTAAATCTTCTGGATCTTGGGTTAGGCAATGGTTTCTTAGCTATACTATCAAAAGAAAGAAAGAAAAAAGCAACCGAGAAAAAAAACAAATTGTACTTCATCAAAATTTAACACTTACATGCTTCAAAGGACACTATCAAGAAAGTTAAGACACCTCACAAAATGGGAAAATATATTTGCAAATCATGTATCTGATAATGGACTAGTATCTAGAATGAATAAGGAACTCTCACAACTTAAGAATAAAAAAACCCAATTTAAAAATGGGCAAAGGATCTGAATAAACATTTTTTTCCAAAGAAGTTATACAAATGACCAATACACACATGAAAAGATCTCAACATCATTAGTCACCAGAGAAATGCAAAGCCAAACCAACCACAATGAGATACTACTTCCGGGCCTCCACCAGGATGGAAATAATAAAAAAGACAGATAATAACAAGTATTGGCAAAGATGTGGAGAAATCAGAACACTCATACATTGATAGTAGAATTATAAAATGATGCACTTTGGAAAATAGTTTGGCAGTTTCTCAAAATGTTATATATAGTTACTGCATGATCCAAGAATTCTACTCCTAGATGTATACCCAAGAGAAATGAAAACACATATCCACACAAAAGCTTGTATGCAAATGTTCACAGCAGCATTATTCACAATAACCAAAAGGAAAACAACCCAAACATGCAACAACCAATTAATGGATAAACAAAATGTGGTATATCCATACAATGTAATATTATTCACCATTAAAAAGGAATAAAGTACAGATACATGTTACACATTTATGGACCTTGAAAACATTATGCTAAGTGAAAGAAGCCAGTCATGAAAGACTACATATTCTTACTCAATTTATATAAAATGGCTAGAATAAGCAAATCCATAGAGACAAAAAGTAGACTGGTAGTTGCTTAGGACCATATGGGATTGGATTGGGGAGTGATAGCTAAAGGATACAGGGTTCTTTTGAGGTGAGGAAAATCTTCTAAAATTGACTGTGGTGAAGGCAGCCCCTACCTGTGAATATAGTAAAAGCCACTGAATTGTACACTTTAAATGGATGAGTTGTACAGTACATGAAGTATATCTCATTAAAGATACTAGGTGGGGAAAACCTGCTGTAAGGTCCCCTCATTCCAGACTACAAAGTCTTCAGGGACACTGTTGGAGACTGGTTTTCAAGGCCTCATTAGGCAGACTAGACATCAAAACAGAGAGAAGATAGCCTCCCTAATAAATACAAAACGAACAAACAAAAACCCTAGCAAGGCTAACCTGTTTTGATGGTCTGCTAGATGGCATATTTATCACACGGATATATAACTGAGGAAAGTTAAAATCCAACTCCTTCTCAATTCTAATCTCCAAGTGAACAGATAAAAGGGAGTAGGTAATGAAAAACCATTCACTACTAAATAAAGTTCTAAATAAAACTACACTAACATACTGGATAACATTCTGGTTGAGTGACTTCCTTTGTTGCTAATTACCTTGATGCTATATTAGTAATATTTGCAAGGGACTGGGCACGGTGGCTCACGCCTGTAATCCCAGAAATTTTGAGAGGTTGAGGTGGGCAGATCACCTGAGGTCAGGAGTTCAAGACCAGCCTGGCCAACATGGAAAAACTCTGTCTCTACTAACAATACAAAAATTAGCCAGGGATGGTGGTGCACACCTACAATCCCAGCTACTTGGGAGGCTGAGGCAGAAGAATCACTTCAACCCGGGAGGCAGAGGCTGCATTGAGCTGAGATCATGCCACTGCACTCTAGCCTGGTCAACAGACAGAGACTCTGTCTCAAAGAAAATAATAATAATAATAATATTTGCAAGGGATAATACACCAAGTAATAATCTGAAAACTTTTGCAATTAGTACTTTAATAATATATCAAAGAACCACTAATAAAGCATATTCAACAATACTATATTTGATCTTTAAAACCTATGTAATAGGCAGGGCTAGTGACTCACACCTGCAATCCCAGCACTCTGGGAGGCCGAGGTAGGTGGATCACTTGAGCCCAGGAGTTCAGGACCAGTGGGGCAACATGGCAAAACCTTATCTCTACAAAAAACACAAAAAGTTAGCCAGGCATGGTGGCGTGCACCTGCAGTCCCAGCCACTCGGGAGGCTGAGGTGAGGGAATTACCTGAGCCTAGAAGGTAGGGGCTGCAGTAAGCCATGATCTTGTTGCTGCATTCCAGCCTGGGTGACAGAGTTGGATCTCGTCTCAAAAAACAAAATAAAACAAAAACAACCTATATAATTACCTGATTTTAATGTCACATAATGTGCTATCTCAGCAACAGATGGTGTTTATGAAATAAAGCAGATTTACCAACACAAAGTAAAGTAACATCAGGGAGTAGAGGACATTTAGCATCTAATTTACCACTGGGGCATCTCTTGATACTTCTCTGCCCAATGTTGACAGTAAATGAACAAACGCAGTGGGCAAGGCCTGAGAAACGTCACAGTAACTAGGCTCAGGCTTTTCTGTAAAACAGTTGCTGAGTACAGTGGCTCACACCTGTAATCCCAGCACTATGGGAGGCTGAAGCAGGCAGACTGCTTGAACTCAGGAGTTTGAGACCAGCTTGGGCAACATGGAAAAACCCTGTCTCCACAAAAAAATATAAAAATTAGCCAAATTAGCCAGGCATAGTGGTGCATGCCTATAGTCCCAGCTACTTGGGAGGCTGAAGTAGGAGGATCATCAGGGCCAGGAAGGTGGAGGTTGCAGTGAGCTGAGATCATACTGCTGTACTCCAGCCTGGGAGACAGAGGCAGACTCTGTCTCAAAAAAAACAGTCACTACCCATTCCCAGATAAACCACTTAGACCACCAGAGATTCTGGCTAAGAATCCATAATGGAGATTAGAGGAGCGGGACAAGATCAGCTGTGTTCTGGGGACTACTTTCAGTGACAGAAGTTGTGATTTGCCTCCTAATTTTACTCTTGTAAGTATCCCCAGAAAAAGAGACCAAACAATCCTGGAGGAGCTGTTCCCTTATAGGGTGAATTTACTCTACGAAATGAATCCAAGAGTCAGAGGAAATGTAGTGCTCGGATCCTTCCTTCAGGACCAAGGCATTTATTCCTCGAACTGCCACGAGAGCTGGCTGCTGAGAGGTTACAGCTATGTACTCCTCCATGAGCTGCCCTCAACCAAAGTATCACAAATTGAGTTCTCTGAAAGGAAACACCAAGATAGAATGAGAAACACAACACACTTACTAGGGATCAACACCTGTGAAAGGACGGCAACAGAAGCAGGACTGAGGAAGAAATCAAACTGCAATGCAGGCCTGATAAAAGCTCACCCAACCAGATTTGGCTCTCTAGAGCAGGTATTGCCTGTCGAAGAGTTCCATGTTCGGCTGAAATAGCTGGATTTTTTTTTTTTTTTTTTTTGAGATGGTGTCTCGCTCTTTCGCCCAGGCCAGAGTGCAGTGGCGCAATCTCGGCTCACTGCAAGCTCCGCCTCCCGGGTTCACGCCATTCTCCTGCCTCAGCCTCCCGAGTAGCTGGGACTACAGGCGCCCGCCACCACGCCCAGCTAATTTTTTGTATTTTTAGTAGAGACCTCGTGATCCGCCCGCCTTGGCCTCCCAAAGTGCTGAGATTACAGGCGTGAGCCACCGCGCCCAGCCGAAATAGCTGGATCTTTACGCTCCTACCTTGCTCAGTCATTTGCAGGCTGCCCCTAGAAAAGTATGACCTCAGATGAAGCAGATCTCTGCTGCTGAGACAGACCGTGAATCAGCTGACAGTTGGAAGCTGTCTGATGAAAGCACTTCCGGCAGCTGGGCAGCAAGTAGTTCCCTGAAGAGAAACAGTGTAGTTCACCTTCATCTCTACCACATAAAGAAAAATACCCCACCCAGGGTTATGCCTCTTCTCTCTCAGGTCAGCCCACATCTATTTCCAGATAATTCTCAAGTGCCATCCCAGCTGCAGAGCTCCCCATAGGATTGACTGAAGTCTCCGTTGCGATTCCATCAATTCGACTTCTCTGCCCTCCTAATCGTGCTTTCCTCACTCCTTTATAAGTGTCCTGAAAGTACGCAGGGAATTGAGGCTCGGAGAGGTTAAGTAACTTGTTCAAAGTTACACAGCTAGAAAGTGGCGGAACTGGGAATTGGGCCCAGGTCTCCAAACACAGCACTTAGGAATTTAGACCTCATTCTCTACGAAACAGAATGTTTGAAGGTTTTCCTTTCCTTTTTGTTTTATTGGAATATTTGCTTTTCTAATGATGGCTTTATTATATAATTCATACATAATAGAGCTCACCCTTGAGAGGTACACAACTTTGAAAAGTACACAATTTGGTGTTATTTAGTGTATTCAAAGATTTGTGCAACCACCACTATCTAATTTTGGAACATTTTCACCCCAGAAGGAAATCCCATACCCATTAGTAATCACTCCCCTTTACTCACAGGCCCTAGGAACCACTAACCTACTTTCTGTCTCTAGGATTTGCCTATTCTGGATATTTTGTATAAATAAAATAATATATGTGGCTTTTACCTTTTTATTGTGGTAAAATATACTAAGATTTATCATTTTTAAGTGGACAGTTCAGTGGTATTAAGTACGTTCACTCTGTTGTGCAACCATCACTCCTATCTCCAGAATTTTTTATCCTCCCATACTAAAATTCTAGTTCAACAGAACAGTAACTCTTCATTTCTCTCTCCCCTCAGCCCCTGACAACCTCTATTCTACTTCTATCTCTATGAATTTGCCTACCTAAATACTGCATATAAGTGGAATCATATAATGGTTATCCTTTGGTGTCTGGCTTATTCACTTGGCATAATCTTTAACATTCATCCATGTTGTAGCATGTATCAGGATTTCCTTCCTTTTCAGGGCTAAATGACATTTCCTGTAGATAGAAAGACAGGAAGGAAGGAAGGAAGGAAGGAAGGAAGGAAGGAAGGAAGATAGACCACCTTTTGTTTATCCATTCATCTGTCGATGGACACTTAGGTTGTTTCCATCTTCTACCTATTGTGAATAATGCTGCTGTAAAACATGATTGTATAAATATCTGTTCAATTCCCTGCTTTCAATTATTTTGGTTATACACCCAGAAGCAGAATTTCTGGTTCATATGGTTATTCTATGTTTAATTTTTTGAGGAACTGCCATACTGTTTTCTACAAAAGCTACACCATTTTGTATTTCCAAATGGTTCCAACTTCTCCACATCCTTGCCAACATTTGTTATTTTCCGGCTTTTTAAAAAAATAATAACCATCCTAATGGGTGTGAAGTAGTATTTCATTGTGGTTTTGATTTTCATTACTCTAATAATTAGTGCTGTTGAGCATCTTTTCTTGTGCTTATTGGTCATCTGTACATTGTCTCTGGAGAAATGTTTATTCAAGTCCTTTGCCATTTTTGAATTAGGTTGTTTCTTGTGGCTGAGTTGTAGTTCCTTAATATATTCTGGATATTAATCCCCTTATCAAGCAGTTTGGTTTTGAGTGGCTATTAAGATATCCATTTAGAAATATCTGGTAGGCAAATATATATGCTGATCTTTGGATTATTTGGAAGTGCTTCAGAGTTTCAAAGGGAAGAAGTAGCTGGCCATGCTGATTAAGTTCTGGTCTCCATCCCAATCCCCAGCACAGCTTGGATTTTATCTGCTGCAAAAGCTGGAATTCCAGCACAAGATTTCATTTGAAAGTTAGAGTACAGTTGCTTTAAACAAATTTTAAACCACTACATCATATCATGCTATCTTTTTTTTTTTTTTTTTGAGACAGAGTCTCGCTCTGTCGCCCAGGCTGGAGTGCAGTGGTGCAATCTCGGCTCACTGCAAGCTCCGCCTCCCGGGTTCACGCCATTCTCCTGCCTCAGCCTCTCCGAGTAGCTGGGACCACAGGCGCCCGCCACCATGCCCAGCTAATATTTTTGTATTTTTAGTAGAGACGGGGTTTCACTGTGGTCTCGTTCTCCTGACCTCGTGATCCGCCTGCCTCGGCCTCCCAAAGTGCTGGGATTACAAGCATGAGCCACCGCGCCCGGCCCATGCTATCTTATGTTCATAAAAATGTAGTTGAAACTGTAGAAATAAATTAGATTGTAAATTAGAAGACTTGATATAAGGCGCATCCTACTATTGTGGGGTAAGAGAATAAAAGAAAATAGAAAGAAAGCCAGAATGGTGAAGTAAAACAAAAATCTAGGAAGAAACGTTTCAAGAGAAATGTACAGTAGACTACAGAAAATTCTATATAGAGGTCATGAAGAATAAGGACTAGAAAAAAGATACTGCGTTTGGCAATCATGAGGTCACTAGCGACCTTTAAGAGATCAATTTTAATTTAGTGACTGAAAGAATAAGTCAGACTACAAAACCTTTAGAAGGTGGAGTGAAGGTTGAGGGAGGGAAGATAAATACAGAATACTCTCAATTTTGGTAAAGGCTGTAATAATAATAGTAAATATTTACATAGCACTTAATGTGTTCAGTCTCATTCTAAGTGCTTTACATATTAATTAATTTAATTCTCAAAACAACCTATGAAGTAGATACCATCATTTTGCCCTTTTACAGTTGAAAAAACTGAGACTTTGAAGGAGCCAGAATTACATATTTGTGATAGTATGTATGTATACATATGTGTGCATGTGTATATATATATATACACACATGCACATATGGTAGATATATCCAAATACATGTGATGGTAAAGACTACAATAATATAATATTCAGTGAGACAAAAGATAAGAGTTTTTCACAATAGGGAGCCATAATGTGGGGAAGGATTTTATATTACTAATAACATCAATGTATGTTGGTGATGTTGGCTAGTCATATCAGTTAGCAGGTATTGATAGATTTAAACAAAATAAGAACAAGCTGGCTTTTCCAGAATCTATTAGTGCTACAGGCCTCTATTCAATAAAACCATGAATGAATAGAGGGAAAAATGTAATTATCTCCAAGGCTTTCAAAGACACAATACATTTTCCTGTTGCTCACAGACCAAAAGATAATGGAACAACAAAAAGCTATTTTCCTGATTAGTTCCATTGTATGTTTATACCTAAAAGAAACAACAATTTTTTAACAAAAAAGGAAAGGATTATCTGAAGACAACAAAAAGCTATTTTAAAGCCAGAAATCTGTAAAGTTTACTCTGAGAAAAAAGGATTAATATTTGGTAACATCTTGTCATCTTCCTTCCTACTAATATTACCCCTTTGGATCAACTATGCACCAAAGTATTACGGGGCATACAAAATGTTAATACAGAAAGAATTTTATTAAAGGTTAATCTGGCCAGGCGCGGTGGCTCACGCCTCTAATCCCAGCACCTTGGGAGGCCAAGGTGGGCAGATCACAAGATCAGGAGATCGAGACCATCCTGGCTAACACAGTGAAACCCTGTCTCTACTAAAAATACAAAAAATTAGCCGGGCGTGGTGGCGGGCATCTGTAGTCCCAGCTACTCGGGAGGCTGAGGCGGGAGAATGGTGTGAACCCAGGAGGCAGAGCTTGCAGTGAGCCGAGATTGCGCCACTGCACACCAGCCTGAGCAACAGAGCAAGACTCCGTCTCAAAAAAAAAAAAAAAAGGTTAATCTAACTTGTAAGCAGTAAAGTGTTTTCAATCTTTATTGCAATATTAGACATAATTCTAAAATTTCTTATTAATTGGAATTATATTAAAATAGAGCAATGTATCCTGTAGTCCCTACTTCCCAAGTTAATCACTTCCTACTCTCTGCCCCCATAGTAACTTCTTCTATTATTACAGAACATTGTGGTAAATGCCATTTTATCTATTCAGACCCTTAACTGATTTAATAGAAAATTTTTAAACGCCATTTTTATATGTACATTCCATAGTAAACTGTGTGCCTCTTAAATATAGAAATTATGTTCTGTTTTGCACAGAACATACTAAAAAACTTAAAGTTTTTGTTTTTTTGTTTTTGAGACAGGGTCTTGCTCTGTTGCCCAGGCTGCAGTGCAATGGCCTGTGATCACAGCTCACTGCAGCCCCAACCTCCCAGGTGCAAGCATTCCTCCCACCTCAGCACCCGCAAGTAGCTGGGACTGTAAGTGTGTGCCAACATGCCTGGCTAATTATTTTTTTTAATAGAGACAGGGTCTCTCTATGTTGCCCAGGCTGTTCTTGAACTCCTGGGGTCAAGTGATCCTCCCACCTAAGCATCCCAAAGTGCTGGGATTACAAGCATAAGCCACTGTGCCCAGTTAAAAAAAAAATAGGTTTTATAAATAAATGGGTGAACAAATATGAAGAAAATTATAGCTTGGCATTATATTAAATACAAATGTCTTTTGAGGATAGTAACAATGACAATTTTTACTTTGGAATAAGGCCTCTCCAAAATACAGAGAGACATTCTTTGAGTAGTTAAGAGACGATTTTCCTTCACATCCATTAATAAAGATAGGTGAAACAATAAATAGAAAAGGAAGTTGACATGGTCCATAGCATTTGTAGAATAAAAATTACATAAAGTTTTGACTGCCAACAACAGGTTCAGAAACAATGATAACACTAATAAAGGTGTTAATTTTTCTTCTTTTTTTTTAGACAGGTCTCACTCTGTCACCTAGGCTGGAGAGCAGTGACGCCATCATGGCTCACTGCAGCCTCAACCTCGGAGGCTCAAGCGATCCTCCCACCTCAGCCTCCCAAGTAGCTGGGACTACAAGTGAGCACTACTACACCCAGCTAGTTTTTTTTTGTTTTTTTTTAAAGATGAGGTCTCAGATCACGAGGTCAGGAGATCGAGACCACGGTGAAATCCCATCTCTACTAAAAATTACAAAAAAATTAGCCGGGCGTGGTGGCGGGCGCCTGTAGTCCCAGCTACTCGGAGAGGCTGAGGCAGGAGAATGGCGTGAACCCAGGAGGCGGAGCTTGCAGTGAGCCGAGATTGCGCCACTGCACTCCAGCCTGGGCGACAGAGCGAGACTCCGTCTCAAAAAAATAAAAATAAAAAAAATAAAAAAAAATAAAAAAATAAAAGAAAAAGATGAGGTCTCAATATGCAGCCCAGGCTGGTCTCAAACCCCTGGGCTCAAGTGATCCTCCTGTCTCGCCTCCCAAAGTGCTGGGATTTCAGGTGTAAGCCACCACGCCTGGCCAGGTGATCGTTTTTCTACAACAGCATTTCTCAACCTTGGCTGCATATAAAATTACCCGGGAGCTTTTTAAAAATTCTGAAATTTGGTCCTAATTCTCAGCAGATTCTGATGTGATTAATTTGGGGTGAGTACCAGGTACTGTTTTGTTTTTTTTTTTTAATTTCCCTACGTGATTTTAATGTGAAACCAAGATTGAAGCCCACAATTCTTTTTTTTTTTTTTTTTTTTGAGGCGGAGTCTTGCTCTGTTGCCCAGGCTGGAGTGCAGTGGGGCGATATCAGCTCACTGCAAGTTCCGCCTCCTGGGCTCATGCCATTCTCCTGCCTCAGCCTCCCGAGTAGCTGGGACCACAGGCACCTGCCACCACGCCCAGCTAATTTTTTGTATTTTTAGTAGAGGCGGGGTTTCACCATGTTAGCCAGGATGGTCTTGATCTCCTGACCTCGTGATCTGCCCGCCTCAGCCTCCCAAAGTGCTAGGATTACAGACGTGAGCCACCGCGCCTGGCTGAAGCCCACAATTCTTTTCTTTAAAATCAAATTTTTGAGGTACAATTTACATTCAGTAAAATTTGTCAATTTAAGCATACAATTTAATAAGTTTTGACAAATGAATATAGTCACGTAACCACTACAGTCATTAACATTTCCATCACCCAGAAGTTTTCTCACACCTACAAACCTGAGCCAATCTCTCAAGACGAATCCTGAGTGGCTAACTGGTCCTATATTTAAAATAGAGCCAAAGAGTCATTTACTGACTAGAGGTTACACACTTACTCTGAGTTCCTGGAAAACCCACACCTCTGCTTAACTTTGGGACTTTCATAGCTGACTATTCCTATTCACACTGCCCAAAACAACCAATAGGCTGTGGCTTGCATCAACCAATCAGAACTCAGCTGCACTGACCAATTAGAGTTTGTCCTTTATTTGCATATATGGACCTGATTGGGAACCTGGACAGGAACTTTCAGTATAAAAGCCAAATCCCTTGTTCTCTGGAATGCACCTTTGTTTTACACCAACAGCTGCATCTCCCTGGTTTGCAAACTGTTCTGTGGAATAAAGTCTCTTTCCTCTAAATTCTATTTCAGAGAACTTTTATTCACAAACTCCATTCCCTTCTACTTTGATCTACTGATCAAACCACTGATCTACTTTGTCATTATATCTCAGCTTTCTAGAATTTCATATACATGAAATTGTATATAGTCTTTTGGGTATGGTTTCTTTTATTTAGCATGATACTTTTGAGATTCATCCATGTTGCTAGCCTATCAGTAAGTTTGTCCTTTTTTATTGCTGAACAGTATTCCATATGTATGGATATACAACAATTTCCTTATCCATTCACCCATTTGGTAAGCATTTGGGTCATTTCTAGTTTCGGGCTATTATGAATAAAGCTACTATAAATATTCAAGTACAAGTCTTTATGTGAACATATGAGGGTCTTCAAAAAGTTTGTGGAAAATGAGTATTATAAAAAAACTACACATGGATTTCACTTTTTTTTGCACTAAGATAAACTCACACTAACTTGCTATAATATATCTGGATAGGATCTAGTTTAAGGCACTAAAAAGGATAAGACATTAGTTTGAAAAGAGCCCCTATCAGAGAAACATGAATACTGCTAAAATTGAAGCAAGAACAAACACCAAATTCATGGTGAAGCTTGGGAGAAAGAATGGTGAAGCCACTGATGCTTTATAAAATGTATATGGGGCAATGCCCCAAATAAATCAGCAGTTTACCAATGGGTAACTCATTTTAAAAGGATGAAACGATGCTGAACATGAAGCCCGCAGCAGCAGACCATCCACATCAACTTGTGAGGAAAAACACTCATCTTCTTTGTGTTCTAATCGAGGAGGGCAGACAATTAACAGCAGAAACAATAGACAATATCATAGACATCTCAATTTGTACAGCTTACACAATTCTGCTGAGAAATTAAAGTAGAACAAACTTTCCACTTGACAGGTGCCAAAACCACTGCATCCAGATCAGCTAATAAGAGCAGGGCTTTCATTGGAAATTTTAAACAAGTAGGATCAAGATCCTGAGGCATTTCATTGAAGAATTGTGACAGGAGATGAAACATTACTTTACCAGTATGATCCTGAAGACAAAGCACAATCAAAGCAATGGCTACCAAGAGGCAGCAGTGGTCCAATCAAAGCAAGACCAAACTGATCAACAGCAAAGGTCATGGCAACAGTTTTTTAGGATATTCAAGTCATTTTACTTGCTGACTTTCTGGAGGGACAAAGAATGATAACATTTGATTTATTATGTGAGTGTTTTCAGAAAGTTAGCCAAAGCACTAGCAGAAAAATGCCCAGGAAAGCTTTACCAGAGTTTTTCTCCACCACAGCAATGTTCCTGCTCATTCCTCTCATCAAACAAGGGCAATTCTATGAGGGTTTTGATGAGAAATCATTACGTATCCACCTAACAGTCCTGATTTGGCTCCTTCTGACTTCTTTTTGTTCCCTAATCTTTAAAAAAATCTTCAAAAGGCACCAATTTTTCTTCAGTCAATAATGTAAAAAAGACTGCATTGACATGGTTGAATTCCTAGGGCCTTCATTTCTTTAGGGATGCACTAAGTGGCTTGTATCATTGCTTACAAAAGTTCTTGAACTTGATGGAGTTTATGTTGAGAAATAAAGTTTATACTTTTAATTTTTATCCTTTAATTCCATTTCTCCATGAGCTTTTGAAATCCCCTTATATGTTTTCATTTATCTCAGGTAAATACCTAAGAGTAGGATTGCTGAATCTTTTGTTTAAGTATATGATTAGCTATATAGGACATGGTTTTCCAATGTAGCTGCACCATTTTGCATTCATGCCATACATTACACACCAGCAATGTATGAGAGTTCCAGTTACTCCACATACTTGTCAGCAATTGGTAGTCTTTTTTTTTCTTTAACCATTTTAGTGTGTGTGTGTAATGTAGGTATTTCCTTGAATTTTAATTTGTATTTCTCTAAGGACTAAATTATACAAAGTATACAAACAGCTGTTGTTAAGGCAAGAAAACCACTAGGCAGAAGGGCACTTCAGCTTTTGCTTCAATAGTCTTTTTTTTTTTTTTTTTTTAGACGGAGTCTCACTCTGTCGCCCAGGCTGGAGTGCAATGGCATGATCTTGGCTCACTGCAACCTCTGCCTCCCGGCTTCAAGCAATTCTCCTGCCTCAACCTCCTGAGTAGCTGGGACTACAGGCATACGCCACCACACCTGGCTAATATTTTTGTATTTTTAGTAGAGACGTGGTTTCACCATGTTGGCCAAGATGGTCTTGATCTCCTGACCTCATGATCCACGTGCCTAGGCCTACCAAAGTGCTGGGAATGAGCCACCACGCCTGGCCTCAATAGTCTACTTTTAAATAAGGTAACTATGTTATACTCCCCTAAATACCACATTCATCACTCCATTATAAGGAACAGGCAAATGACCAAAAAACATGTATGTGAGGAACTTTTCAAAAACAGGTTTCAGAAACTCTCAGAGTCAAATACTCACTCAGTTTATAACTTCCTCCCTACATAAGGAAGGCAACGTAATGTAGTCGTTAGTTTAGGCTTTGATGCCCAACCTAACTTTGTACTCTAGGATAGGAAAATGCAAAGTACTACAGAAAGATTTCCACCAAAAACAGGTAAACAATTATTTACTGAGCCTTACATGTAATAAGTGACTAAATGTTAATTCAATGACTGAACCAAGAACAAGTTAATAATAAGCTTCAAGGATAATTTTTATCTATGTAATGCTTTAAAAATCAGAAGCGGGCCGGGCGCGGTGGCTCATGCTTGTAATCCCAGCACTTTGGGAGGCCGAGGCGGGTGGATCACGAGGTCAGGAGATCGAGACCACGGTGAAACCCCGTCTCTACTAAAAATACAAAAAATTAGCCAGGCGTGGTGGCAGGCGCCTGTAGTCCCATCTACTCGGAGGGGCTGAGGCAGGAGAATGGCGTGAACCCGGGAGGCGGAGCTTGCAGTGAGCCAAGATTGCACCACTGCACTCCAGCCTGGGCGACAGAGCGAGACTCCATCTCAAAAAAAAAAAAAAAAAAAAATCAGAAGCATCCAGAAATTGAGCCACAAATGCCAGTACATCTTTTAGGCTTCACTTACGTATAAATCAATTAAGAGAGATGTCATACTACACAAATATAAAAAATGATATGACAATTTACTCATTCATTCAATAAACATTTACTGAGCACCAACTTAGGACAAACCACATTATATATCCTAAGGGGGAGAACAATTACACTGAAAACCAAAAATTAATCAGTTGACTATATATGATTACAAAAACTATCGCAGAGTAATTTAGCATATAAATCACATAATACTACAGCTAATATTTAAATAAGTATGATTTTCTTAGTCTACTAGCTCCATGATAGGCTAAAAGTGTCCAAGAAGCATGCTGCCTGTATTAGAAAGAAATGAGCCTATAAACCACAAGGTAATAAAATCCACATAAAAATTATCTGGAATAAATTATTATCTATTTCTAATATCAAACACTAATTCTAAACCATAGTAATTTAGGGTTTGGAAACAGACATTACAACACTGTTTATATGCTTTCAAGGTTATCCATTTCTAAAGCTGAGTTATAAATGGTGTGCACGAAAAAAAAACCCACAGTATTCTATTCATTCATATATGTGTACCCTGAGTGCTATATCACAGTCATTTTTTATCAAGAATGACAATTTTAACCTTTAAATAACCACTTATTTGTCAAAAACATTCCACATGTATTAAGATTAAATAATCAATCATGCAAATTGAATCAAGCAAGTCTAAATAATGCTTACCTAATAAAATTAATATGGTGATTTCCTAACTTAAGCCATACTTCATGTAATAAAGTTTAAAATTCACATGAAACTCAGATATGCAACAAGAAACAAGTATGAGAAGCTGTTATGGGCTGAATTATGTCACCCCCTAAAAAATATGCTGAAGTCCTAACCCCCAATACCTCAGAACATAACCTCAGTCCCTCATGACGTGACCTTGGAAATAGGGTTGTTGCATATGTGATTGAGACGAGGTCATACTGGAGTAGGGTGAGCCCCTAATCCAATATGACCGGTGTCCTTACAAGAAGGCCATGTGAAAACAGACACACACAGGGAGAATGCCACATGACCACAAAATCAGAGATTGGAATTTTGCAGCTACAAGTCAAACAATGCCAAAGACAGCCAACAAACCACCAGAAGCTAGCAAGAGGCAACAAGGGATTCCCCTGTAGGTTGCAGAAGGAGCATAGCACTGCCAACACCTTGATTTTGGATTTCTAGCCTCCAGAACTCTGAGACAATACGTTTCTGTGGTTTTAAGCCAATCCAGTTTGTGATACTTTGTTACAGCAGCCACAGGAAACTAATACAGCATTTTATAGTAATAGAATGTTTCTCTTGTACATTATATTAATGCATTGATTTTTTAAAATTTTATTTTCTATGGTATCATACAGTAAACTTGACTTTCTTGGTGTATAGTTCCATACATTTTAACACATGTATATATTCATATAACCCTCACCATAATAGATTACTGACAGTTAATGTCTTGTTTTTTAATTGCCGTTATTGAAACAAGAGAAATAAAAGTGTTTCCCATAGCCATAAATTTCCAGCCTTTTCAATAATATATTTTTAAAATTCCTAAAGATAATCTCTAAAATAAAATTCACTATCTTTAGTTTATTCATCATCTTTAAAATCCAAAGTTCTATCCTTGAGAAAGTCACCTTTAGAAAAATTCATTTAAAGCTTTCATTTGAAGAAATTGATAAATCACCATTCTTCACACAAAACAGATGGTTAAACACAGAAGATACATCTAAGTTGTAACACGCATACTACTTAATGCTATCAGTTTATTATATGCACAAGTCTGGAGTTTTCCCCATATATTCCAATACCACTCATACTCAAAATTCAGGTCTCTCTCTGTTTTACAACACTGAGAAATTCATTCTTAACATTCAGTCATTCAACAAGCACTTACTGAACATTAAAATGTGTGCATATGTGATGTGTTAGGGTGGAGGGAGAGAACTCATTGCTCAAAAAAAAAAAAAGATAATGTGATTTAAAACCTGAAAAATTTCTATGCTAAAAAGCACACCCACTTAAAGGAATGCAGCTGCCTTCTGTGATGGAATATCTTAAATATCAATAAAGTCATTTTTCTCCACATGAAATTTTATTATAATTTTATTCATTCTAACTCACATACGATGCCATAGTTTTTTCAATGTAGATATCTTTTGTTCCCCCAAACAATATAGATTAAAACAAATTACATGTAAAAATCAACAAACTGTAATACTTGTTACTGATAAATTTCATAAAAGTTATACTACAGAAAAATTTCACAGACCTGTTTATTGATGATGTACAAGTGTACACAATTTTAAACTTACTACCTGATGTTTAAGTTATAGATAACTTCCTGAAATGGGCCACTTTTTATATTTCCATTATTGACTTTGTAATTGTACCTCTTCCACATAAGGTAATACTTAGCATTCTGGTTCTAGTCGTGAAGACTTCAAGAACAAATCATGTACTTATTTAAAAATGTGTAGACTAAAACTATGGGGTTTTGTTGAAGTCACCTGTCAAGATCTACTTAAAATTTCTGGATAAATATGTACATAACTAAGATGTACCAGGCGCAGAAGGCCCCTGAATGCCTTTACCCAATATTTAAAACTAAATATTCAAGTAAATATAATATTTCTGTGTTTAAGTGAGAAAAACTGTTAATTTTTTTTCCTTAATTCAGATTTTCCTGAGAAAAAGCAAAGCCTCTTTAAGTTTTACCAAACACAAAGAAATCGATTTAAAATACAGTGGATAGCAAAAGGGTCAAAATGTTAAAACCGTTAGTAAATTATAGGTGTCTTATTCTTATGCCATCTGCAGACTCCTGAATAAGTATTTTCCCAAGGTTTATACTACTACTGTATCCATGGGCTTCTGAAACAAGTTAAAAATGCAGACACTGAAAACATATGAACTCTATTACCTTTACAATACTGAGATCAGACTATAAGTCTATTGACATAGCTTCAAACTTACAGACATCCCTGAAGAGACTAATTTGCAATTTTCCCCTTTTAAAAGGAATACTACTTCTGATGCAGTACTTACCTAAAAGAAATGTATCCTTTGAGCACAGCTGGAAAAGTTTTAGTTTTGATTTAAAATCTGAAGTATCCAATTTTTAGCCAGAATTCATGACTTCCCATTACCAGATTTTGTGTGGAAAGTAATTAGAAATGACAGAATTTAATCTATCTACTCTTTCTACAAGTTTTTGTTTGTTTTTAATTTATTTGCCTTGAAGGCTTTTTTCTTTGTGCTTTCTTTTTCCATTTAAATTCCCTTTTTCATTAAATTCCCTTATGACTCTTTTTCTTAAAAGGATGTTGTCACAGAAATACCCCAACTTTCTGTTCTTCCTAAAGCAACGGCCTTCAGTAACTTCCCAAATCTGAGGTTCAATCGTTTAGAAACAGTAAGGAAATATGCAGAATTCTTAATTAGCATCACTTATTAATTAATTGAGTTTGAAGTGCAGTTATAAACCGAAGAACACGATTACCATCTTGGTATATACGAATCACTTGCTTACTCATCTCTTGGCAATACTTTTAGAAAGCCTACTCTCTAGATTAAGTCATTTACTTACAACTTTAAGTTTAGGAGATTGGGGATGAGTCTCTATTAAAGGTGGTTCATACCAAAATACAGAACTCAAAAAGATGCAGAACAGGCTATCCTTCTCTCCTATACTTATTAACCTAAATTAAGGTCAGAATAATAAAAATTACACAGCTTGTGGTTCTCAAGTAGCATAAACTTAAAGTGATAAATTTATTCACCGGTCTTCGTCTTTGAAATCCAAAGTCAATCAGAAAACAAGTTTGTTTATATGTGTCTTTTCTCAAGTCAATCAGAAAACATGTTTGTTTATATGTGTCTTTTCTGAAACTACCATAAGAGAGCCTGTAACTCCAGAACCACATTAACTTTCATATTATAAAGGGGAAATATCTGATTTAAACATGATCTAGATTACCCAAAATATCCGATTTCATTTGGAACGTGACACTTTAGTCATTTTAAAAATAGACACCTCTATAAAACTCTTCCTCTCTTTCATTTGCTCCCTCAAGTTTGAAAATTCTTCCTCATCCATCTCTTACTATAAAACGACCACTTAAATTGCTCCTTTTCCATTTAAAATATTTGAAACAAGAATCTTAAAAGTTAAATGATCGAAACTCAGAAAAATTAAAATTTACAGACTAATAGGAAAATGATTGTATTTATTTTCATGTTTTCAGTGTTTCAGTATTAAAGCTGTACACCTTAATTACATATTTATTCAAGTCACTCTTTCAAAAATATACACAAATAAACAAAGGACTAACCTCTTTCAAATAAACAAAACTTGCTCAAGCCACTGTCACTATATTCTGGCACAGGATAAATTTACATTTCACATTTGCAAAACAAATTGTGGTATGCTGTTGTTTTGGTTAGAAACACAGGAATCAATGATTCTCAATAACCAGAAGCAGATTATATGAAACAGCACGATTCAAAGAAAAACATTTTTCGAATATGTTGGTTTTACCTGGAGAGCTAGATGTCTGGGGTTTGTGTCTCTCTGTGCTTGTTTAATTCTAAAAACAACCTCCCTTCAACTCCTTTCAAAAATCAGTATTTTCTTCAATTAATAAGAGCATATAGTGTACAATAAAATGCATAAAGATATGTACTTCCAGAATGCTATAATAATCCAAATAGAAAAAAATTGGTGTTTTAATTTTCCACATAGCAAAGTCAATGTTAATCAGTCATTTTTTTATCCTTCTCCTTAACCATTCCACAAATCAGAAGCACTGTATTTATATATTTAATAAGATTAACAAACTGACTAGAAGCTCCGGAGGAGTAAAGGAAGAAATCATTTGTATAATATATTTTTCCATAACAAAAAGATAAAAGCAAATAGGACTTGTTAATTGAGAAGCATTTGAAAAACCCAGAGTGACCAGCTTTTGATTTACCCCAGTCTGACAAGGAAGAGAGACCCCACCCCCACTCCAGATTGTATGGCTTTTTTTTTTTTTCTTCCTTGGGTGGGGGTGTGGAGGAGAAGCTGTCACACTTCCATCTTCGGTTATTGTTAGTCCGCAGCCTAGATTCCCAAGCATCACTGGTCCAGGGGAAAAATCCTAACGCAGACAATTAAAACTGTCTGAAACATGCAGTATTTTGTTGGGGCTTTTTTCCCAGTGTTAATTTCATCGAGACTCAATCGGCTAGGGCTATAGATTGCCTCTGACAGTCTGTCCCTCAAACGCTCCCTCTAAAACCGCTTGTTCCAGATTTACTAACAATCCTCTCCTCTCCAAACTTAAATTAGGACAACACATTTGTGAAATTATTACATCCAAAAAGTCATACCTCCCTATTCTCTTTGCCTTAGTGTGGGGAATAGAAAGAGTGAAGAAGAGAGATCTATTCACTCTTCAAACAAAAAGAAATTGGGGTAGAGGGTCAGTGGAGGAAAGAGCAGTGGTGGACCTGAGTGAAAGGTTGAAAAAAGTTTTTGTGACTTGTTCGTCCTTCGGCAGGGGTACAGGAGTTGGGGAGAAGGCCGGGGTCTCGGCCCCAGGGCTCGGGCAGAGAAGAGGCACCTGCGGAAGAGGAGGCTGAGGACCCGAGAACGCCCGGACGAGCACATACCGACTTGCAGCACGTTCTCCACGGAGCCGCTGTCCAGCAGACGGATGCCCCGGCGGAACGGGAGCCCCTCGCCACCGCAGCCGGCCCCTGCGCCCAGCGCGGGGGATACCCCAGCCGCGACGCCCCCGGGGGCGGAGCCGGCCGGAGCGGCTGCCCCGGTGGGTGGTGGCGGCCCCTCCTCGGCCGGCGAAGCCCCCGCGGCGCCGCCAGCCGCGCCGGCGCCGGGGCCGCCCCGGTACTGGAAGCTGGAGTACATGCAGATCTCCCGCTCATTCCGCGGGAAGGACCAGTAGACGATGCGGCGCTGCACGGGCTCCGGGATCCGCTCGAAGCGCTCCTCCACCCGTTCGTACGCCCACTTTTCCGCCACCGTCTTGGCGGCGCAGTCCAGTAAGGACTCCGGCTGCAGGTGGGGGCGGGCCCCGAGGACCAGGCAGCTGCTGCCGAC
Source organism: Symphalangus syndactylus (assembly GCF_028878055.3). Classification (NCBI taxonomy): domain Eukaryota; kingdom Metazoa; phylum Chordata; class Mammalia; order Primates; family Hylobatidae; genus Symphalangus; species Symphalangus syndactylus. Next base: position 132,436,188 of record NC_072441.2, on the reverse strand, counting down.
GCCCCCTGCCCCTCCGCCGGCTGCCCCAGGCGAACCGCGAGGGTGGTGAGCCTGCGGGCTGGGCCACGAACACAGCCGCTTGGCCGGAGAGACCGGTGACGGCGAGAGCAGCTCCTCTCGCTCACCTCCGTCCGCCATTGCTGGGGACTGACTGACTGACTGAGGCGGCGGCGGCGGCGGCTCGGGCTGCGGCGAGACCCGGGCCACGGCCACGCGCCCCGCGCAAGCGCCCAGCGGCGGCGCCGAGGGGGGCGGGGCGAGAGAACTCGCGAGCCAGCCGGCCCGAGTGGGGAATCGCGGCCGGGCCCGGGAGCGCGCCGCGAGGGCAGACGCGGGCGGCCTGCGGAGTAGCGTGAGGCGGCGCGCGCTGTCCGGGCCGCCGCGGACGCGAAGACAGGCGGGAGCGAGCGCGGGCCCGCGGCGCGCTCCAGGCTCAAACAGCCCAGAACGCCAGCAGAGCGCTCTCGCGGATCCGGCGGCCGCGGAGGGGAGAGGAGCGCCGGGCGCTTTCGCACGCCCGCCCGCTCACCTCCAACCCACCTGCGGTCGGCCAGACAGGAATGGACTGTGTGACTGAATGAAATAGCGGGGCCATAAGCCATCCAAGGAGCCGCCTCCGTGAAGTTATAGGCTCGCGGGGTACAAGGAGAAAAAAACAATCCAGCTCCAACGGTACTGATGTGACAGGAGGCTGTCACAGCAGAGCTGAAGATCTGGCAGAAAGACGCTGGGAAAGAAGACACTAGGGGAAAACATCAGAAAGTTCGAATGATGAAAACTCGCCTCACGCCACAACAATGTAGGATAAAGCCGGCGGTCACCCCACCCCAGAGTGGGACAAAGTCGCATCACCCCTTGGCAATGGGGCATCAAGATCTTATCGCCACGGGGGCTGCATCCTGGTGGGGTCTTTTGGAGGGTTTAGCACCTTGCATCCTAGGATACAAAACACTTTTTGTGTGTTTTTTGGTAGAATTCTCTGATCCCCTACCTCCAATCTGAATTAGGTCTTTCATGTTTTCCTCACTTGGCTCAGTCTTCTACACCTTTACATAGTTGTATTTTTATATATTTGTTTAATGTCTGACTGTCAACTCCATAAGAGTGAGAATCATGTCTGTTTCCTTCACTATAATTTATCCTCTGCCTGGCACGTAGTGGGTGTTCAAGAATGGCAGCTTCATCACTAACTCCATAAACAACACGCAATTGTAAGTGACTGTCTCTTGCTCCATCAAGAAAGCTCAGAGTATTTCAGAATTTGCTGACAAACTAATCTCTACAACTTTAAAACGTTCCAAGAACTGTATTAAAAGAGTTTCTATAGTTGAGTTTGCCCTTCAAAGTGAGCGAGATTTAGAATGTAGGATAAAGTAAGAGTAAGAAGAGTGTAAATGATTGGAGACAGGCTGGAGCCACAGTTTGGTTTTGCTGTAATCTCAGAATTAAAGAGCACAGGCTATAGGGTCAGAATTGGGTGTGAATCACACTTGCTGCCTGTGATGCTATTCATGATTCAATTAAATCATTTGTAAAAGGGAGCTAGTAATAATGCTTCTACACATAAATGTTGTAAGAATTAGAAATAATTCACTTAAAAAAAAGTTTTTTTAGAGACAGGATCTCACTCTGATGTCCAGCCCGGAGTGCAGTGGGGTGATCACTGCAACCTCAAACTCTTGGGCTCAAACTGTCCTCCCATCTCAGCCTCCAGAATAACTAGGACTACAGATGCACAGCACCACACCCAGCTAATTCTAAATTTTTGTAGAGGGGATTTCTCCCTATGTTGCCCAGGCTGGTTGGAATTAGAAGTAATTCAAATTGTTTGCTTATTCAGTGTAGTAGGTCCTCAATAAGTATCTGTTTAGGCCAGATGTAGTGGTGCATGCCTGTAATCCCAAGGCTTTGGGAGGCCAAAGTGGAGGATCCCTTGAGGCCAGGAGTTCTAGACCAGCCTGGGCAACAGAGCAGACTGGAGACCCCATCTCTACACAAGAAATAAAAAATAGCAGGGATTAGTGGCCTACACCCTGTAGTCCTAGCTACCCTGAAGGCTGATGTAGGAGGATGGCTTGAGCCCAGAAGTTCAGGGTTACAGTAAGCTATGATCATGCCACTGCACTGTAGCCTGGGCAACAGAGCAAGACCCTCTCTAAAAAAAAAAAAAAGAAAGAAAAGAAATCTTTATATTGGTAAATGGATTTATATCTGTAAATATCTATAAATAGATTACTGCAAAATAGCATAATCCGTACTCCACCTTGAATCTGGTACCACATTTACAGGCTTCCATAACACACATTATTTTCCTTCCTATAATTTATCAGAGTTTTTTGGGATAATGAATATTCCTTTAATGCCTGTCCCCGTAACTAGACTATGAGCTGTGGAAGGGCAGGAACCATTTCCATGTAAGGGCCTATTTCTACCACCTGCCAAAATGCCTACACATAGAAGATATTCAGAAAATATTTGCATTTTGAATCAATGAATATGTTACTCTGCCTTAATCAGTTACTGCCTTTTTTTTTTTTTTTTTGTGATGCAGTCTCACTGTCACACCCAGGTTGGAGTGCAGTGGCACAATCTTGGCTCACTGCAACTTCCGCCTCCTGGGTTCAAGTGATTCTCTTGCCTCAGCCTCCCAAGTAGCTGGGACTATAGGCGTGTATGCCACCATGCCCAGCTAATTTTTGTATTTTTAGTAGAGATGGGGTTTTACCACATTGACCAGGCTGGTCTCAAACTCCGGCTTCAAGTGATCTGCCCGCTTCAGCCTCCCAAAGTGCTGGGATTACAAGTGTGAGCCATGGCGCCTAGCCTATATTTATGTGTTTATTTGCTTAATGTCTGTTTCACAAAATAGACTATAAGCTCCATGTTAGGCGGGCGTGGTGGCTCACACCTGTAATTCCAGCACTTTGGGAGGCTAAGGTGGGTGGATCACTTGAGGCCAGGAGTTCGAGACAAGCCTGGTCAACATGGGGAAACTCCACTTCTACCAAAAATACAAAAATTAGCTGGGCATGATGGTGGGCATCTGTAATCCCAGCTACTCGGGAGGCTGAGGCAGGAGAATTGCTTGAACCTAGGAGGTGGAGGTTGCACTGAGCCGAGATCGTGCCACTGCCAGCCTGGGAGACAGAGTGAGACTGCGTCTCAAAAAAAAATAAAAAATAAGCACATAAATATATAAATACAGATGGTAATAACATGACGAATAAGACATTTGGGAATATGCAATATGTGGTTGTGAATAACAAGAATGCTAGATTAATTGGACCATAAGTTTGTGGTCAGATATAGTGGGAAAAGACTGCAAGAGAGACAGGAGACATTGTGAAAAGCTTTTAAAAGCATTGTAAAATGCTAACTTGAGGAATCTGCATTTTCTTAGGTTGGTGGAGGGAAGCTAATAAAGGTATTTTGAGCAGGACGGTTATATGATAAAAGGCAGCGTTTTAGGAATATTAATCAGACAAATATGTAGGATGAATCAGGAGAAAAATAAAGTCTGGAGGCAAAGGATGAGTTTGGAGATAAACCAACAGTGTGGGAAGGAGGTAATAAAGGCTTGTAGAAGGCATTGGACGAAAAGATATCTAGACTTTGGGCAAAAAGGGGCTGAAATCTGGCCAGCACTCCATTTGCCCATCCCTGCACCAACCAGGTTGCATCTGGGTGCCTCTTTCTCATTCTCAGCAAGTGACCATATGGGCTAGCAATGGCTCTGGGCCTGTGTTACCTCTCTCTGTTTGATCCCTCTTCTCCGATGAGAGAATTGACGTATTTCAAGGAGACTGTGGGAGTCTAAAGATACTTCTTTTACAGCATTGCAATCTCCAGGGTGAAAACATAAATACCAAAAATCAATAACCAGGAAGAATACCTCACATCTTAAGACAACTCTTTTGATGTCAGGAAAATTTTGATCCAACCTTCGAAATAAATCTTTAAATTTGCATTTGTGAAACATCCTCAACCCCTCTGCATGGAATGAAATGATGAAATGAAGGTGAGGGATAGAGTGAGGCTCAGAGATGAGGATTTAGGTATCATTTGACAAGCAAACTGTATGCAACCCAGTCATTTAATAAAATTTATTTTGGCTTCTATTTCAAAATGTAGAAGATAGACACCTGTGCTTCCTGATAACACTTTGTTTGGGTATATAATAAACACTGAATGAAGTGGGAATGAGAAACATTTAGGAACTAGAAAGGAAGATCATGATTTTTTTTTTTCTTTTTTTCTTTTTTTTCAGACAGTGTGTGGCTCTGTTATTCAGGCTGGAGTGCAGTGGTACAATCTTGGCTCACTAAAACCTCTGCTTCCTAGGTTTAAGCAATCCTACCACCTCAGCCTCCCAAGTAGCTGAAACCACAGGCATTCGCCACCACACTTGTAGAGACAAGGTCTTCCTGTATTGCCCAGGCTGGTCTCAAACTCCTGGGCTCAAGCAGTCCTCCCATCTTGGCCTCCCAAAGTGCTGGGATTACAGATATGAGCTACCATGCCTGGCTGGAAGACCATGATTTGAATTGATTGGACCTATTACCCTCTGCTATTTTTTTTTTTTTTGATACAGATTTTCGCTCTTGTTGCCCAGGCTGGAGTGCAATGATGCAATCTCAGCCCACTGCAACCCCCACCCCTTGAGTTCAAGCAATTCTCCTGCCTCAGCCTCCTGAGTAGCTGGGATTACAGGTGCCCACCACCATGCCTGTCTAATTGTTGTATTTTTAGTAGAGACAGGGTTTCACCATGTTGGCCAGGCTGGTCTTGAACTCAAGACCTTGGGTGATCCACCCACTTCGGCCTCCCAAAGTGTTGGGATTACAGGTGTGAGCCACTGTGTCCAGTCAACTCTGCTATTTTTCTTGTGGTAGACTTTGTGGTTATCTTCCTTCAGTTATGGAGCAGCCATAAAATTAGGGGACTTTAGCTCCAAGGGTAAGCGCTAACTTGTCTGATCAACTGGCATAATTCCATATCTCATTCTAAAGTGATTCATTCAGGGATAGGCAGAGATAAGTCAATCAGTGTATGGCATTTCCCTGGTCGTAGGGATTGGTTCAGGAATGAGCATAACCTATTGGGCCAATAAGATATGTGGTTTGCTAGCAACTTCCAGGAAGGAAGAAAGTTCTTATTCTTTTAAGAGAGCTTACAAAAGCAATTCTCTTAGTGCCTTGACCCAGAAAAGGAGGTTGTTGGTAGCATGCTGTGAATACAAAGGTAAGCCAGGCTTGGGTTGAAGCTGACATACCAAAAGACTTAAGGGAAAGATGAAAAAAAAAAATGAGATTTCTGATGGCATTGCTAAACAGCTGAATCAAATCTACCTGAAGCCCTCTAAGTCTATCGACATCCAGTTACATGAACCATTTTCATGCATTAAAATGCACAAATCGCTGGGCGCAGTGGCTCACACCTGTAATCCCAGCACTTTGGGAGGCCGAGGTGGACAGATCATGAGGTCAGGAGTTCGAGACCAGCCTGGCCAGCATGGTGAAACCCCATCTCTACTAAAAATACAAAAGTTAGCTGGGCATGGTGGCACGCGCCTGTAATCCCAGCTACTCAGGAGAATCACTTGAACCCAGGAGGCGGAGGTTGTAGTGAGCCGAGATCATGCCACTACACTTCAGCCTGGGCGACAGAGACTCCGTCTCAAAAAAAAAAAAAAAAAAAGCACCGATCTTTTTTTTTTTAGTACTTTTAATTAAAAGGCACAGATCTCAGGTGTACAGCTTGATGACTTTTCCCCCCTCTGAGTCTGCTTTCTAGGAAGACTTTTTACAAATGTATACACCCATGAGGTCTTTACATAGAAAAAAATGTAGAATGTTTCTGTCATTCCAGAAAGTTCCCTTATGTCCCTTTCAGCTTGATACCCACCTCCCAGAGATACCAATTATTCATTTAAATGGAATAATATAGCATAAATTATTTTATGTCTGGTTTATTATTAAGCATAATAATAATTGAGAGTCACCTATGTTATTCTCATGACAGTTTGTTCTGTTTTTATACTTAGTAGTATTCCACTATATAAATGTATCACATGTCGTTTGTCTATTCTCCCTCTAATGGACATTTAAAGTGTGAATTAGTCAAGATGGGATTAGATGTGCAAGAGATTAGACATTATGCTTAATAGGGAACATGGAGAGGAAGCTAGGAGCTAGGGAAGACTGTAAGAGACATCAGATCTCAATGCAGATGAAAGAGAAAAGAAAGGAAGGAAGGTTGAGTGGGAGGGTCTTAGAGTGCAATACAGTTTTCTAAGAAAGTTAGGCAAGACCAAATGTGCCCATCAGAGGAGTCCTGCGCCTTCTAGGAATGGACCTGTCTTAGTACTCCTTCTCATTGTACCAAATCATTGGGTGGCAGCAGCCTGTGGAAAGCATTTGTCCAGAGGTAAATGCAGGGATAGATTTTGGAGCACAGCAGCTAAAGTGGTCAGTAAAGTATGCCTCCCACAGCCAGAAATCTGAGAAGAGGATTTTCATGGCTGCCACAGTTCATCTCTTTTACCTCACCAATTTACTTCTTCATGCAAAATCAGGGAGCAGATCTTCCACGGTTCTCTTCCTGAGGGGAAACTCAGAAGAGGATAGTTAATGGGATGAGCTATATTCCCTATTGTTATAACTGGTCTTGGGGTCACAACTGGAACTCATCTTTTGCTTCTTCCACTATCCATTCTGAATTCCCCTCACCCTCAGTCATCACCTCAGCAGGTCTTGGAGCTTGCTTAGAGGTGTGATCCAAGCCCTCAGTCCTTAGAGTTCTGAGCTCTCAGCAATCATAGCTTTATAGGCCAGGATTATTCCATGTGTCTGTTCACAGTTACAGTGGGGCAGGGAGGCAATCAGGAAGATCTCTTCAATTCTACACGTATTCCTTCCTGCTTGCACTGTATAAGAGGAATACTGCCTCCTGCTTAAGGGTCAATGACTCCTGCCAGTATGCTAACTCCTTTTCTCACCTGCTAGCCCCTGGGCACAAGGAGTCTCTGATGCCCTGGCAGCAGCCGTAAGTTAGGGTGCAATGGATTCGAACCTTTAGTCGTGTAGAACCTAGAGTTGTGGGGACAGGAAGCACAGAATCTCCCAGAAGTTCACTGTAAATGATGATAAATAAAGAGGCCACTCTTGTCTCTACTCCTTGGTTTCTAAACCTATGTCTCATTTCTGTTGGAGCCACAACACTATATAGAGGTGCCTAATTTATTGCATACTCATCATCTTGAAGGATGCCACCCCATCCCTTCAAAATGTGGTCTCTGAACTAGGCATATCAAATGTGTCTATAGAAGGGCATTTAAGTATTTTATAAGGCTGGTTGCTTCTATGCCTGTAGAAGGTCTTTCCAGCATTTTATGAGGCTGGCTGGATAATGTGTTATATGATATGACTAACGTATTCAATGGTCATGCCAGATACCTTAGTCCATTTTGTGCTGCAATAACAGAATACCACAGACTGGGTAATTTACAAAGAATATAAGTTTATTCAACACATATTTGGAGGCTGCGAAGTCCAAGAGCATGGCACCAACATCTAGTGAGGGCCTTTGTGCTGTGCTTTCCCACAATGGAAGAAAGTGAGCCTGTGAGACAGAAAGAGGATGGGGGCCAAACTTCATCCTTTTATCAGGAACCCACTCCTGTGATAACTAACCTACTCTCATTATAATGATGGCAGGGCCCTCATGACCTAATCACCTCTTAAAGGTCCTGACTCTCAATGCTGTTATAATGGCAATTAAATTTCAACATGAGTTTTAGAAGGGACATTCACACTATAGTACCCGATGACTCTCAACCACCTGTTGCTGTGAAATGGGTTCCCTGGTTGGTTGCTATTCCTTGTTGAATTCTATGCCTGTGGATCAGGCATTTCGTAAGCCCTTGGGTACTGGTGCTATTTGAGGTCTGTAGGCAGGAAAGGCAAACTCATATGCTGGTATCTCTTCTTTTGAAAACAAACTCTTGACCCTTTTAGAACGAAAGGGACTGGTGTGCTGTGTCTGCCACCAGAGACCAGTTGGCCTGTATCAGGAACAGTGCTATATCAGGAGGTTAGTTGTTCATTATGGTTGCCAACAGGTTGGACATTTAAGGCAGCAATAGCTAAATAAATCTTGATAGGTGGGAATGCCTGCTGTTGAGCCTATACGTAATTTCCACTTATGCCACCATGAGTTCTCTGTCATGTCCCCATCATACCAGTCCTGGGGCAGCCAGATAGTTAGCACCAAGCTAGTTAGCAACACCTGGCCAAGTCATTTTTGTCTGCTTGACTGTTCAATGCCTCTTTCATGTTGGATGCTTTTAGGTGGCCATTAATATGTGACACAAAAATCCTTTCCCTTCCAGGTCCCTGACCAGAGGGCCCAAGCTTGTATCCACATTCCAAACAGGCCTACCCATAAACCAAGCTCAGGCTTTTTCTTCCTTTTTCAGCTCTCATATCAGACTTACCTTCTCTCATATAGATATAAGCACAAGCTTCGGGAAGAGCAATAATGCAAATATAGCAGGTGGTATAGGAGGCCTAGACTTCCTGCTCATGCTCTCTGTTCCTCCTAAGGCTGTTATAGTCCTGGATGTAATGTCTCTGTCTAATGACAGATGCTGGTATGGCTGAATTTATGACTTGGCAGGTCTAACAGAACCTAGCTCATAATGGAAAGTTTCATACTCAAAGTAACTTTGTGCCCCAGAGTCAAGCGTCCTGTCTCTACCAGGGCCCGGTAAGGCACCAGGAGCTATTTCTCTTAGGGTATATAATCCTCTCCTGTGACTAACATGACCTTGTTCCAAATTCCCAGAACCTGCACTGTGATTCCTCCACTGGGGCTTCCCATAAACTCCATATTGCATCTTTTCCCACCACAGATACCTTCAACTGGGCCTGCTGGCTTATACAGCCCAAGCATCAAGGCTGCTTCCCCTACTGCTTGGCCCTGCTTCAGAGCCCTTTCCTACTCCAAGCACCACAAAGGATGATAGTATTCTGTGTTATCTCAGTACAGGGGCTAGAACAGTATTCCTAGGTGTGCAGTCCCTCTTACCTTCAGAACCTGAAGAGGCCTATCTGGCTCTGTGCTTCTTTCTATGTACTTGGGATGCAAGATGAAACAATTTTATCTTTCACTTATCCTAACATGTTTCACATGTCCTAACATGCCCTGAAACTGGGCCCCTAAGCGTTTTACCAAAATGACATGTCTCCAATTCACTGTAGTTTTTCTCCCACCCTGCACAGCACATATGTGTCTTAATAAGGCCACTAGCATCCTAGCAAACTTTTGCTTATGCTTTTCAGTCAACTTGATGTCATCAATGTAATGAATCAACATGATGTTCTTTGAGATGGTCCGGATCATACTACATTATGACAAAGGGCAGGAAATGTAATATAACCCCAAGGCAAAACTATAAATAACTGCAATGGTTAATTTTATATGTCAACTTGACTAGGCTACGAGATGCCCAGATATTTGGTCAAACATTATTCTAGGTGTTTCTCTGAGGGTATTTTTGGATGAAATTAGCATTTAAATCAGTAGACTGACTTAAGCAGATTGCCCGCCTGGATATGGGTGGGCCTCATCCAACTAGTTGAAGGTCTGAATAGAACAAAAAGGCTGACCTTCCCCTTACTAAGACGGAGTTTTTCCTGCTTGACTGCCTTTGAACTAGGACATCAGCTTTTTTCCTGTCTTCAGACTCAAACTGAAATATTGATTTTTCCTGGGTCTCAAGCCTCACATAATTCAGACAGGAACTATACTCTCAGCTTTCCCGGTTCTTACACCTTCAGACTCAGACTAGAACTAAGCCATTGGCTCTCCTGGGTCTCCAGGCAAGGTAAGCTTGCCAACTTACCTTGTAGATCTTCTCTGGAAAACGCTGACTAATACAATAACTATGTTTCATGTGAGCGTATGTCATTCTGATTCTTTCTTGATTTGGACAGAAAAGAAATGCCTTTGCCGACAAAATGGCTACATGCTATGTACCTGAGGCCATATTAATCTAATCTAGTGATAATACCATGTCCAGTATGGCAGTTGCTACTGCCATACGATCAGGGCTGCTACTTGGTTGAGATCGTGGTAATCTACAGGCATCCTTTGGAAACTTTCTAGATTCTACAGGGGCCATATTGGCAAGTTAAATGGGGTTACAGTGGGGATCACAACCCCTCGCATCTTTTGCATCCTCTCAAACTTTAAACATGGCACTAATCTCCTCCACTGTCCCCACCCCAACTCTGAGCGTTCATAGGGATGGGGCATTTTCAGAGGCATGGTGGGATCAGACAGGCAGAATGGTCAGACCATGGTGCCAACCTTTGCAGCCGAATAGAGGGCTTCAGGGTAAAGATTTCCCATTAAAAGAGTCCTGCATTAAGCACAAATGGCAAGGCACATGTACAGTCATTGGCTAGAGCCTCCCTGAGAAAAGCATGCCTTCAGCTCACAAACTGAGGTAGACCTGATGAAGCTAACAGCTGGAAACTATTAGCTAAACACATTCCTTGCAGTGGAGCAAATAGTCCTCCTCAAAAGGGGATATCAGTGACACAGTTATGTGTCTACCACTTTTTCCTTTCTTCCTATACACCCACCCTTATAAACTTTTCCAGGCACCTGATATCTCCAAGCCCTGAGTTTTTCTAAGGTTTGCAATCTAAACAAACCTTCTTTGTGGATTTCATCCCATGAAGATTCCCGGGTTTCTTCCTACACCATTCAGCAAAGACAATTTGTCCATCTGCCTTTCATCTTCCAGGTTTTTAAAAAATGTTGGTCCTCTGTTGTTATCTCATTTGTTCTTTCCATGGGTTTATACTTTTCTCATTCTCTTTTTGCCATCTAGATAGGCGCTGGCAAAACTTTTTCTATTTAGAGACAGATAGTATATGTTTTAGGCTTTACAGGCCATGCAAAAAACAGGCTGTGGCTGTAGTTCATCAGCCCCTGATCCAAAGCCTTACTATCCAAAATGTGATCCACAGATCAGCAACACTGGCATCACCTAGAAGCTTGATAGAAATGTAGAACCAAGCCTCACCCCAGAATTGTTGGATGCATTGCATGTTAATGAGCTCCTCAGTTGATTCATATGCATGTTGAAGTTTGAGAAGTACTGATCTAGAGAGATTTAGCGGAAGGAGCAGAGATAAATGCAAATGTTCAACCCATTATAGTTAACCAGAAGTCTTTTTCATTAAAGCTACTCTGACTTGGGGTTTCTAATACTTGCAATTGAGGGTGTGCTAATTCACATCTCCTTGGTGATGGAGCCTCATGCAAATCATTTCACTTTTCTGGATCTTATTCTCTTTTCCATAATTAAATGTTTACATCAGATGATCTTTTATGGTCTCTTCTAGCTCTCAGATTCCATGACCCTGTGTCTCTAGTCCTGAAGAAGAAAGAGAAACTGACGCCCTGGGCAGAAAACAAAAATAAAATGAACTCAGACACAGAGACGCAAAGACCCAGTTACTGGACTTTAAATAAGAGGATAAGGTTTGATCTCCGAATGAAAATAGATATAACATGATTAAAATGAAGCTTAAGTTTCAAAACCCCTCACTTGCACTGGCTGCTTTTTTTTTTTTTTTTTTTTTTGTAGAGACAGAGACTTGCTCTGTCGTCCAAGCTGGAGTGCATTGGTGCAATCTCGGCTCACTGCAATCTCCCCATCCCAGGTTCAAGCAATTCTTCTGCCTCAGGCTCTCAAGTAGCAGCTGAGATTACAGGCGCGCGCCACCATGCCCAGCTAATTTTTGTATTTTTAGTAGAGAAGAGGGTTCGCCATGTTGGCCAGGCTGGTCTTAAACTCCTGACCTCGGGTAATCCACCTGCCTCAGCCTCCCAAAGTGCTAGGATTACAGACGTCAGCCACTGAGCCCAGATGCACTGGCTGCTGGCTGCTTTTAAACTGCACCTTTTTTTTTTTTTTTTTTTTTTTTTTCCAGACAGAGTCTCACTCTGTCACCCAGGCTGGAGTACAGTGGTGTGATCTCGGCTCCCTGTAACCTCTGCCTCCTGAGTTCAAGAAATTCCTCTTCCTTGGCATCCCAAGTAGCCGGAATTACAGGCACATGCCACCAAGCCTAGCTAATTTTCCTATTTTTGTGGAGACAGGATTTCACCATGTTGGCCAGGCTGGTCTCAAACTCCTGACCTCAAGAGATCTGCCCGTCTAGGCCTCCCAAAGTGCTGGGATTACAGGTGTGAGCCACTGCACCTGGCCCCATTTAAACTCTTGTAACTAATTTGCTTTTGTGCTTAATCTTATATTCATAATTGTGTTCCTTTTCTTAAAGACAACACCTAGATTGCATAGGCTCCTGGTCCCACAAAACTTGGACCTGCCTCAATTTCTGAAAAGTAATAAGGAATAATTACCAGAATCATATATAAGAAGAGAACGACCAGGCGCAGTGGCTCACACCTGTAATCCCAGCACTTTGGGAGGCCGAGGCAGGTGGATCACAAGGTCAGGAGTTCAAGGCCAGCCTGGCCAAGATGGTGAAACCCCGTCTCTACTAAAAACAACAAAAATTAGCCCGGCGCGATGGCAGTCGCCTGTAGTCCCAGCTACTCAGGAGGCTGAGGCAGGAGAATCGCTTGAACTGGAAGGCAGAAGTTGCAGTGAGCCGAGATCACGCCACTGCACTCCATCCTGGGCGACAGGGCGAGACTCCGTCTCAAAAAAAAAAAAAAAAAAAACCTCTGAATGCATTATCCTCAGAAGATTAGTTATCCACTTATTCTACAAAGAACAATAGGCCATTGCACTGACTTCTTCCTTTCCTTCTCTAAAGATCACAGCATCCTGCCTTCTTTTTACCCTGCCTCCTACCAAATTTAAGCTCTTCGCCTATGCCCTCCAACTCACCTTCTCTGGGTCCTTCAGGATCTTCCTGTCATAATTAGCCCCTATTTTTCAGACCTTCTCAATTTCTCTCTCTCCACTGGGGATTTTCACTTCCCCTTGCAATATGTACAAACTCTCTTATTCTGAGAGGAAAAGAGTCTCTGTTTGACCCCTCAGTTCTCTCTGACTTGTGTTATATTTCACACTCTCTTTTCATTGTCATACTTGAATAAGTGGTCTAGATGTAAAGATCTCTATGTCTTCATCAGTATCTCCTTAATGCCCAGGCATTAATAAACACTGGCAGTATCAATTACTTCTGAAACTAGGGATGAAGGAGAGTAGCTAAAATGAGGATTGGGTAAAAGCTGTTTGAGTAGTGATTACTTTCCTACATCTCCTCCCCCATTTCCCTATGGCTACATGACCGTCCCTCTCCCACTACAGTGGAAGTTTAGAGGCTTATTTTCTGGGGAGGATATGATGAAAACCTCTGGTCTGGGGGTGCCAGGTATAGTTAAAGGGTTGGATACTTTGTAAAAACAGGGAAATCAGATGACAATACACATACTAAATGCTGAGACCCTCTTAGTTCATCTCCCACACTGCTCCCAGAACACTGGCTGCAGCTGGACCTCTGCAGGCAGGAAGTTTAAGACTCTCACCGGGGAGTCTGACCATCCCAAAAGAAAGACCTAAAAATACTGACATTAGGGGTTTTTCCAACAAATGGCTCGTGTTGAACTGTTCACAGAGAGACTCAAAATGAATAAGCCCCACCTCGTGCTCAAGCTTCCAATCAGCTCTTTAACTTGTAATCATGAGCAGATAACCAAGAATTTTTATATCTTTGAAGAAGATATATGTCTCACACAAAAGACATATATCAAAACAACCAAACAACAAATAGAAAAAAAAATCTTAGGGAAAATAAAGCATCTGCCAGGAGAAGAAAATTCCACAGAGAGAAGAGAGAATAACACATGCATAAAACAAGAATAGGGTGTCATCAAGAATGAATTAATAAAAGGAGCATTTAGAGGACAAAGGAAAAAGAATTTTGGAAATTAAATACATAATAGCAGAAATTCACATATTAATAAAATTGAAGAAATCTCTTTAAAGTAGTGCAAAATGAGTTAGAAATGGAAAATAGGAGAGAAAAGATGAGAAAAATAGATGACCAGTTCAAAACGTACAACATCAGAATAATAGCAGTCGCCCAAAAAAATCAGAGGGGAGGGAATCATCAGTGAAATAATTTAAGCTGGGCAAAGTGGCTCATTGCCTGTAATCCCAGCACTTTGGAAGGTCAAGGCAGGAGGTTTGCTTGAGGCCAGGAGTTTGGGAACAGCCGGGGCAACACAGTGGGACCCCATCTCTGCAAAAAAATTTTTAAAAACTTAGCCAGGCTTGGTGGCACATGCCTGTAGTTCTAACTACTGAGGAGGCTAAGGTGAGAGGATCTCTTGAGTTCAGGAATTTGAGGTTACAGTGAGCTATGATCACACCACTATGCTCCAGCCTGAGTTACAGAGTGAGACCCTGTCTCTAAAAAAAGAAAAAGGAAAGGAAGAACTCAAGAAAATTTCCCAGAATTGAGGCACACAAATTTCTAGATTTGAAAGGGCTATGGCAAAAAGTTTGAAATGACTGGAACATGAGGAGTTAGTGACGCCTGCTGAAGGACCCTTTATGCCATTCCAAGGAGCTTACATTTTATCCTTAAGCACTTAGGAGCCAGCAGAGATTTTTAAGAAGGGAATGACCAGATTAAAGTGTGTACAAAGAGGATGTCAAAATATGGCAGTAGCATGAAAATGGTGTGGAGAGGACAGAAAATAATGGCAATGAGAATGGTTCCATGGATATTTCAATGGGTTAGGAGAAGAATGTTAAAACAGATTTAAGAACTATTTGGGAGGTGAACTAAGCAGACCTGGAGCTTTGATGAAAGATAAGCTTTGATGAAAAATAAAGAAAGTAGAAAGTGGTTTCAAATCTTTAACTTGGACTATGTAGTAAAAGTTGAAGTCAATAACCAAAATAGAAAATTCAGGAGTAGCAGATTTCTTTTTTTTTTTTTTGAGACGGAGTCTCGCTCTGTCGCCCAGGCTGGAGTGCAGTGGCGCAATCTCGGCTCACTGCAAGCTCCGCCTCCCAGGTTCACGCCATTCTCCTGCCTCAGCCTCTCCGAGTAGCTGGGACTACAGGCGCCCGCCACCACGCCTGGCTAATTTTTTTGTATTTTTAGTAGAGGCGGGGTTTCACCGTGGTCCCGATCTCCTGACCTCGTGATCCGCCCGCCTCAGCCTCCCAGTGCTGGGATTACAAGCATGAGCCACCACGCCTGGCCATATTCAGCATTCTTAAAGAAAAGAATTTTCAACCCAGAATTTCATATCCAGCCAAACTAAGCTTCATAGGTGAAGGAGAAATAAAATACTTTACAGACAAGCAAATGCTGAGAGATTTTATCACCACCAGGCCTGCCCTAAATGAGCTCCTGAAGGAAGCACTAAACATGGAAAGGAACAACCAGTACCAGCCACTGCAAAAACATGCCAAATTGTAAAGATCATCAAGGCTAGGAAGAAACTGCATCAACTTACAAGCAAAATAACCAGCTAACATCATAACGACAGGATCAAATTCACACATAACAATATTAACCTTAAATGTAAATGGGCTAATGCGCCAATTAAAAGACACAGACTGGCAAATTGGATAAAGAGTCAAGACCCGTCAGTGTGCTGTATTCAGGAAACCCATCTCACGTGCAGAGACACACATAGGCTCAAAATAAAGGGATAGAGGAAGATCTACCAAGCAAATGGAAAACAAAAAAAGGAGGGGTTGCAATCCTAGTCTCGGATAAAACAGACTTTAAACCAACAAAGATCAGAAGAGACAAAGAAGGCCATTACATAATGGTAAAGGGATCAATTCAACAGGAAGAGCTAACTATCCTAAATATATATGCACCCAATACAGGAGCACCCAGATTCATAAAGCAAGTCCTTAGAGAACTACAAAGAGACTTAGACTCCCACACAATAATAATGGGAGATTTTAACACCCCAGTGTCAACATTAGACAGATCCACGAGACAGAAAGTTAACAAGGATATCCAGGAATTGAACTCAGCTCTTCACCAAGCAGACCTAATAGACATCTACAGAACTCTCCACCCCAAATCAACAGAATATACATTCTTTTCAGCACCATACCACACCTATTCTGAAATTGACCACATAGTTGGAAGTAAAGCACTCCTCAGCAAATGTAAAAGAACGGAAATTATAACAAACTCTCTCTCAGACCACAGTGCAATCAAACCAGAACTCAGGATTAAGAAACTCAATCAAATCCGCTCAACTACATGGAAACTGAACAACCTGCTCCTGAATGACTACTGGGTACATAATGAAATGAAGGCAGAAATAAAGATGTTCTTTGAAACCAACGAGAACAAAGACACAACATACCAGAATCTCTGGGACACATTCAAAGCAGTGTGTAGAGGGAAATTTATAGCACTAAATGCCCACAAGAGAAAGCAGGAAAGATCTAAAATTGACACCCTAGCATCACAATTAAAAGAACTAGAGAAGCAAGAGCAAACACATTCAAAAGCTAGCAGAAGGCAAGAAATAACTAAGATCAGAGCAGAACTGAAGGAAACAGAGACACAAAAAAACCTTCAAAAAAATCAATGAATCCAGGAGCTGGTTTTTTGAAAACATCAACAAAATTGATAGACTGCTAGCAAGACTAATAAAGAAGAAAAGAGAGAAGAATCAAATAGACGCAATAAAAAATGACAAAGGGGATATCACCACCGATCCCACAGAAATACAAACTACCATCAGAGAATACTATAAATACCTCTACGCAAATAAATTAGAAAATCTAGAAGAAATGGATAAATTCCTCGACACATACATACTCCCAAGACTAAACCAGGAAGAAGTTGAATCTCTGAATAGACCAATAATAGGCTCTGAAATTGAGGCAATAATTAATAGCTTACCAACCAAAAAAAGTCCAAGACCAGATGGATTCACAGCCGAATTCTACCAGAGGTGCAAGGAGGAGCTGGTACCATTCCTTCTGAAACTATTCCAATCGACAGAAGAAGAGGGAATCCTCCCTAACTCATTTTATGAGGCTAGCATCATCCTGATACCAAAGACTGGCAGAGACACAACAAAAAAAGAGAATTTTAGACCAATATCCCTGATGAACATTGATGCAAAAATCCTCAATAAAATACTGGCAAACTGAATCCAGCAGCACATCAAAAAGCTTATCCACCATGATCAAGTGGGCTTCATCCCTGGGATGCAAGGCTGGTTCAACATATGCAAATCAACAAATGTAATCCAGCATATAAACAGAACCAATGACAAAAAACACATGATTATCTCAATAGATGCAGAAAAGGCCTTTGACAAAATTCAACAGCCCTTCATGCTAAAAACTCTCAATAAATTAGGTATTGATGGGACGTATCTCAAAATAATAAGAGCTATCTATGACAAACCCACAGACAATATCATACTGAATGGGCAAAAACTGGAAGCATTCCCTTTGAAAACTGGCACAAGACAGGGATGCCCTCTCTCACCACTCCTATTCAACATAGTGCTGGAAGTTCTGGCCAGGGCAATCAGGCAGGAGAAGGAAATAAAGGGTATTCAATTAGGAAAAGAAGAAGTCAAATTGTCCCTGTTTGCAGATGACATGATTGTATATCTAGAAAACCCCATTGTCTCAGCCCAAAATCTCCTTAAGCTGATTAGCAACTTCAGCAAAGTCTCAGGATACAAAATCAATGTACACAAATCACAAGCATTCTTGTACACCAATCACAGACAAACAGAGAGCCAAATCATGAGTGAACTCCCATTCACAATTGCTTCAAAGAGAATAAAATACCTAGGAATCCAACTTACAAGGGATGTGAAGGACCTCTTCAAGGAGAACTACAAACCACTGCTCAATGAAATAAAAGAGGATACAAACAAATGGAAGAACATTCCATGCTCATGGGTTGGAAGAATCAATATCGTGAAAATGGCCATACTGCCCAAGGTAATTTATAGATTCAATGCCATCCCCATCAAGCTACCAATGACTTTCTTCACAGAATTGGAAAAAACTACTTTAAAGTTCATATGGAACCAAAAAAGAGCCTGCATTGCCAAGTCAATCCTAAGCCAAAAGAACAAAGCTGGAGTCACGCTACCTGACTTCAAACTATACTACAAGGCTACAGTAACCAAAACAGCATGGTACTGGTATCACAACAGAGACATAGATCAATGGAACAGAACAGAGCCCTCAGAAATAATGCCGCATATCTACAACTATCTGATCTTTGACAAACCTGACAAAAACAAGAAATGGGGAAAGGATTCCCTATTTAATAAATGGTGCTGGGAAAACTGACTAGCCATATGTAGAAAGCTGAAACTGGATCCCTTCCTTACACCTTACACAAAAATTAATTCAAGATGGATTAAAGACTTACATGTTAGACCTAAAACCATAAAAACCCTAGAAGAAAACCTAGGCAATACCATTCAGGACATAGGCGTGGGCAAGGACTTCATGTCTAAAACACCAAAAGCAATGGCAACAAAAGCCAAAATTGACAAATGAGATCTAATTAAACTAAAGAGCTTTTTTTTTTTTTTTTTTTTGAGACGGGGTCTTGCTCTATCCCCCAGGCTGGAGTGAGTGCAGTGGCGCGATCTCGGCTCACTGCAAGCTCCGCCTCCCGGGTTCACGCCATTCTCCTGCCTCAGCCTCCCGAGTAGCTGGGACTACAGGCGCCCGCCAACACATCCGGCTAATTTTTTGTGTTTTTAGTAGAGACAGGGTTTCACCATGTTAGCCAGGATGGTCTCGATCTCCTGACCTGGTGATCCGCCGGCCTCGGCCTCCCAAAGTGCTGGGATTACAGGCTTGAGCCACCGCGCCCGGCCTTTTTTTTTTTTTTTGATAGGATTTTGCTATGTCGCCCAGGCTGGAGTACAGTGGAACAATCTCAGCTCACTGCAACCTCCACCTCCTGGGTTCAAGAAATCTTCCCATCTCAGTCTCCCCAGTAGATGCGACTGCAGGCACACACCACCACAACTGGCTAATTTTTTATTTTTCTGCAATTTTTGGTAGAGATGAGGTTTCTCCATGTTGCCCAGGCTGGAGGAATTTCTAGCAGTGCAAGAACATCCTAATATAATTCCCTTTAAATCAGAAGAAAAAACAAACTTTTAAGTCAAAGGTTTTTTGGTTTGTTTGTTTTTGAGATAGAGTCTCGCTCTGTCACCCAGGCTGGAGTGCAATGGTGTGATCTTGGCTCACTGCAATCTCCGCCTCCTGGATTTAAGCGATTCTCCTGCCTGAGCCTCCCGAGTAGCTGGAATTACAGGTGCACGCCATCACATCCAGCTAATTTTTGTATTTTTAGTAGAGATGGGGTTTCACCATGTTGGCCAGGCTGGTCTCGAACTCCTGACCTCAAGTGATCTGCCTGCCTCAGCCTCCCAAAGGGCTGAGATTACAGGTGTGAGCCACTGCACCCAGCCTGTTTAAGAGACAGAGTCGCTCTGTTGTCCAGGCTGGGGTGCAGTGGCTTGATGCTAGTTCACTGCAGCCTCGAACTCCTGGGCTTGAGTGACCCTCCTGCCTCAGCCTCCCAAGTAGCTGGGACCACCGGCTTGACTGCGCCTGGCAAAGAAGATGTTTTAATAAATAATATTAATATAATTTATCTTTGTGCTAATGCAGTCATAAAATATAACGTTAAAAAAATGTTTACAGGCTGGGCGCAGTGGCTTATGCCTGTAATCCCAGCACTTTGAGAAGCTAAGGCGGGTGGATCATGAGGTCAGGAGTTCGAGATCAACCTGGCCAACATAGTGAAACCCCATCTCTACTAAAAATACAAAAATTAGCCAGGCATGGTAGCGTCTGCCTATAGTCCCACCTACTTGGGAGGCTGAGGCAGGAGAATCGCTTGAACCCGGGAGGCGGAGGTCGTGGTAAGCCGAGATCACGCCACTGCACTCCAGCCTGGACAACGGAGCGAGACTCTGTCTCAAAAAAAAAAAAAAAAAAAAAAAAAAGTTTACATAGGAAGGGGCTCACAAAGTCTTAATGCTGCTCTGTTTGTAACAATAAACATGCTTTCTGCTATAACAGAAACCCAGTGGCAATGGCTCCAACAGTGACAATGTTTAATTTCCCTTGTGTGAGGAAGTTCAGTGTTAGTGTGGCCTCCAGGGTTGGCAGATTGGGTGCCCTTAAAGGCAAAGACTCCTTCCATCTCTCTGCTCTGCCACCTTTTTTTTTTTTTTTTTTTTTTTTTTTTTTTTTTTTTTTTTTTTTGTATTTTTAGTAGAGACGGGGTTTCACCGTGGTCTCGATCTCCTGACCTCGTGATCCGCCCGCCTCGGCCTCCCAAAGTGCTGGGATTACAAGCGTGAGCCACCGCGCCCGGCCCTCTGCCACCTTTATTGTTGGCTCCATCCTCAGGTGTTAGCAAAACAGCTGCAGCAGTTTCAGGACACCTTCAGACTTCACAACATTCCCAGGAAAAAGAGATACTTCTGTTTACATCACTCTCACCTAGGGGTGAGGAAACCTTTCCCAGAAGGCCTTCAGCAAAGGTCCTTGTTATGGAATAAATGTTTGTGTCCTCCAACATTCTTATGTTGAAATCCTAACCCCCAAGGTATGTATTAGGAGATGGGGCCTTTGGGAGGCGATTAGGTCAGGTGATTAGGTGTTTGGTGACCTTATAAAAGAGACCCCTAAAGAACTCTCTTCTTATTTTATTTTTATCTTTTTAGAGACAGGGTCTTGCTCTGTCACCCAGGCTGCAGTGCAGTGGCACTATCATAGCTCACTGTAGCCTTGAAATCCTGGCCTCAAGTGATGATCTTGCCTCAGCCCCCAAGTAGCTGGAACTACAGGTTCTCACTATGTTGCCCAGGTTGGTCTTGAATTCCTGGCCTCAAGCAATCCTCCTGCATTGGTCTCCCAAAATGTTGGTATTACAGGTGTGAGCCACAGTGCCCGGCCCCCAGAGAACTCTCTAGCCCTCTTTCTGCCAAGTGAGGTCACAGCAAGAAGACAGTCAATGAACCAGGAAGCAGGCCCTCACCAGACACCGAATCTTCCCATCCTTTGATCTTGGTTCCCAGCCTCCAGAACTGTAAGAAATACATGTGTATTGTTTAAACCATCCAGTCTATGGTATTCTGTTATAGCAGCCTGAACTGACTAAGATGGTCCCTTTCATCTCACTGAGCAGGACTGGAGCATATCTTCATTCCTAAACCAACTACTGGCAAGAAGGATGGAACGAATGTGATGGACTAAGATCAATCACGTGGGGTGGAAGAGTGCTTAGGGAGTCAACCCTATGCCTTCTCTAGAAGTCTTCCTCCAGGAGGTGGGAATTGAAGCTGAAAGCATGGATGAGCTCACCCAGAGAGTGTTCAGAGGGAGAAGCACAGAAGACCTAGGAACTTCAGCTGAGCTGGAGATCCAGCTCAACTGGAAGGCTACATAGGCAGAGACTAAATCAGTTATGGCTCCTGCTGCAGAAGGGCTTCCTGTCTGATGGAAGAGACCACCATCAAATACAGTTACAGATGGACCCGAAGTATAGTTGGGTCAGCCTGTGACAGTAAACTGGATTGAAGTCCCAGTTGTTTATTAACAACTGTGTGACTTTGGGCAGGTTACTTAAGCTGTATGGCTCAGTTTCTTCCTCTGTAAAGCACCCTATACATAGTAAATATCAAATAACTACAGTTATTATTGTCCACATGATTATCATATTTAGGTGGTGGGAGGCCAATGGATGGGATCTAAGCAGGAAAGCGTCCTAGTCAGCTTTACATTTCAATCAGGTAACTTGGGCAGCCTGTGTTCTGTCCCTGCTCAGAGGTACCTCTTACCCTCACTGAGTTTCCATCCATCTTCCCCCAGAACTGAGCCCCACCAGACCCTTTCAGGCCCCAGCAGCATCTCCACAAAATCTCTCTGTTGATTTTAGCTGTGCTTCTGTGCCTCGGAATCAGGATGAGTTACTGTTCCTCATTTCACCTCTGTCCACTTGGCATTGTTGCCGCTCCAAGAAATTAATCAGGTTTATTAAGCACGACCTCTCTTTTGTGAGCCCTGTTCCTGGCCTGCTGATCTGTACCTGTCTGCTGCTCTCCTGGCTCGGCTCAACTGGAGAGGCCTCAGCCTCCATTACTGCTTTGGTGGGGGCAGGGATAGGCGGCCGGGTGGTCACATCTTTTGTTTGCAAAGACTGACGCACCAGGCTGGATCAGAGACAAAGGCAGGACGCTCTGCTAGAGTGAGCACGAGGCCCTTTGTTGCCATGGCTGTGGAAAAATAGGAACAAAAAGGATAAACGTTGCATCCAAATATGCTAATAATTAACACTTAGCACCATGGATATAAAAAGCACTTAATGCTAAATTACAACGATCATAATAGCTAGTCTTTATTCAGCCCTACTCCATATGGCACCATGGCTTGGTAGCTAAGTATGTGTGAGCTAGAGCCTAAGTGCTTGGGTCCAAATCCTGGCTCTGCTATTTACTAGCTCTGTGACCTCAGGCAAGTTACTCAAGCTCTCCTGTCTCAATCTTTGCATCTGTAAAGCACAGATAATGAAAGTACACAGCTCATAGGGTATACGAGTTCACACCATGCTTAGAAAGCACTTCAACATGGCCTGCCACATGATAAGCACTCAATGAATACTTTATTTTTATATACATTTTTATAGACATTGATCAGCAAATTCAGACCTCAAAACAAACTTGTGACATAGATATTATTATTCCTATTTACCAGTTGAGGAACTCAAGACTCAGAGAGGTTGAGTAACTTTCCCAAGGTCACCCACCAAGAAAATAGCAGAACCCAGTTCTGTCTGACTATAAAGTCCTGTGCTTTCCACTGCACCAGGTGACTGTCTTCCATGAGCTTCTGGCAAGAAGCCCCAGGTCAGTATAAGGGTACATTGCTGATGACTGTCTCACAGTTCCCTCTTCCCTTTAGTCACAGTTGGAACACACTAGGTATTTTCAGAATGAAGGACAGAGGAGTCCTGAGTACAAGGCAGCTTCATCAGTCATTTCTGTCCACTCCAGCCCTGCATTATGCTCAGCCTGCCCTAGAATGTGCAAGGCCCAGTTCTCTGGTAGAAGACGGAAGGCCAGCTGTGGAAGGACAGAGACATGACCCAGCTCTGATGAGGACTTGCTCAAGCTCCACCTGTCCAATGATGTGGCTGGCTGAGTGGAGCCACAGGGCAGAAATTAGCCACACCACAGGGCAACGGGTCACACCAGACACAGGTGCTGGGTAGTTGGCAGATTTTTGCACCCTAAGACTCTTGGACAGAGTCAAGGAAATGCAGTGAACCTGCACAGCCTAAAGCCCACTACATTTGAATAGCAGCTGCCTGCCAGGGAACTTAAGATTCCTGAAGGATGTTTGTATTTTGTTTTTTAATATGAAGGAATCCCAGAGCTGGCTTATTACACCTCCTGTGGAGGGGACATCTGGCTGCCAGGCCACTTCCCATCACAGTCAGGCCTTGGTCCATACCTGTACAAAAGCAACTTTTGTTCAATATTCAAAAGCAGCTCAATTCCTAAGTGACTGCCTGGGCAAAATAAAACTCAGCCTTACAATGTCCCTGGGAAGGAGAGAAGCCTGGCTATACAATTAACTGCAACCATTTACTGAGCATGACCCTGGTCACAGCTCCCACCCAGCACTTGTCCCTCCAGTTTATGGCTAACTCCCGTGCTCTCCCATGTCCAGACGTCCTTTTGTAATCATGAGAGTGGGCTAGGTCCACCCTGGACTCTGGGAAACATAGCCCTGGCTCCTCAATTAGGACCCAACTTGGTGTCAGAATAAGTGCCCATGAAGGAGCCTCCCTGGATGTTCCCAGGCTATGTCCACATTTAGCTCAAGGTGGCAGAGCCCACTCATGAAAGGACAAGCAAGCTGTCATGCCATGTGCCCATCCCCTTCCCCAAGCCCTGATCACAGGCCCCCTTCCTCAACCGCTTCCACCCACACCTGCCTCTTGCTTCCCATTCATATCCCTGGGTTCCCAAATGAAGATTAGAGCAGCAGAAAAATGGCCAGGCTGCAGGTTCAGGGAAAATCGCAGGAGCTCTGTGGTTGAACAGACATGCGTTTGAATTTCACCACTTAACACCTGTGTGACTTGGGCTGGTCACTTAATCTCTGAGTCTCAGTTTTCTCATTTCTAAAAGGGGAGTAATCTGTACTCTTAGGATTTCTATAAGGATTAGAAACAATATGTGTAAGTGTGTTGTACCCAGTGGCACTCACTAAATGGTAGTGATTGCCTGACAAAGGTGAGTCTCTTTATTTACAGTGTAAATACTGTTTCTCTCTTAATTCTTATAATCACCAGGCTGCATGCAGGGTCTGCCCACCATGGATGTTGCTGGGAGGGGTTTGGCTGGTTGGAGCTAAGCCCTCTTGCTGGGCCTGGACCTTGCTCCAGGTCAGATACGGGAGTTTTGGCTCTTCCGACTGCGGTTGGGTGACCAACTCTCCCAACTGCCTGGGATTATCCCAGCTTTAGCACTGAAAATTCCTTGTCCTTGGAACACTGAAAGTTCAGTCCTGGGAAAACTGGGATGTTTGGTCATCCTATCAAGGCAGCTGGCCAGGACAGATGGAAAGGTATCAGACCTGTGGAAAGAAGCTGAGCTTTTCGACAACCTTTCCAACTTGCTGGATGAACACACCAGGCTGGGGACCACTCAGCCTAGACTGAGTTAAACTAAGGCCAATGATGACATCTACAGGTCATGTGAAAAAACTGCAGCCTAGGAATCACCCACTTAGTCCGTAAGTGGTTCATATATTCATTGTGGTTCATATATTCATATATGTAATGTGAATAAACATATTCATATATTTATTGTGCTCTCAACACGGCATACGTCTCGGCGGTCTTGGAAGGCATCCCCAGGCAAGTGAAATTTATGCTGAGGCTTGGTGATTGAAAAAGTGTTAGCCAGGTTAAGGTGGGAGGGAAAGAAAGAGCATTCCAGGATGGAGAAAACAGCAAAGAAAAAAGCCCTGAGTGCAAAGGAACAGAAAACCTTCAAGAAACAAATTACGGCATGGGGAAGGGGACAGCAGTAACCAAAAAAAGCTGGAGAGTGTCTGAGCCTAATCAACCATGGAAAAAGTTTCTGTCTTTACCCTAAGAGCAATCAGAACTTACTGAAAGGTTTTAAAAAGCAGGATAGTAACATAATTAGATCTGCATTTCTCAAAGTTAACTCTGGCTACAGGGTGGAGGCTGGTTTAAAGAGTAGCAAGCCTACCACTTCAACCCGGGGAGTCAAGGCCACAGTGAACTAAGATCACGCCAGGGCACTCCAGCCTGGGGTACAAAGTGAGACCCTGCTTCAATTATTAAAAAAAAAAAAAAAAAAAAAGTAGCAAGCCTAAATCCAGGGAGGCAATTAGAACATCATTGCAGTGTCCAGGCGGTACAGAAGGTGGTGGGGACAAGGGGAGGAAAAGAAAGGTGACCGTTGGTAAGAAATAATGGAAAATTGGCCCGGCGCAGCAGCTCACGCCTGTAACCCCAGCACTTTGGGAGGCCAAGGTGGGCGGATCACGAGGTCAGGAGATTGAGATCATCCTGGCTAACACAGTGAAACTCCGTCTCTACTAAAAATACAAAAAATTAGCCAGGCGTGGTGGCAGACGCCTGTAGTCCCAGCTACTCGGGAGGCTGAGGCAGGAGAATGGCGTGAACCCAGGAGGCAGTGCTTGCAGTGAGCTGAGATCGCACCACTGCACTCCAGCCTGGGTGACAGAGCGAGACTCCGTCTCAAAAAAAAAAAAAAGAAATAATGGAAAATTAGCCAGGCATGGTGATGGTGGTGTGTCTGTGGTCCCAGCTTCTCGGGAGGCTAAGGCAGGAGGATCACTTACAGCTGGAGAGGTTAAGGTTGCACTGAGGCATGATTGCACCATTGCACTCCAGCCTAGGCAACAGGGCGAGAACATATCTTAAAAGAAAAAAAAAGGGAAAGAGATTATGGAAATAGAATGGGCAGGGCCATGGTGATTGACTAGAGGTGCAGACTGAGGAATAGGGATGTTCAGATAGCCAGACCTGTAGGTTTCTGGCTAGGAGAGCAGTGGAAGAGCTACTGAGATGGGAGCGTGAGAAGGGGGAGGATAATGTTGGGTATGACTGATTTGAGGTCCCTGTGGGACATTCAACTCAAGATGACAAATAAGCAGTTGAATAAAGGTTAGGAAGGGAGACTTCACTGTGTGGATCAACTGCATGTAGATGGTAATCAAAGCTCTGAGCAGCACCAACATTTCAGAGTGGGCAGAGGAAAGACAACATGGCCAGAGGAAAACCAGGCAAGTGTGGCACTATGAAAGCTGGAACAAGAATGTTTCACAAAGGAGAGAACGGTCAACTGTATGAAGTCTTTGAGAAGCAGTGAAATGAGATCTGAAGATTGTCCATAGGACAACATGAAGATCATTGGTGACCTTTGAGCCTTTGAAGGTGGAGTGATAGAGAGAAGCCAAATTAGAATGAGTTGTGGAGTGAGTAGGAGGTAAGGCGGTGGAGAAAGCAAGTGAGACAATTTGAATAAATGTAGCTAAACAAGTCACCAGTGGGAGGGTAAATAGGTAAAATCATAAATTAAACACACACATAGCTTTTACCCCAACAATTCTACTTCCAAGAAATCAGACTACAAATATACTCCACATGTGCACAAAGACCTACAGAAAGGATGTTTACTACACCATTTTATAAACAGCTACAATGTTTATCAATAGGGGGCTGGTTAAATTAATATAACACATCCACACAACAGGGTATTATGTGGCCATTAAAAATATCATGGTAGGCTGGGCGCAGTGGCTGACACCTGTAATCCCAGCACTCTGGGAGGCCGAGGCAGGTGATCACCTGAGGTCAAGTGTTTGAGACCAGCCTGGCCAACATGGTGAAACCCCACCTCTACCAAAAATACAAAAATTAGCTGGGTGTGGTGACAGGTGCCTGTAATCCCAGCTATTCTGGAAGCTGAGGCAGGAGAATTACTTGAACCCCGGAGGTGGAGTTTGCAATGAGCCGAGATCGTGCCATTGCCTGGGCGACAGAGCGAGACTTCTGTTTCAAAAAAAAAAAAAAAAAAAAATCATGGTAGGGCCATGTGCGGTGGCTCAGCCTGTAATTCCAGCACTTTGGGAGGCCAAGGTGGGCAGATCACCTGAGGCCACGAGTTCCAGACCAGCCTGGCCAACATGACAGAAACCCCCATCTCTACTAAAAAGACAAAAATTAGCCCAGCGTGGTGGCGCACACCTGTAATCCCAGCTACTTGGGTGGCTGAGACACGAGAATCGCTTGAACCCAGTGGTGTGCCACTGCATTCCAGTCTGGGCAACAGAGCCAGACTCCATTAAAAAAAAAAAAAAAAGTACATATGGTAAATATGTGTATTTTACCAAAACAATTTTTATTTTTAAGGCAGAGTCTTGCCTTGTCGCCCAGGCTGGAGTGCAGTGGTGCGATCACAGCTCACTGCAGCTTTAACCTCCCCCAGCTCAGGCGATCCTCCCACCTCAGCCTCCCGAGTAGCTGGGACCACAGGCCTGCGCCACCATGCCCGGCTAATTTTTGTATTTTTGTAGAGGCGGGGTTTCACCATGTTGGCCAGGCGGGTCTCGAACTCCTGATATCAAGTGATCCGCCCGAATCGGCCTCCCAAAGCGCTGGGATTACAGGCGTGAGCCACCGCATCTAGCTGAAAAAGAATTTTTTTAAGTCACCATTTCTACGAGGTTTTTCTGGGCCACCCCCCGGTAAAATGTCAAGCCCTCGACAAGCCGGGAGAGAGTCAGAGTCCTGTGGGGGAGGCAGGGGCGTGTCCAGAAAGCCGGGAGCTTCCGGGACCGCTTAGAGCTAAGGGAGCTCGGAGCGGGGGACGCGGCCGAGGGCGGAGCAGGGTGGGGAAGGCGCGGGTCCAGAAAGACGGGAGCTTCCGGGGCCGCCTCCTCTGGAAGGAAAAGGGGAGGGAACGTAGAGGGGGCGGAACCAGGAACGAGAGCGCTTGGGTTTCTGGGGTGTCCGCCGGCGCCCGCTGGGACTGGGGAGAGAGGGAAGGGCCGAGGCTCACGGTTTCGGAGTAAGGGGAGCGGTTAGGCAAGCCTCCGCGCCTCGGTTAAAAGCAGCAGGAGGAACGTGGCTTCACGAGTTCGGCTCCTCGGCCATCCACAGCCGGGGCCTCCGCCTCTGCTGACCTGGCCTCTGTAGAAGGCAGAAGAGGCCTGAAACCTGCAGCAGGAGCACCGCCCTGCCCCGCGGCCCCGCGCGCCCTCCAGTGACGTCATCCCATTCGCTTTGGTCTCGACTGGCGCCCCTGCACTCGGCAGCGGCACCCCTTGGGAGGGCAATCGCGGCCAGGCTTCGAGGACACATCTTGCGAAAGTTCTGCAAGGTCCTGACTTTAAGGGAACAGGGGTCGTACGTGGGCCACGGCCGGAAGGGAGACCCAACATCCATGACGACGTCTACCCCCCAGCCTACCTCTTCAGAGCCCAGTCTGTGCCTTGCATAAAAGTCAAGCACAGGGCTCTCGTAGGGCACCAAGCCCCAGCCAAAATCACCCTTTTCTTTCAGATAGCCCCCACTTACCCCCAGAAACCTTACTCTCTCCCTCGGGAGCAGGTGGGAAGTGAAAGGCCGGGGGGTCCTGTTTCTGCTCCCCCTGGATGTACCTGTGGCCCTTGAGTGGAAACCCCCGCCGCTGGACCAAAGACCTCGAGGGTCCAGGATTGCCCACTTGGGACCCTGACTATGAAGGGTCAAGATAGCCCATTCTGCCCCAGCACTCACAGAGCCCTATTACCAAGGCCCCTACCCCAAGAATCCACCATCAAAACCGGGGCCCTGCCAGTGCCTTCCCAGTGTTCAGGCCTGGGGAAGAGTAGCCCCATTATGCCTGTTACTCCTGATCCTTCTGCAGTCTCTCTCTCTTTGTGACCCCATGGCCTTTGCTGCTGTGTCTGCCCTGGCCCCACAGAGTGCCAGGTCAGAGCCACCCTGGCCTACATAGCCAGGCCCCGGTTCACAGGCTAAAACCTGGGCCTCCTGCCAGGCTGCAACTCCCAGCTGCACACCGCAACGTGAGACATCTCAGCACATTCTAGGGACTAGTAATTGGGACGCTTCCACTCCCTGGGGAAGGGAGATTAGGGCCTCTAGCTCTCCATGCCCAGTCTCTCATCATCAAAGTCATTTAAGGCCCCAGCGACCCCAGGGTTCAGCAGCATCCTGTTCATCATGAGCAGGGGGGTGGCTGAATAGAATGGGAGGCAGGTGTGGCCTGAGCAGTTCCCAACTTGAATTTTCCTTTGAGCTTAGTGATTTGGGGTGGGGGATTGAGATATTTTCCTTTCACTTGTGGGAAATCTTGGGGCCCCACAAATCACTAAACTGAAGGGAAAAGTCAAACTGGGAACTACTCAGGGCAAACCTGCCTCTCATTTTATCCAAAGTCACTCCTCTGCTCACTGAGATAGACACATACCTGATTGCCTCCTTTGGAGAGGCTTATCAGAAAGAAAATAATGCAACCATTTGTCTCTCACCTACCTGTGACCTGGAAGCCCCCTCCCCACTTCGAGTTGTCCCCACCTTTCTGGATGGAACCAACGTACTTATTACGTATATTGATTGATGTCTCATGTCTCCCTAAAATGTATGAAAGCAAACTGTGCCCCGGCCACTTTGGGCACAGGTCGTCAGGACTCCCTGAGGCTGTGTCACGGGCACGCATCCTCAACCTTGGCAAAATAAAGTTTCTGAATTAACTGAGACCTGTCTCAAATTTTCAGGGTTCACATTTTGGTAACCATTGAGGGATTCTGAGTGGAGATGCCCCTGACCTTTGACAAATCTCCCACTGGTGCATGGTACCAGCATGAGCTAACTTTATGGCTCAAACCAATAGGACAATTTGCTGAGGTCTGAGAGTACCCCTCCAGAGAATCCCTGATCTCCCAAAATTTAGTCAAGATCTAAAGTTTATTTTGCTGTACAACTCCTCTTTTTCTAGAGTTTTACTTGCTTCCAACACAAGGAAGGCAACTTTTTTCCTGCTTCCATGACAATGGAATGCAGGTAACTCCTATGGAGTTTGAACTCGCTTCTAACAGGGAAGATGAGTTTGTTTGTTTGTTGTTTTTTTCCTGCTTCTAGGATGGTAGGAAGCAGCCTTCAGCCTGAGACCCATCCCTAGGTAGGTAACTGAATTGGGGTTTGTCTTGGATAAAGTTAAGATTAACAACCAGCTGGTCTTAATTTCTCCTTACCATTAGAGCGCTCAGTGATCACATTGTTGGTTTTTTGTTGTTGTTGTTTGTTCCAGTCTGAAGTTGTTGTTTAAGGATCCTAATTCTAGTTCAGAGATGCATTCTAAAGGGTCTTCTCTATTGCTTTTTCTCCCAAATTTAAACTTAATTCGGTTTGTCTGTGTGCATTTGCGTGAAGAAGTGAACTGTTGTTTTCATACGTTAATGACAGTTTTCTCAGCTCCGAAGAGAAAGGGTGTTTACTCCTCCCAGCTGAAAGAACCCCTGGGTGACTGGGGACCTCATGGGAGTCGGGGGGGGGGGTAGACCCCTTGCGATGTGCAGCGGCCCTGGAGGGAAATCCCCAACAAAAATTAATTTTTAAAATGGCTCATCCAGGAAACGCATATAAGGGCTGATCGCCCAGCCTTTTGAGCCTTTTCTGAGGTCATAAACCTCTGGAGAGAGAAACTGAGACATGTAAGAGGGTGGAAATGACTCAGCGATGACACCATAGCACCCTGCCCACAAGCAGCACATAGCAATCAAAAAACCTGGGCCACAGCTCAGTTCCTCCTATTAAGACCAAAAAAAAAAAAAAAAGTGGGAAACAATCTAAGAATGAGGAAGAAACAAGGAGAATCGCCCCTTTCGAGCACTCCATAGGTTTTATGGCACATCTACTTGCCAAAGTTTATGTCAAATGGAAGTAATATGGTCTTTGTGCACATTTACATTAAGGAAAAAGAGCCCTAAGATCGACCTGCAAATTATAGAGTTCCTAAGTGCTCTTTTTCTCTATTTTTTTCTTTTCTGCCTGCTCTAAATCTGCTGTTATTTTTCTATTAAGATAAAAACAGCTGTATCCAACAAGTTCTTTTTGCAGGCTGGTGAATTTGTGTTTATCTCATGGCTAAAAGTTCTGAAGTAAAAGCTATATTTGTTTATGTGAGTGTCTATGTGTGTGTGTATATATATTTAAAAGGACTTTATAATTTCTACAATTTTATGCTTAATTGGCAATTAAATCTGTTTTAATTTCCCTCTAGCACACCAAACGTTTTCTCTCTGACCTTATAATGTAAATTTTGCTATTTGACTTTCACCTAAGTTGTTTCCTTTAATATGCAAATGTAAGGCTATTTAGCTGAAAACTGCCCAGGGTTATGAAATAGGTCATCAAGAATCTGAAAGTCTAATAAAGGGGAAAAAAAGGTTTTCATAAATCTGTAAAATGGCTTCCTTCCTTCCTTCCTCCCTCCCTCCCTTCCTTCCTTCCTTCCTTTCTTTTTCTTCTTTCCCTCTGTGGCCCAGGCTGCAATCTACTCGGCTTGCTGCTGCCCGCGCCGCGAACTGCCTGGGACTGCCGGCGCGCGCCACCGCTGCCTGCCTTTTCTCCTTTCACTGCAGGCACGCGTTCGCCATCTTGGCCACGCTGGTCGCCAGCTCCTGACGCCCAGTCCTCTGCCCGCCTCAGCCTCCCGAGGTACTGGGATTGCAGACGGAGTCTCGCTCACCCAGTGCTCGGTGTTGCCCGGGCTGGAGTGCGGTGGCGTGGTCTGGCCTCGCGGCAGCCTCTACCCCCCGGCCGCCTGCCTTGGCCTGCCAGGGTGCTGGGATTGCAACCCCTGCCCGGCCGCCGCCCCATCTGGAAAGTGGGGAGCGCCTCTGCCCGGCCGCCCCGTCTGGGAGGTGAGGAGCACCTCTGCCTGGCCACCCCGTCTGGGAAGTGAGGAGCGCCTCTGCCCGGCCGCCCCGTCTGGGAAGTGAGGAGCGCCTCTGCCCGGCCACCCACCGTCTGGGAAGTGAGGAGCGCCTCTGCCCGGCCACCCACCGTCTGGGAAGTGAGGAGCGCCTCTGCCCGGCCGCCCCGTCTGGGAAGTGAGGAGCGCCTCTGCCCGGCCACCCACCATCTGGGAAGTGAGGAGCGCCTCTGCCCGGCCGCCCATCGTCTGGGAGGTGAGGAGCGCCTCTGCCCGGCCGCCCATCGTCTGGGAGGTGAGGAGCGCCTCTGCCCGGCCACCCCGTCTGGGAAGTGAGGAGCGCCTCTGCCCGGCCACCCATCGTCTGGGAAGTGAGGAGCGCCTCTGCCCGGCCGCCCCGTCTGGGAGGTGAGGAGCGCCTCTGCCCGGCCACCCATCATCTGGGAAGTGAGGAGCGCCTCTGCCCGGCCACCCATCGTCTGGGAAGTGAGGAGCGCCTCTGCCCGGCCGCCCCGTCTGGGAGGTGAGGAGCGCCTCTGCCCGGCCACCCATCGTCTGGGAAGTGAGGAGCGCTTCTGCCCGGCCACCCATCGTCTGGGAAGTGAGGAGCGCCTCTGCCCGGCCGCCCCGTCTGGGAAGTGAGGAGCGCCTCTGCCCGGCCGCCCCGTCTGGGAAGTGAGGAGCGCCTCTGCCCGGCCGTCCCGTCCGGGAAGAAGTGAGGAGCGCCTCTGCCCGGCCGCCCCGTCCGAGGAGAAGTGAGGAGCGCCTCTGCCCGGCCGCCTCGTCCGAGGAGAAGTGAGGAGCGCCTCTGCCCGGCCGCCCCGTCCGGGAAGAAGTGAGGAGCGCCTCTGCCCGGGTGCCCCGTCCGGGAAGAAGTGAGGAGCGCCTCTGCCCGGCCGCCCCGTCCGGGAAGAAGTGAGGAGCGCCTCTGCCCGGCCGCCCCGTCTGGGAGGTGAGGAGCGCCTCTGCCCGGCCACCCATCGTCTGGGAAGTGAGGAGCGCCTCTGCCCGGCCACCCATCGTCTGGGAGGTGAGGAGCGCCTCTGCCCGGCCACCCATCGTCTGGGAAGTGAGGAGCGCCTCTGCCTGGCTGCCCCGTCTGGGAAGTGAGAAGCGCCTCTGCCCGGCCACCCATCGTCTGGGAAGTGAGGAGCGCCTCTGCCCGGCCGCCCCGTCTGGGAAGCGAGGAGCGCCTCTGCCCGACCGCCTCGTCTGGGAAGTGAGGAGCGCCTCTGCCCGGCCACCCATCGTCTGGGAAGTGAGGAGCGTCTCTGCCTGGCCGCCCCGTCTGGGAAGTGAGGAGCGCCTCTGCCCGGCCACCCCGTGTCTGTGTAGAAGTGAGGAGCGCCTCTGCCTGGCCGCTCCGTCTGGGAGGTCTACCACGGAGGCCAGAAGCAATGTGGGGGCTGGTCGTGGTGGCTCACGCCTGTGGTCCCGGCACTCTGGGGGGCGAGGCGGGTTGATCACTTCGGGCTAGGAGTTCGAGACCAGTCTGGCCAACTTGGTGAAACATGAAGAATACAACAGACAAACCAACCAACCAACTCAGTGACAACAAAACAGGTCTACCCTGGAGTCATACTCTAATTTTTTCTATTTTCCTCCCTTTCTGATCCTTTATCCCACTTTCTTTTTCTTCCTCTTCCTTCTCCCTCTTCTTTGTCAAATAGAGGATTGAGTTATTATCACTGATCCATATAAAGTCCCTCTCTCATTTATTTTAACTCCCACCCCCCATTTCTAGTCCCCGACTTCCCATGTGCAACCTTCCTAATATGTTTGATACGCATCTTTTTGTTTGTATGTATTTTTAGAAAATGTTTATTGTTTTTGTATGCAAAAAAAATTAATAATAAAAAAATAAAAACAAAACAAACAAAAAAATAAATCTGTAAAATGTACTTCTGTCGGCATGCCTAATACGTCTATGTATTTATGTGTTGTGTACAGTGTTTCACTACTAAAAATATATAAAAGAGCACTAATTAATTGGTTTAAAATAATGAAATAAAAGTGCTTAAATCATATACTACAAAAGACTAGTGAAATGCTCTTTCAAGTTTATGTAACTTAAGTAAAATCTTTAATAAATAAGCTAGCTTTAAAATTAATGGTAAGGTAATATTAGAAATGTCTTAAGAATTGCCCGCCTACTTTTTTCTTTGCATGTATTAATGAAGCAATTTCATACTCATCCCTGCCAAATATTATAAGGTGTCAAAATTTGGCATAGGGGTTACAAAACTATAAACGCAGCCCAAGACAGAATGATCTTGCTTGTGTAACCTTTAACAAATAAGATACTGATATGGGTTTAATGAATATAGTTATATCTTGAATTATTTAGTAAAATCACCATAACCTCTAATCTTGTGGCTTTAGGCAGTCTAATCCACAGACGGTAAGTAGGTTTGTTTTGGGAAAGGACTGTTACCATCTTTGTTTCAAAGCTGAACTATAAACTAAGTTTCTCCCAAAGTCCAGGAATGAACAATGACAGCTTGCGGTTTAGAAGCAAGATGGAGTCAGTTAGGTCATATCTTCCTCACTGTCTCAGTTATAATTTTGCAATGGCAGTTTCATAACTTTATTTTTTATTTTTTATTTTTATTTTTTTGGAGATGGTGTCTCACTCTGTCACCCAGGCTGGAGTACAGTGGTGCAATCTCGGCTCACTGCAACCTCCGCCTCCCGGGTTCAAGGGATTCTCTTGCCTCAGCCTCCCTGGTTGCTGGCATTACAGGCATCTGCCACCACACCCAGCTAATTTTTGTATTTTTAGGAGATATGGGGTTTCACCATGTTGGCCAGGCTGGTCTTGAACTCCTTACCTCCGGTGATCTGCCTACCGGAGATGTGATCTGCCTACTTTGGCCTCCGAAAGTGCTGGATTACAGGCATGAGCCACCATGCCCAGTCATTTATTTATTTATTTATGGACAGAGTCTTGCTCTGTTGCAAGCTGCAAGCATCTGTGATGGTCCAGGAAGCTTCTGAAGTGATCAGGCAGCATCAGTCTTCAGCCACTAAGCCAAGAAGATCTGGGAAGGAGTCAGTCAGAGAGCCTTGGGCCAGAGTTCCAGGGGCTCTGGGAGTGGCTGCTGGGTGAGTTGGACAGTCTGATTTTCAGTGGGGTCCTGCACAGATGGGACACAGCTTAGGAGGAATCCCAGGCTGCGGGCATTCCTTGTCCCAGTGGTCAGATTTCTGGCACTTGAAGCAAGATCCTGATGGAGAAGGTCCTGTAGGATTGCTTGACTGCTGTGGCTTAGGCATGTGCAGCTTAGGCATTTCAAAGTTCTTGTGTGCTAGAGGTGTGGCTGGATTTTTTCTCACAGTGGAGGCAAGTAATTGTAACTTTCCTCTATTATTGTACACCTTGAAAGCAAAGTTCATTAAGTCCTGTTGTGGGGTTTGAGGGCTGGAATTTAATTTTTGGAGCTTTATTTAATGTTGGGAGTGGATTGGGTAATAAAATGCATATTGAGAATAAGATGGCCTTCTGACCCTTCAGGGTCTAGGTCTGTAAAGCGTCTAAGGGTTGTTGCCAAATGGGCCATGAACTGGGCTGGGTTTTATCTTTGATGAAAAAAAGCCTAAACACTAACTGATTTGGGAGAGGTTAGATAAAGAAAAAGGAGCATTAACCTTGAATATGCCTTTAGCTTCAGCCATCTTTTTAAGAGGAAATTGCTGGGCAGGTGCGGGAGGGCTAGTTGCAGAACAAAACTGTAAGCCAGACCAGGTGTAAGGAGAGGAAGTGATAAAAGGATTATAGGGTGGGGGAGTGGAGGCTGAGGAAGAATTAGGACCTGGCTTGGCCTGGTGAGGAGCATCCTGGGGAGGAGGGGAGAGGTCAGGTGGGTCCGTTGAAAAGGAAGATTGGAAAGACTCAGAGATGCTTGGGTTTGGGACTGAGGGATCAGGTGGGAGGGAAAGAAGGAAGATTTGGGATGAGTTGCATTGGGAACAGAGACTAGGGAAGGACTGATGTGTAAAAGAATGCCTGGACGTCAGGCACCTCAGGCCATTTGCCCATTTTATGATAAGAATTATCTAGATCTTGTAGGATGGAAAAATCCAAAGTGCTGTTTTCTGGCTATTTGGAACCACTGTTGAGTTTGTATTGGGTCAAGCGGCATTGTAGAAGAAAATAAGGCAGTTAGGTTTTCGGTCAGGTGTGAGTTGAAGAGATTTGAAGTTCTTGAGAACACAGGCTAAGGGAGAGGAAGGAAGAATGGAGGGTGGAAATTCACCTATAGTGAAGGAGGCAAGCCCAGTGAAAACAGAAGGTAGAGATACGGAAAGAAGGGGTGGGGGGTGCTTGCCCCCCAGGAAAGTGGAGAGAAAAGAGAGAGTAGAGACACAGAGAGAAGGGGGGGTGCTTGCCCCCCAGGAAAGTGGAGAAGGGGTGGAGGGTGTTAGCCCTGCCAGGAAAGTGGAGAGAAAAGAGAGTGTAGAGACACGGAGAGAAGGGGTGGGGGGTGCTTGTCCCCCAAAATAGTGGTGCTTGCCACTGAAGGTGAAGGATCAAAGCAGGCATCCCTGCAGTGATCAGACACCTCTGAAACATGCGTGAATAATCAAGCAGGTGTCCCTGCAGTGATTAAACACCAAGGGAAAACTGTCTTCCCCAGTCCATGACTGGCACCGGAGTTTTGGATTCACGGAAAAAATGTGTCTCCTCTGTCTCTACCAGAAAATGAAAGAAACTGAAATTAAGAGAAGGGAGAGATTGAAAGATGGCACCAAGATTGAAAGGAGAAAGAGGTTGAGGAATAGTAAGAGAGGTTGGAGAAGAGAGTAAAAAGAGGCCGCTTACCCGATTTACAATTGGTGAGATATTCCTTGGGCTGGTTGGTCTGAGGACCCGAGGTCGTATGTGGATTTTTCTCACAGAGCAAAGAGCAGGAGGACAGGGGATTGATCTCCCAAGGGAGATCCCCCATCCGAGTCACGGCACAAAATTTCACACAGGTCCATGTGAAGAGACCACCAAACAGGCTTTGTGTGAGCAATAAAGCTTTTTAATCACGTGGGTGCAGGCGGGCTGAGTCTGAAAAGAGAGTCAGCAAATAGAGATAGGGGTGGGGCCATTTTATAGGATTTGGGTAGGTAGTGGAAAATTACAGTCAAAGGGGTTTGTTCTCTGGCTGGCAGGAGTGGGGTCACAAGGTGCCCAGTGGGGAAGCTTTTGAGCCAGGATGAGCCAGGAGAAGGAATTTCACAAGGTAATGTCATCAGTTAAGGCAGGAACAGGCCATTTTCACTTCTTTTGTGATTTTTCAGTTACTTCAGGCCGTCTGGATAAATACATGCAGGCTTGGGCTCAGAGGCCTGACAAGATCGAGTTGGTCAAAACCAATGGGAAAAAGACCGAAACAACAACAAAAACAAGCAAACAACAACAACAAAACATTTAAGTAAAACAAATGATCGCACAACTTATATGATTACTGAGTGCTCTAATGGTAAGGAGAAATTAAGAACAGCTGGTTGTTAACTTTAGCCAAGGAAAAAACCCAATTCAGATACTTACCCAGGAATGGGTATCAGGCTGAAGACTGTTCTCTACTATCCTAGAAGCAGGAAAAAAACTTCATCTTCCTTGTTGGAAGCAAGTTCGACCCCCATGAAGGACTTACCTGCATTCCATCGTTATGGAAACAGGAAAACTTGCCTTCCTTATGTTAGAACCAAGTAAAACTCAAAAAAAAAAAAAAAAAAAAAGGTAGGGGGGTGGGGAGTTGTACAGCAAAATAAACTTTAGATCTTGACCAAACTTGAGGAAATCAGGGATTCTCTGGAGAGCATGCTCCCAGACCTCAGCAAATTGTCCTGTTGGGGCCAGGCACACTGGCTCATGCCTGTAATCCCAGCACTTTGGGAGGCTGAGGTGGACAGATCACCTGATGTCAGGAGTTCCAGACCAGCCTGGCCAACATGGTGAAACCCCATCTCTATTAAAAATACAAAAATTAGCTGGGCATGGTGGTGTACACCTATAGTCCCAGCTACTCAGGAGGCTGAGGCAGGAAAATCGCTTGAACCTGGGGGGCAGAAGTTGCAGTGACCCCAGATCGTGCCACTGTATTCCAGCCTGGGTGACAGAACAAAACTCTGTCTCAAAAAAAAAAAAACAAAAATTATCCTATTGGCTTGAGCCATAAAGTTAGCTCAGGCTGGTACCAAGCACCGATAGGAGATTTGTCAAAGGTAAGGAGCATCTCCACTGAGAATCCCTCTGTGGTCACCAAAATGTGAACACGCCAAATTTGAGACAGGTCTTAATATAGAAAGTTTATTTTGCCAAGGTTGAGATCATGTGCCAGTGATACAGCCTCAGGAGGTACTGACAACATGTGCCCAAGGTTGTCAGAGCACAGTTTTGTTTTATACATTCTAGAGAGACATGAAATATCAATCAACATATGCAAGATGGACATTTGTTCAGTCTGGAAAGGTGGGACAACTTGAATCAAACGTGGGAAGACTGGAAGTGGGAGGGGGCTTCCAGGTCACAGGTAGGTGAGACACAAATGGATCTTTGTGAAAAGAAAATAAATCCCCCCGAAATCATTAAGCTAAAGGGAAAAGACAAGCTGGAAACTGCTTAGGGGCAATCTACCTCCCATCCTATTCAAATTTGTCCCTCTGCTCACTGAGATAGATGCATATTCTGATTGCCTCCTTTGGAGAGGCTAATCAGAAACTCAAAGGAATTCAACCATTTGTCGCTCACCTACCTGTGACCTGGAAGCCCTCTCCCCCTTCAAGTTGTTCCCACCATTCTGGATGGAACATATGTACTTCTTACATGTATTGATTGATGCCTCATGTCTTCCTGAAATGTATAAAACCAAGCCATGTCCCAACCATCTTAGGCACGTGTCATCAGGACTTCCTGAGCCTGTGTCATGGGAGTGTGTCCTCCACCTTGGCAAAATAAACTTTCTCAATTAATTGAGACCTATCTCACATTTTGGGGGTCCACACACATTTCCTCCCCGCCTCTTTTTTTTGAGATGAAGTCTCCCTCTATTGCACAGGTTGGAGTGCAGTGGCATAATCTCGGCTCACTGCAACCTCCGCCTCTTGGGTTCAAGTGATTCTCCTGCCTCAGCCTCCCGAGTAGCAGGGACAACAGGCGTGTGCCACCATGCCTGGCTAGATTTTTAGATTTTTAGTAGAGATGGGGTTTCACCATATTGGCCAGGTTGGTCTTGAACTCTTGACCTCATGATCTGCCCACCTTGGCCTCCCAAAGTGCTGGGATTACAGGCATGAGCCACCACACCCGGCCCCCACTTTTTTTAAAAAAAATCTTTGGGAGAAACGATTTTACAACAAAATGAGTCTCTGGTCTCAGGTTTCATCTAATCTCTTAAGGCTAGAGGGTTTATTCTTACACAGGCAGGTCCTGAGATATTAGGACAACTCATTTTTAGCAGGTTGTGAAGTCTCATGTCCTATAAAGAAAAATGGGGGAGGAAGGGAGAAAAACAAGAACAAACATAAGAACAATCCCGGAAGGGCCAGGCTCGGTGGCTCACACCTGTAATCCCAGCACTTTGGGAGGCCGAGGCAGGCAGATCACGAAGTCAGGAGATCGAGACCATCCTGGCTAACACGGTGAAACCCCGTCTCTACTAAAAATACAAAAAATTAGCCGGGCGCGGTGGCAGGCGCCTGTAGTCCCAGCTACTCGGAAGGCTGAGGCGAGAGAATGGCGTGAACCCGGGAGGCGCAGCATGCAGTGAGCTGAGATCGCGCCACTGCACTCCAGCCTGGTCAACAGAGCGAGACTCCGTCTCAAAAAAAAAAAAAAAAAAAAAAAAGAAGAACAATCCTGGAAAATCGATATAGGCCATTTTACTCTGAAGTCTATACATCAGTAAGCAGGTATGAAAGTGGCTTATGTATGTAAATAGGTTGCTGGTATTTTCTTCTGAAGTTTAAGTTGTCTAGCTTACTCCAGATTAGGAAAAATGGGGGAAAAAAGAAGAAAAACATTGAAAACATTATTTTGAAGACTTGTAGCCTAGAAAAATCAGAACTTGGTCCAAACTGTAGAAAATAATGAAAGTGGAAAAACATTAGGCAAGACTAAAATGTAACAACGGGTTTACTATAGTTTTTGAAACATAATTTTTTTCTCTCCAGTTTCCCATTTTTACTTAAGACGAATCACGGTAGGACTGGTTTGCTTTATTATACTTGGCCAAATTATTGGTATAGAGTGGAGCGAGGATATTCTTACCTAGGCTTTTAAATGGGCTTTGATGGAACTGGTTCCTTGGAAGGAATCTCAGATGAGTTTTTCTTTCTTTCTTTTTTTTTTTTTTTTTTTTGAGACGGAGTCTCACTCTGTCGCCCAGGCTGGAGTGCAGTGGCGCAGTCTCGGCTCACTGCAAGCTCCGCCTCCCGGGTTCACGCCATTCTCCTGCCTCAGCCTCTCCGAGTAGCTGGGACTACAGGCGCCCGCCACCACGCCCGGCTAATTTTTTGTATTTTTAGTAGAGACGGGGTTTCACCGTGGTCTCGATCTCCTGACCTCATGATCCGCCCGCCTCGGCCTCCCAAAGTGCTGGGATTACAAGCGTGAGCCACCGCGCCTGGCCTCTTTTTTTTTTTTTTGAGCTGGAGTTTTGCTCTTGTTGCCCAGGCTGGAGCACAATGGTACAACCTCGGCTCACTGCAACCTGTCTCCTGGGTTCAAGCAGTTCTCTTGTCTCAGCTTCCCAAGTAGCTGGGATTACAGGCATGCGCCACCACATCTGTCTAATTTTGTATTTTTAGTAGAGACAGGGTTTCTCCATGTTGGTCAGGCTGGTCTCGAACTCCCGACCTCAGGTGACCTGCCTGCCTCAGCCTCCCAAAGTGCTGGGATTGTAGGCTGGAACCTGGCCATTCGGATAAGATTTTTTTTTGAAGCTGAGCCCAGTCATGAGTTTGTGCCATCAAATACCCATGAATTGGATGATCCTCTCCTCTTGAGGTTCCAAAATAAACTTGGGGCTCCTGGGCCTGC
The DNA here is from genome assembly GCF_028878055.3 of Symphalangus syndactylus. NCBI lineage: Eukaryota > Metazoa > Chordata > Mammalia > Primates > Hylobatidae > Symphalangus > Symphalangus syndactylus. The sequence continues at coordinate 132,395,099 of NC_072441.2, read as the reverse complement.
CAGAAAGTGACAGTCTTTACTTGCCATGGTTCAGGAACCCTGTACAGGGACTGTGTAGACAAAGGTATGAGGCCAGTTTTTCCAAGGGGCTTTTATTGGTTTCATAAATCAAGTTCGATTCCTTAAAGGAAAGCACACCATTCCAGCCAAAGCCTTGATAAAATAACCAGTTTCTGTAATTGTGTCCTGTTACAAATGAAAACAGCTTATTATTGCACTTATGCAAACAAGTGTATTGCCATAAGAACACTCGCAAATAGTTTCCAAATTCTGGAGAAATCAGATAGAGAGAAACAGATATGCTCCAAATGTTGCTCTTAAGAGTATATTTTACTCAATTGTTAAAAGCTTAAAGAAAAGTTTTCTTGGCTCTGAAAACAAAACAAAGAATCAGCAATGTTTTAAGCAAAAAGACAAAAAGATCACTTTAGTCTTCTATTAGTTCAGCTTACACAGTTAACTCTTGTTCTGCTTGATATTCATGAATATTTCAGCTCTCCATGAGAGTCTGGAAAGGTTTTCCCTCTATTCTAATGTCGTGATCTCCAAAGTTATCAGAAATCTGCATTTAAGAACACCTGTTAGAGGCTGGGCATGGTGGCTCATGCCTGTAATCCCAGCGCTTTGGGAGGCCGAGGCGGGTGGATCATCTGACGTCAGGAGTTCAAGACCAGACTGACCAATATGGTGAAACCCTGTCTCTACTAAAAATACAAAAATTAGCCTGGCCTGGTGGCATGTGCCTATAGTCCCAGCTAGTTGGGAGGCTGAGACAGGAGAATTGCTTGAACCCAAGAGGCGAAGGTTGCAGTGAGCTGAGATCACACCACTGCACTCCAGCCTGGGCAACAGAGCAAGACTCCATCTCACACACAAAAAAGAACACCTGTTAGAGTTCTATAGCTGATTATAAAACTACATTCTAAGGAGGATCAAAACAAGACAACAATTGTCCGTGGATGACAAAAGGTTTTAGGGAAGCTGTAGTCAAAGACACAGTTGACAAGGAAATGTGTTACCTCAGTGGCACACTATAATTTAACATAACAACTATGATTATTACTGATAATGTACACTACATCATATCAGAACTATAGGAGTTTCCCATGATTTTGGAACACATACCAATAACATATTTATACAAATACAGCCTACGGAAAACCAAACATCATTTCATATTTGACAATGTTTCCTGCATAATTTTATACTAAATAAGCAAAATTATGTCATTTTTGGATTTTTAGGGAAAATAATATCTTAAAGGATTAATTAGATCAGAAAAAGACATAATTTATCATTTGATTTTGGAAAGTTTCTCAAATATCAAAGGTTTAAAACACTTGATACGAAAGTTCATTGTAAAATAAGTCATTTATTTAACCAAAGTGATAACTCAAGGATTTTTTTTAAAAAGGGCAAAAACTTTCATTGCTTGAGAGAAGACTGAATTTTCCAAGCAAGAAGCCCTAATAAAAACAGCTGAAGGAATTAAATTTGTTTTTCCTAATTTTTTTTATTATTTATTTATTTATTTATTTGAGACAGAGTCTCTCTCTTGGTTCCCAGGCTGGAGTGCAATGGTGTGATCTCAGCTCACTGCCAACCTCTGCCTCCTGGGTTCAAGCGATTCTCCTGCCCCAGCCTCCTGAGTAGCTGGAATTACAGGCTCCCACCACCACACCCAGCTAATTTTTGTATTTTTAGTAGAGACAGGGTTTCGACATGTTGGCCAGGCTGATCTCGAACTCCTGACCTCGGGTGACTCTCCCACTTCAGCTTCCCAAAGTCCTGGGATTACAGGCGTGAGCCACCTCACCCAGACCCATTTTTCCAAATTTTATAAACAATCTATAAAATTTTAATCTTGATCAGAAGATATAACTTCCATAAGCCTTTTATAACCTTTATAATTTTTATTTAGCAGTCGGATAATGCTTCAATAATACCTTTTTAAGGCTGGGTATGGTGGCTGACGCCTGTAATCCCAGTGTTTTGGGAGGCTGAGGCAGGTGGATCAGGAGGTTAGGAGTTCGAGACCAGCCTGGCCATCATGGTGAAACCCCGTCTCTACCAAAAATACAAAAAATTAGCTGGGCGTGGTGGTGGGTTTCACTGGCTTCCGTGTGAAGAGACCACCAAACTGGCTTTGTGTGAGCAACAAGGCTGTTTATTTCACCTGGGTGCAGGTGGGCTGAGTCTGAAAAGAGAGTCAGCAAAGAGAGATAGGGGTGGGGCTGTTTTATACGATTTGGGTAGGTAGTGGAAAATTACAGTCAAAGGGGTTGCTCTCTAGCTGGCAGGGGTGGGGGTCACAAGGTGCTTAGTGGGGGAGCTTTTGAGCCAGGATGAGCCAGGAGAAGGAATTTCACAAGATAATGTCATAGCTAAGGCAGGAACAGGCCATTTTCACTTCTTTTGTGATTCTTCAGTTACTTCAGGCCATCTAGATATATACGGGCAGGTCACAGGGGATATGATGGCTTAGCTTGGGCTCAGAGGCCTGACATTCCTGCCTTCTTATATTAATAAGAAAAATAACATAAAATAGTATTGCAGTGTTGGGGCAGTGAAAATTTTTTGGGGGGTGGCATGGAGAGATAATGGGCAATGTTTCTCAGGGCTGCTTCAGCGGGATTGAGGCGGCATGGGAACCTAGAGTGGGAGAGATTAAGCTGAAGGAAGATTTTGTGGTAAGGGGTGATATTGTGGGGTTGTTAGAAGGAGCATTTGTCATATACAATGATTGGTGATGGCCTGGATGCAGTTTTGTATGAACTGAAAAACTAAATGGAAGACACAAGGTCTGAATAAGAGAAGGAGAAAAACAGGTATTAAAGGACTAAATGTTGGGAGGACCCAGGACATCCAATTAGAGAGTGCCCAAGGAGGTTCAGCATTGTCCTGTCAGCAAAGATTATTTATTTACTTTAAGAGGGAGTTAAGAGTGGCGGTTTGGGGGTATGACTAGACAGAAGATAGTAGGGATGACAAGTTTTTGGGGCACAGTCCAAGTTGGGCTGGTATCTGGAATGAGACTGGGGCCTAATAAAAAAGAGTGTCTATACAGGAGCTCGCATGGGCTGTACCCTGTAGCATTCCGAGGACAGGCCCGAATTTTGAGAAGGGAAAGTGGTAAAAGTATTGTCTAGTCCTTTTTAAGTTGGTGGCTGAGCTTGGTGAGGTGTGTTTTTAAAAGACCATTTGTCCGTTCTACCTTTCCTGAAGATTGAGGACAGTAAGGGATATGAAGTTTCCACTGAATACTAAGAGCCTGAGAAACTGCTTGGGTGATTTGACTAATAAAGACTGGTTCATTATTAGACTTTATAGAGGTGGGAAGGCCAAACCGAGGAATTATGTCTTACAGAAGGGAAGAAGTGACCGCGGTGGCCTTTTCAGACCCTGTGGGAAAGGCCTCTATCCATCCAGTGAAAGTGTCTATCCAGACCAAGAGGTATTTTAGTTTCCTGACTTGGGCCACGTGAGTAAAGTCAATTTGCCAGTCCTGGGCAAGGGCAAATCCCCGAGCTTGATGTGTAGGGAAGGGAGGGGACCTGAACAATCCCTGAGTAGTAGAATAGCAGATAGAACACTGAGAAGTGATTTCCTTGAGGATAGATTTCCACGATGGAAAGGAAATGAGAGGTTCTAAGAGATGGGCTAGTGGCTTGTAACCTACATGGAAGAGGTTATGAAATGATGACAGAATAGAATGGCCTGTGAGGCTGGAAGGAGATATTTTCCTTGGTCTAAGAACCATTTGCCTTGTGTGGGAAGAGATTGATAGGTGGAAGTTTCAGTGGGAGAGTAGATGGGAGTGGCCAGATGAGAAGGAGAAAAACTGCCGTGAGGGATAGAAGTTGGAACCTAGCTGCTTTTTTAGCTACCTTATCAGCATAAGTGTTGCCCTGAGTGATGGGATCTGATGCCTTTTGATGGCCCTTGCACTGAATGACTCCAGCTTCCTTTAGAAGTAAAGCGGCCTTGAAAAGAGTTTTTATTAAAGAGGCATTAATGATAGAGGACCCTTGCGTAGTGAAGAAACTTCCTTCAGCCCATATAACAGCATAGTGGTGCAAGATATGGAAGGTATATTTAGAGTCAGTATAAATATTGACACGTAGTCCCTTTGCAAGGGTGAGGGATCAAGTTAAGGCAATGAGTTTGGCTTGCTGAGAGGTAGTGGAGGGGGGCAGAAAGTATATGCGTCAGGTGTGAGGAAGAAAATCGATTTTGGAAGTTATGAGAACTGTAGAGAGTGAGTTGAGCATAGTTTGTGATTTTTGAGGGCTTCTAAAAGTATTAAGGCAGCGGCAGCCGCTGTATGCAGACATGAGGGCTAGGCTAAAACATTAAGGTCAAGTTGTTTGGATAAAAAGGCTACAGGGTGTGGTCCCGGCTCTTGGGTAAGAATTCTAACCACACAGCCCTGCACTTCAGCTGTGTGTAATGAAAAAGGTTGGGATGAGTTAGGGAGAGCTAGTGTGGGAGTAGCTTTTAGGGCAGTTTTTAAGGAACAGAAAGAGGAGTGGGGAAAGGATTTAGGATCTGTGGGGTCAGCTAGGTTTGCTTTTGTGAGTTTATATAATGGTTTAGTCAGGATGGTAAAACTAGGTATACAAAGGCGGAAGTACCTAACCATGCCTAGGAAGGAAAGGAGTTGTTTTGTAGAAGGGATTGGAGTTTGGGAGATTAGCCAGACCTGATCAGCAGGGAGAGCAGGTGTGTTTTCATGAGAATTATGCCAAGATAGGTAACAGATGAGGAGGAAATTTGGGCTTGACTGAAGTAATGGGGGCTGTCTGTGAAGCCTTGCGGCAGTACAGCCCAAGTAGTTTGCTGAGCCTGATGGGTGTCAGGGTCAGTCCAAGTGAAAGCGAAGAGAGGCTGGGATGAACGGTGCAAAGGAATAGTAAAGAAAGCATGTTTGAGATCCAGAACAGAATACTGGATTGTGGAGGGAGGTTTTGAGGATAGGAGAGTATATGGGTTTGGCACCATGGGGTGGATAGGCAAAACAATTTGGTTGATAAGGCACAGATTCTGAACTAACTTGTAAAACTTGTCTGGTTTTTGGACAGGTAAAATGGGGGAATTGTAAGGAGAGTTTATAGGCTTTAAAAGGTCATGCTGTAACAGGAAGTGATAACAGGCTTTAATCCTTTTAAAGTGTGCTGTGGGATGGGATATTGGCATTGAGCGGGGCAAGGGTGATTAGGTTTTAATGGGATGGTAAGAGCTGCATCATCCGTTGCCAAGGAGGGAGTAGAGGTGTCATACTTGTGGATTAAGGTGCGGAGATACAAGGAGAGGATGTGAAGGAGGCTTTGAACTGGGGGAAAAGGCGGCAATGAGGTGTGGCTGTAGCCCAGGAATAGTCAGGGAAGCAGATAATTTAGTTAAAATGTCTCAGCCTAATAAGGGAATGGGGCAGGTGGGGATAACTAAAAAGGAGTGCATAAAAGAATATTGTTCAAGTTGGCACCAGAGTTGGGGAGTTTTAAGAGTTTTAGCAGCCTGGCCGTCAATACCCACAACAGTTATGGAGGCAAAGGAAACAGGCCTTTGAAAAGAAGGTAATGTGGAGTGGGTAGCCTCTGTATGAAGAAGGGGATGGACTTACCTTCCACCGTGAGAGTTACCGAAAGCATCTGTGATGGTCTTGTAGGCTTCTGAAGTGATTAGGCAGTGTCAGTCTTCAGCCACTAAGCCGAGAAGATCTGGGAAGGAGTCAGTCAGAGAGCCTTGGGCCAGAGTTCCAGGAGCTCTGGGAGTGGCTACTGGGTGAGTTGGACAGTCGTCCGATTTCCAGTGGGGTCCCACACAGATGGGACATGGCTTAGGAGAAATCCTGGGCTGCAGGCATTCCTTGGCCCAGTGGCCAGATTTCTGGCACTTGAAGCAAGATCCTGATGGAGAAGGTCCTGTAGGAATGCTTGACTGCTGCAGCTTAGACATTTTGAAGTTCTTGTGTGCTGGAGATGTGGCTGGGGTTTGTCTCACAGTGGAGGCAAGGAATTGCAACTCAGAAATATGTTACTAGTTGGCTGCCTCTACTCTATTATTGTACACCTTGAAGGCAAGGTTAATTAAGTCCTGTTGTGGGGTTTGAGGGCTGGAATTTAATTTTTGGAGTTTTATTTAATGTCGGGAGCAGATTGGGTCATAAAATGTATATTGAGAATAAGACAGCCTTTTGACCTTTTAGGGTCTAGGGCTATAAAGCGTCTCAGGGTTGCTGCCAAATGAGCCATGAACTGGGCTGGGTTTTTATATTTGATAAAAAAGAGCCTAAATGCTAACTGATTTGGGAGAGGTCAGATAAAGAAAAAGGAGCATTAACCTTGACTATGCCTTTAGCTCCAGCCACCTTTTTAAGAGGAAATTGCTGGGCAGGTGGGGGAGGGCTAGTCAAGGAACGAAACTGTAAGCTGGACTGGCTGTGAGAGGGGAAGTGATAAAAGGATTATAGGGTGGGGGTGTGGAGGCTGAGGAAGAATTGGGACCTGGCTTGGCCTGGAATGAGCAGCCTGAGGAGGAAGGGAGAGGTCAGATGGGTCCGTAGAAAAGGAAGATTGGAAAGACTTAGCAACGCTTGGGGTTGGAACTGAGGGGACAGGTGGGAGGGAAAGAAGGAAGATTTGGGATGAGTTGCATTGGGAACAGAGACTAGGGAGGGACCGATGTGTAAAAGAATGCCTCGACATCAGGCACCTCAGACCATTTGCCCATTTTAGGATAAGAATTATCTAGTTCTTGTAGGATGGAGAAATTGAAAATGCCATTTTCTGGCCATTTAGAGCCATTGTCAAGTTTGTATTGGGGCCAAGCAGTGTTGCAGAAGAAAATCGGGCATTTAGGTTTTGAGTCAGGTGTAAGTTGAAGAGGTTTTAAGTTTTTGAGAACACAGGCTAAGGGAGAAGAGGGAGGAATGGAGGGTGGAAGTTTGCCCATAGTGAAGGAAGCAAGCCCAGAGAAAAGAGAGGGTAGAGACATGGAGAGAAGGGTGGGGGGGTGCTTGCCCCACAGGAAAGTGGAGAAGGAGTGGGAGGTGCTTGCCCCCCAGGAAAGTGGGAAAGGGGTGAGACATGGAGAGAAGGGGTCAGGGGGTGCTTGCCCCCCAGAAAAGCAGTGCTTGCCACTAAGGGTGAAGGATCAAGGCAGTTGTCCCTGAGGTGATCAAACAGCTCTGAAACGTGGGTGGATAATCAAGCAGGCATCCCCACAGTGATTAAACACCAGGGGAAGACTGTCTTCCTGAGTCCGTGACCAGCGCTGGAGTTTTGGGTTCATGGATAAAACTCATCTCCTCTGTCTCTACCAGAAAAGGAAAGGAACTGAAATTAAGAGAAGGGAGAGATTGAAAGATGGCGCCAAGATTGAAAGGAGAAAGATTTTGAAGGATATAGTGAGAGAGGTTGGAGAAGAGAGTAAAGAGAGGCATCTTACCTGATTTAAAATTGGTGAGATGTTCCTTGGGCTGGTTGGTCTGAGGACCCGAGGTCATAGGTGGATCTTTTTCACAGAGCAAAGAGCAGGAGGACAGGGGATTGATCTCCCAAGGGAGGTCCCCAGATCCGAGTCACGGCACCAAAATTTCACTCACATCCATGTGAAGAGACCACCAGACTGGCTTTGTGTGAGCAACAAGGCTGTTTATTTCACCTGGGTGCAGGCAGGCTGAGTCTGAAAAGAGAGTCAGCAAAGGGAGATAGGGGTGGGGCTGTTTGATAGGATTTGGGTAGGTAGTGGAAAATTACGGTCAAAGGGGGTTGCTCTCTGGCTGGCAGGGGTGGGGGTCACAAGGTGCTTAGTGGGGGAATTGTTGAGCCAGGATGAGCCAGGAGAAGGAATTTCACAAGGTAATGTCATCAGTTAAGGCAGGAATAGGCCATTTTCACTTATTTTGTAATTCTTCAGTTACTTCAGGCCATCTGGATGTATACCTGCAGGTCACAGGGGATATGATGGCTTAGCTTGGGCTCAGAGTCCTGACAGTAGGCACCTATAATCCCAGCTACTTGGGAGGCTGAGGCAGAAGAATTGCTTGAATCCGGGAGGTGGAGGTTTCAGTGAGCTGAGATGGAGCCATTGCACTCCAGCCCAGGCGACAATGTGAGGCTTCGTCTCAAAAAAAGCAAAAAAACAAAAAAACAAAAAGCCTTTTTAATATGACACAGTGGCTATATGCTGGCCTTGCATCAGTGTACCTTTGACATTAATAATTAATTTATAGAGAAACTAAACTTATTTTATCATTCAAATTGGCCCTTACAATCTCATGCACCCACCTCTTCCATGATAGTCCCTGGGCCTTGCAGTATTGAATGGGTTTAATTTTTGGCCCTGTGTCTCAGGAATGCAGTTTATTTTGACTGGCATCTTCTTCCAGACCTAAAGATGGGGCTTTAATTGCTGTCAGTGTTTAAGATTTAGCAGGACTTGTTGTCCTTTTCAGACCCTGTAGTCCAAGTCCTGTAACTCAATGTCACGAGTACTTTTTTTTTTTTTTTGAGACAGAGTCTTATTCTGTCATCCAGGCTGGAGTGTAGTGGTGCGATCTAGCCTCACTGCAACCTCCGCCTCCCAGGTTGAAGTGATTCTCCTGCTTCAGTGTCCCAAGTAGCTACGATTACAGGTGTGTGCCACCATGCCCAGTTAATTTTTTATCAATTTTTTTTTTCGAGATGGAGTCTTGCTCTGTTGCCCAGGCTGGAATGTAGTGGCACAATCTCAACTCACCGCAACTTCCACCTCCCAGGTCAAGTGATTCTCCTGCCTCAGCCTCCCGCGTAGCTGGGATTACAGGCACCCACCACCACACTTGGCTAATTTTTGTTTGTTTGTTTGTTTTGTTTTGTTTTTGAGATAGAGTCTTGCTCTGTTGCCCAGGCTGGAGTGCAGTGGCACAATCTCTGCTCACTGCAACCTCCACCTCCCAGGTTCAAATGATTCTCCTGCTTCAGTCTCCCAAGTAGTTAGGATTACAGGTGCATTCCACCATGCCCTGCTACTTCTTGTATTTTTAGTACAGATGAAGTTTCACCCTGTTGGCCAGGCAGGTCTTGGAACTCCTGAGCTCAGGTGATCCATCTGCCTCAGCCCCCCAAAGTGCTGGGATTACAGGCATAAACCACCACGCCTGGCCTAATTTCCTATTTTTAGTAGGGTTTCACCATGTTAGCCAGGCCTTTGGGAGGCCGAGGTGGGCGGATCACCTGAGGTCAGAAGTTCGAGACTAGCCTGACCAACATGGGGGAGAAACTCTGTCTCTACTAAAATACAAAAAAATTAGCCGGGCGTGGTGGCGCATCCCTGTAATCCCAGCTACTTGGGAAGATAAGGCAGGAGAATCGCTTGAACCTGGGAGGCAGAGGTTGCAGTGAGCCGAGATCACGCCATTGCACACCAGCCTGGGCAACAAGAGTGAAACTCTGTCTCAAAAAAAAAAAAAAAAGAAAAAAAGAGTTGCCAGCATACATTTTTGTTTACACTTATTGATCAAGCAATTTCATACTTATCTCTGCCAAATACTACAAGGTGTCAAAATTTGGCATCAAGGCTAAAAAACTGTAACTCAGCCCAAACAGAATAATCTTTGCTTGTGTAATTTTTGAATAAATGAAACATTAATGTTAGTTTAATAAAGATAACTACATCTTGAACTATTTAGTGAAATACCCTAACTTCTAATGTTGTAGCCTTAGGCAGTCTAGTACACAGACATGAAGGAAGTTTGTTTTGGGAAAGGACTGGTATCATCTTTGGTATTAAAGAAAAGAGAATTTATATAAAAAAAATCTTACATGGTAAATTCTTGTTCTAAAGTAAATTAACTGGTTGTTTAAAGAGAGGGATGTTTACAACAAGTCACAAAGCCGAGGCATGTCAGAAATTGTCAGCATAAATCATGAAAAAATTTTATAAAAGGGAATGTTGTACAATTTTAAAGTGATTAGGCCTGCTGAATGCTTTATAAAACGCCACTATAACTCTTAGCTGTACAACTTGTCTGCTTTGCAGCTAGGTAAGATCTAGGACACATGGAGTTAAATGCTGGAATAAGTCAGACCCTATCTGCACTTCTGTCTAGGTCCCAGGCTCTACACCTAGTACATAATTAAAATCCCAAACTTACTAACAAAAGTCAAAGTTGCTAAAAGGTAACAGTGTAATATGTATTTAAAACTACTGAAAAAACAGTTTACATATGCTTTTGGTAAAAAGATTATAAGGAGGCATGAGAATGTGGATTTTTACCTAGATTAAAAGATTGAAGAATTGTTTTGAAGGTTTAAGCAAGTTTTGAAAGGTTAATTGTAAAGGAAATTCTATGTGTAAACATTGGCTAAAGTTGAAAGGGTATCATCCAGTTTTTCTGTAAATTGAGCATTAAAATAAAAGCACAATGGGTTTCTCTTAAACCACTAATCTGCTCTTTAACAAAAATTATAGAGGGTTAAAAAGGTTCTATAAAAGTCTTACCTTACGGTCAAACATTAAAATTGGGAAAATGTGTCTACAAGATTTTATTAAAATTAAGTTTAACATTAATAGGCCAGGCGCAGTGGCTCACGCCTGTAATCCCAGCACTTTGGGAGGCCGAGGTAGGCGGATCACCTGAGGTGCAGAGTTCGAGACCAGCTGGACCAACATGGAGAAACTCCGTCTCTACCGAAAATACAAAATTAGCCGGGCATGGTGGAGCATGCCTGTAATCCCAGCTACTCTGGAGGCTGAGGCAGGAGAATGGCTTGAACCCAGGAGGCAGAGGTTGCTGTGAGCCGAGATCGCGCCATTGCACTCCAGCCTGGGCAACAAGAGCAAAACTCCGTCTCAAAAAAAAAAAAAAAAAAAAAGAAGCACACTAATATGAAGATAAAATTTGGCTTATTTGGCATAAACTAATACAGGAAACATTGTCGAATATAAAATGGTGGTTTTAGGGCTATATTTGTATAAATATATTATTGGTATGTGTTCCAAAGTTATGGGAGACTCCTCTAATTCTTATATATCTTAGTGTACATTATCAGTAATAATTATAATTGTTAGGTTAAAATTATTGTGTGCCACAAAGGTAACAGAAATCCTTGTCAATTGTAACTTTATGGCTACCCTAAAACTTTTTGTCATCCATAAGCAATTGTTGTCTTATTTTTGGTCGTCTAGAGACTGAAGTAATAACAGATATCCTTGTCAATTTTGACTTTATGGCTACCCTAAAACTTTTTGTCGTCCATAAACAACTGTTGTCTTGTTTTGGTCCTCTTTAGAAGGTGGTTTTATAATCGGCTGTAAAGCTCTAACAGGTGCTCTTGAATGCAGGTTTCTGATAACTTTGGAGATTATGACATCAGAATGGAGGAAAAATGTTCAGGACTCTTGAAGAGCTAAAATGTTCATTAAGGCCAGGCGCAGTGGCTCATTCCTATAATCCCAGCACTTTGGGAGGCCAAGGTGGGCACATCACCTGAGGTCAGGAGTCCAAACCAGCCTGTCTATCATGGTCAAACCCTGTCTCTACTAAAAATACAAAAAATTAGCCAGGCTTGGTGGTGCACACCTGTACTCCCAGCTACTTGGGAGGCTGAGGCATGAGACTCACTTGAACCGGGGAAGTGGAGGTTGCAGTGAACCTAGATTGCACCACTGCACTCCAGCCTGGGCAACAGAGCGAGACTCGGTCTCAAAAAAATAAAATAAAATAAAATGTTCATTAATATCAAGCAGGACAGAAATTAACTGCATGAACTAAACTAATAGGAGACTGGAGTGATCTTTTCAACGTTTTGCTTAAAATATTGCTAATCCTTTGTTTTGCTTTTCAAAGTCAAACTTTTCTTTTGAGCTATTGACAGCTTTTAACAATTTAATATACTCCCATGAACGAAATTTGGAGCATACTTGTTTCTCTCTACCTGATTTTCTCCAGAATTTGGAAACTATCTGTGAGTATTCTTAAGTTATGGCAGTATAGTTATTTGCGTAAGTGCAATAAGAATCTGTTTTCTTTTGTAACAGGACACAATTGGTGAAACTGGTTATTTTTCCAAGGCTTTGACTGGAATGGTGTGCTTTCCTTTGAGGAATCAAACTTGACTTATGAAGCCAATAAAGCCCTTGGGAAACCGGCCTCATATTTTGTGTGCACAGTCCCTGTGTAGAGTTTCTGATCTGCAGTAAGTAAAGAATGTCACTTTCTAGCAGGCCAGGAACCCCAAGTTATCTAGGAACCTCAAGAGGAGAGGAATTCTCCCAACTCATAGGTATTTGATGGTACAAATCCATGGCTGGGCTTGGCTTTAAAAAGTAATCTCAGATTCCTTCTACGGAACAAGCCAATTTAAAAGGCCTACATAACAAATAATTATTCTTGCTGCACTGTATGCAAAGAATTAAGCTAAGTATAATAAAGCAAACCAGCCGGGCGTGGTGGCTCACGCCTGTAATCCCAGCACTTTGGGAGGCTGATCTCTAGGTAAGGAGATCGAGACCATCCTGGCTAACACAGTGAAACCCCATCTCGGCCGGGCGCGGTGGCTCACGCTTGTAATCCCAGCACTTTGGGAGGCCGAGGCGGGCGGATCACGAGGTCAGGAGATCGAGACCACAGTGAAACCCCGTCTCTACTAAAAATACAAAAAATTAGCTGGGCGTGGTGGCGGGCGCCTGTAGTCCCAGCTACTCGGAGAGGCTGAGGCAGGAGAATGGCGTGAACCCCGGAGGCGGAGCTTGCAGTGAGCCGAGATTGTGCCACTGCACTCCAGCCTGGGCAACAGAGCGAGACTCCGTCTCAAAAAAAAAAAAAAAAAGAAACCCCATCTCTACTAAAAATACAAAAAATTAGCCGGGCGAGGTGGTGGGTGCCTGTAGTCCCAAGCTACTTGGGAGACTGAGGTGGAAGGATTGCTTAAGCCCAGGAGTTGGAGCCTGCAGTGAGCTATGATCATGCCACGGCACTACAGCCTAGGTGACAGAGTGAGACCTCATCTCTAAAAAAACTTTTTTCTTTTCTTTTTTTTTTGAGACAGAGTTTCTCTCTTGTTGCCCAGGCTACAGTGCAATGGCATGATCTTGGCTCACTGCAACCTCTGTCTCCTGGGTTCAAGTGATTCTCCTGCCTCAGCCTCCCGAGTAGCTGGGATTACAGCTAATTTTTTGTATTTTTAGTAGAGATGGGGTTTCGCCATGTTGGCCAGGCTGGTCTTGAACTCCTGACCTCAGGTGATCCACCTGCCTCAGCCTCCCAAAGTGCTGAGATTACAGGTGTGAGCCACTGTGCCCAGCCCTAAAAAACTTTTTAAAATAAATAAATATTAGAACATGTGGGAAAATAAAATTAATTTAAAAAAAACAGTAACTACAATAGCCACAGCTACTATTTACTGAACACTTACTCCACCTCACTTAATCACAACTCTTTGAAGTAGGTACTATTATTTCCATTTTTACAGATGGGCAAATTAAGGCTCAGAGACGTTAAGCAACTTGCCCACACAGGCAGTAAGTGTTGCTGGTGATTCAAACCCAGGTCCATCTGGCTTTTGGAACTCATGTCCTCACATTCACTGGTCTGCAGAGTAGCACCAAGTACCTTTTACCACCCTGACCAGCTCCTGGGTACTGCCCTCCTGCCTCCAGGCCTGAACACCATGACATCCAGCTAGCCCCTGTCCCCTATGACATCCTTCTCCCTCTTGCCAATGAGACCCAATAGATCAGGCTGCCTGACAAAAAAATCTCTTGTGATGCCTTGGACTGTGGCATTCACCCTAAATGCCTCCCTAACAGCATGGCCCATTGCTCCTCTAAGAGTCTGGCTCACATTCTTACTGAGTTTTTGCTTATGCCTTTTGCCCTTCTTGGATGCCCTTCCCTAACCCTTCAAGGGCCACTCAGTTGAAGTTCCAGAAGACTCCAAATTCCACAATCCAGTCATCTCACACAATTCTGGGTTCCAGAGCCAGAAGTGCCCCCACTACAGAAATCTCTGGCTCAATGCCAAGTCAGGAAGCTGCAAAGAGCAAGAAGGGCCTGAGTTCCAGTCCTTAAAGGACGGGGAAGGGGAAGGACAGCCAGGCAGCTGTTCCTTTCAGGTCCCGAACTCTCAGATTTTTCCTCCAAATCTTGCTTGGGACCAGGGGTTAAATGATGTTGACAGAAGTGGGATTGAAGAAAGAGACAGGACTGGTTGAGAGATTGCCCAACACTTTGGGAGGCTGAGGTGGAAAGATGGCTTGAGCCCAGGAGTTTAAGACCAGCTTGGGCAAAATAGCAAGACCTCATCTCTTAAAAAAAAAAAAAAATTATTTTTAATTAGCTGGGTGTGGTGGCGTCCGGCTGTGGTCCCAGCTATTTGTGCGCTGAGGCAGGAAAATCGCCTGAACCCAGGAGCTGGAGGCTGCAGAGAGCTGTGATTGTGCCACTCCAGCCTGGGTGACAGAGTGAGACCCTGTCTCAAAACATAAACGTGTGTGCGTGTGTGTGTGTGTGTGTGTGTATTCCAGGGAACATTAAGACTTAGAGGCAAACTCCAGAACTTAAAGAAAAAACATGAAAGTCCTAAGAAATTCCGTTCTTGTGGAGAGAGAATTCCAACTCTTTCCCTGAACCCGGGCTGAGTCCCTTCGCTGTGAGTTGGGGGGACAAGTGGGAGCCCAGCGCCTGGCGCCGAGTGAAGGCAGCCATTGTGAGTTCCTGGGCTGAGGAAGGGAGGCTCAGTGCCCAAGGATGTGACCGGGCGTGAGGCCCCGGGAAAGAGCAGCGCGGCGACACCGCAGTATCCTAGGCGACAGGTTGTGGGCGAGGGGGTGGGGAGTCAAAGGCGGAGTCACGGGCTCCACCCTCTTTCTCCCGCTTGGCGCGAGCACAGGCTCCGCGTGGTTCTCACAACTAGCAGCTCGGCTCAGTGAGACCCGGTGGTCCAGAGGCTGCTCCTGGCTGGGGTGGCGCTGCAGGGAGAACCGCGAGCTCTCAGGGGTAGGCGGGTGACTTCTTTCCGGAAGAAAGCGAGGAACGCGATCTGCGGGGTGAACTGGACTCCCCAACTCCGGACGATCAGCCCAGGACCGAGAGCCCCGAAGTCCGCAACCACAAGTGAGCGGCCCCAGAAGGACAAGTCTAGGTCTCCGTCCAGAGCGCCATGGCCGCGCCCCCCCTTCGTTTGTGCCACATCGCCTTCCACGTGCCCGCGGGGCAGCCCCTAGCCCGGGACCTGCAGCGCCTCTTCGGCTTCCAGCCCCTGGCTTCGCGGGAGGTGGACGGCTGGCGGCAGCTGGCCCTGCGCAGCGGCGACGCGGTCTTTTTGGTGAATGAGGGCGCAGGCTCTGGAGAGCCGCTCTACGGCCTGAACCCGCGTCACGCAGTGCCCAGCGCCACAAACCTGTGCTTCGACGTGGCGGACGCCTGCGCTGCAACCCGGGAGCTGGCAGCGTTGGGCTGCAGCGTGCCTGTCCCTCCCGTTCGCGTGCGGGACGCGCAGGGTGCCGCCACTTATGCCGTGGTCAGCTCGCCCGCCGGCAACCTCAGCCTGACCTTGCTGGAGCGCGCCGGCTACCGCGGATCCTTCCTACCCGGCTTCAGGCCCGTGTCCTCTGCGCCTGGCCCCGGGTGGGTCAGCCGCGTGGACCACCTGACCTTGGCCTGCACCCCCGGCAGCTCCCCCACACTTTTGCGCTGGTTCCACGACTGCCTGGGCTTTTGCCACTTGCCACTGAGCCCAGGTGAGGATCCCGAGCTGGGCCTTGAAATGACAGCAGGGTTTGGGCTTGGGGGACTGAGGCTTACAGCCCTGCAGGCCCAGCGGGGCAGCATTGTCCCCACTCTCCTGCTGGCTGAGTCCCTGCCGGGGGCGACCACACGACAGGACCAGGTGGAGCAGTTCCTGGCCCGGCACAAGGGGCCAGGCCTGCAGCACGTCGGGCTGTATACTCCTAACATTGTGGAGGCCACTGAGGGGGTGGCGACTGCTGGAGGCCAGTTCCTGGCTCCCCCTGGGGCATACTACCAGCAGCCAGGAAAAGAGAGGCAGATCCGAGCTGCAGGGCACGTGCCTCATCTGCTTGCTCGACAGGGGATCCTGCTAGATGGTGATAAAGGCAAGTTTCTGCTTCAGGTCTTCACCAAGTCCCTTTTTACTGAGGACACTTTCTTCCTGGAGCTGATTCAGAGGCAGGGGGCCACTGGCTTTGGTCAGGGCAACATCAGAGCTCTGTGGCAGTCCATACAGGAGCAAGCTGCCAGGAGCCAGGAAGCTTAAGGATGCCCAGAGCTGGGTGCAGCCAGCTGTCCTGCAGCTCTGGGGAGACCAGCACGGAACTGAGGAACATCGGCAGGAGGCTCAACTAGTGAAAGGCTTTGCCTCCAGGGGGCAGGTGTGACTTCCATCTTGCCTGCCAGAAGCCATGTCTCTCACTGGGCTCCAAAGAGGTGGGATTTTTTAAAACTAAAATATTTCTTATATACAGTCTATAATAAATATGTAAGATACAAAGAACAATAATAGAATTACACACTAGGAAATAGAACATAACCAGTACTTTCGAGTCCTCCTTGTGTCCCGCTGTGATTCTATTTCCTCCCACCCACTCCTCAAATCCTGTCATTATTAGCCCTTTGCTTTTCTGTATTGTTTCACTCTGTATGTAACATAACCCTAAATAAATGATTTCGTATTTGAGGTAGGAATTTAAAACAGAACAAATCTTCTCCTGTGCTTCCTCTCCCCCTAGGGAGCGACCACTGCAGGTGGGGAGGGGCTGGGTGAGAGTTAAGCCCAACTACCTGCTCCGGAGTGATGCCACCGCTCCAATCAGAGCTGATGCGAGACCTAGACGGAGGGTGTTGGGTGTCAGCCACTGGCAGGTTCTCCCTGTAGCTGCCTTGCCTTTCTCCTGGGGGATGGAGAACAGATCAGTCTGGACAGAACACCCCCCCCAACCCCATCTGCCCAGGGCTGGCTGGGAGTTCAGCCAGAGGAAGTCAGGACCAAGCAGAACATCAACACTTTTCTGGGTCCCTCCCTCAGAAGTGAGGAGTGAGGGGGCTAGGGAGAGGGTGGAAGGCTGTCCAAAATAGCTACAAAAGGGCGAGCGTGGTGGCTCATACCTGTAATCCAAGCACTTTAGGAGGCTGAAGTGGGAGAATCACTTGAGGCCAGAATCACCTGAGTTCGAAACCAGCCTGAGCAACATAGCAAGACCCCCATCTCAAAAAAATATAACATAAAATAACTACAAAAATAAGCACTTTACTAACAGGATTCTCGGGGAATGGGGGCTTTCAGAGGTGTCACTGGGCTGCACTGTTGAGGCTATGTGCATCAGTGGAGATGTGAGACCGAAAGAAATTATCCAGGACTTGCTGGCCCATGCGGGGCTTTTTCCGACTGCACGGAGAGGACACCTGGGACCTTTTGGAACCCTGCGAAAAAATGGAAGGAGGGAGGCCTTGTAGTTGGGGGAGGGGGAGCAGAGAATCCTCTCCTTGTCCTCCCTCCTTTTCCCTGACTCTACTGATCTAGCTCAGGCTTAGCCTGGAATGCTGTAGAGCTTTCATCCTGCCTCAAGTATCTGCCCCATCAATCAACCCTCCAAAAGGCTGCCTGAGGGAATCGAATTGTCCTAAAAATGCAAATCTGACTCCTCTCTCCTCTACCTAAAATGGGTCAGCAGCCTAGGGCTCACACCCTGACTGACCCAGCAGGCCCTGCTGACCTTTCCAGCTAAACCAACTGCTCACAGCTCCTTGAGCACTGCAGCCTGCACTGGGCCCCACCTTTGCTCACACTACTCTTGGGACTGGAAAGAACATCGCTACAGTTGATTCCCCTCCCAAACTTGAAGAAAATGATTCATTTCTAGGACCCAGATTACCAGCTGCTTCCTCCAAACAGCCTTTCCTGATCCTTGTCTCCCAGATAGAACTGATAGCTCCCATGGATGGGTGTGGTGGCTCACGCCTGTAATCCCAGGACTTTGGGAGGCCAAGGCAGGCAGCTCACTTGAGGTCAGGAGTTCGAGACCAGCCTAGTCAACATGGTGAAACCCTGTCTCTACTAAAAATACAAAAATTAGTTGGGCGTGGTGGCGGGCACTGTAATCCCAGCTACTTGGGAGACTGAGGCAGAAGAATCGCTTTAATCCAGTTGTCAGAGATTGCAGTGAGCCGAGAACAGGCCACTGTACTCTAGCTTGGGTGACAGAGCAAGACTCTGTCTCAAAAAAAAAAAAAAGAACTGATGGCTCCACAATTCATATCCCACAAAACCCAAAACCCAGTACACGCATTTCACACACCTGTGACACTGCAGCGTCCTCATCATTTTTTTCCTTTCCCTCTACCCTGCACCCCACAATGCAAGGGCTCCAGGTCAAGAACTATTCCTCTCTCCAGTGAAGCCTCGAGTGGAGAATGTTCACCCAAACATTCGTCGGTTAACTGACTAAAAACCTATGGACTCAGGCCTGGGGAGACACAGTTGGGAGAGGCCTAGGAGACTTACCGTACAGGTCCCTGGCTGTTGGCCCTGATACACACGGAAAACCTAGACAAGAAGACAGGGAGGTGAGGGCTGGCACTTTTTCCAAAAGAGATAAACTGGTGTTCTGCCCTTAACTTCATGTCCCAGTACTTTTGTTTAAAATACGCTTTTTTGGCCAGGCATGGTGGCTCACGTCTGTAATCTCAGCATTTTGGAAGGCCAAGGCGGGTGGATCACTTGAGGCCAGGAGTTCGAGACCAGCCTGGCCAACATGGTGAAACCCCATCTCTAAAAATACAAAAAATCATGGCTGGGTGTGGTAGCTCACACCTGTAATCCCAGCATTCTGGGAGGCTGAGGCGGGCGGATCACTGGAGGTCAAGAGTTCGAGACCAGCCTGGCCAGCATGGTGAAACCTCATCTCTACTAAAAATACAAAAAAAAGTTAGCTGGGTATGGTGGTGCAAGCTCATAATCCCAGCTAATTGGGAGACTGAGGCAGGAGAATCACTTGAACTTGGGAACCAGAGTTTGCAGTGAGCTGAGATCACACCACTGCACTCCAGCCTTGGTGACAGAGGGAGATGCTGTCTCCCTCCCAAAAATTAAAAATAATACAAATTCAAAAATAAAAAATCAGCCAGGCGTGGTGGCACACGCCTGTAATCCCAGCTACTTGGGAGGCTGAGGCAAGAGAATCACTTGAACCTGGGAGGCAGAAGTTGCAATGAGCCAAGATCATGCCATTGCACTCCAGGCTGGGCAACAGAGCAAGACTCCAACTCAAAAAAAAAGAAAAAAAAAAAAGCAATTTTTTTGGCCAGGTGCAGTGGCTCATGCCTGTAATCCCAGAATTTTGGGAGGCAGAGGTGGGTGGATCACTTAAGGCCAGGGGTTTAAGACCAGCCTAGCCAACATGGTGAAATCCCCATCTCTACAAAAAATATAAAACTTAGCTGGGCATGGTGGTGTGGTACACGCCTGTAATCCCAGCTACTCGGGTGGTTGAGGCACGGCAATCACTTGAACCCAGGAAGCAAAGGTTGCAGTGAGCCAAGATCGCACCACTGTACTCCAGCCTGGGTGACAGGGACTCCATCTCAAAAAAATAAAATAAAATAATCGCCGGGCACAGTGGCTCATGCCTGTAATCCCAGCACTTTGGGAGGCTGAGGCAGGCAGATCGCCTGAGGTTGGGAGTTGGAGACCAGCCTGGCCAGCATGATGAAACCCCATCTCTACTAAAAATACAAAAATTAGCCGGGAATGGTGGTGGGCACCTGTAATCTGAGCCACTCAGGAAGCTGAGGCAGGAGAATTGCTTGAACCCAGGAGGCGGAGGTTGCAGTCAACCGAGATAGCGCCACTGCACTCCAGCCTGGGCAACAGAGCGAGACTGCGTCTCAAAAAAAAAAAATGCTTTTTTTCCTGTTTACACAGTAATATATTCATGTAGAACATGTAGGAAACACAAGGAAGTACAACAAAGACAACAAAGGTAGTGCCTTTTTCATGGCGGTGGAAACAGCTGCCGTGTGAAATTCCTCCTGGGTCAGCCAGCGAGCGCCTGGTGGTACGGTGGTCACTGGGGTCTGCCCTTCCAAGGCCAGACCATATACTTGATATGTCAGCTTGATGTGAGAGAAGGTGTGGACAACCTGGAGGAAGGGCCAAGGGATTCAAATAGGCCTGTGGATATAGCCTCAAGAGCCAACATCCTTGGCTGTTCCACCGCTCACTTACCTCTCCAAGGTGCCGGAGGCGTGTGGCTTGGAGGGGCCCAGCCCAACGCTGTAGTTCCTGCAGCAGGGCCTTGCGCTGAAGCTGCTCTGAGGGCTCCCAGGTCACAGACGGGAACTCCCACAGTCCTGCCAGCAGACCTGAGAGGGAGGGCAGCCAGGCAGGGGTCAGGACTTAGCTGCCGATTCCCTCCATTCTCCCTTGTTACTCACGCCACTGCCCTCCACGCCCAGTATCCAGGTACCTGAGTTGGGCCTCTGCACCAGCAGAATTTGGGCCCCAAGGGCGCCAGGCTGTTCCAGAACACAGGTGGCAGAGCTCTCCTCCCTGGGGGGCTTGCGGCTGGCCTTTCTGGGGAAGTTGACCACTCCCAGGGTCTGGTCCCAGGGCTCCGAGGGAGGCAGGCACAGGTGGCACTGTCCAGTGTTGGGAGCTGGGAACGGAGATCCCCGAACCCTACTCAGGCCAAGAGGGCTTCAGGGGCCAACCTAGAGAGCAGGCTTTGGCCGGGTTCTGCAGAATCTTACTCAGGTTAGAGGAAGAACTGGAATGGGGCTTCTGACTGGGCCAGGAAGGGTTGGGGTGGGGGCTAGGTTTGGTGCTCACCACACTCCTCCACGTCAGGACTGCCCAACAGGCTCCGTGAGGCTAAGAGCTGTTCCCGCTCCACCTGAGAGGCACAGGGTTGAGTGTCATAGGGCAGAGTCACTCCTTAGGACTTCTCACTGCCCCTTCCCCAGTAGGCTTACTCTCTGGCGTGCCCGGCACAGGCTCTCCACAGGGCACTGGCTGCACAGTGGGCGCTGTGGGGTACACACTGTGGCCCCTAGCTCCATGGCTGCTTGGTTGAAATCTCCTGGCCGGGCTGGGTCCACCAACTGCTGGGCTAGACCCCTAAAAGGAGGGAACATTGCTGTGAGCCAGAGCTCCTTTGGAGACACCCCTGAAGCACCCTTGTTACCTCAACATCCTACCAGAGCTGCTGGGAGACAAGAGTGCTGCTGGGATCAGCACCAATGGCTCGGACACGGCACAGCACCCGTGCTACGTTGCCATCCACCACACCGGTTGCCTGGCACAGAGGGGCCAAAGAGTTAGCCTGGGCTGGGAGGAAGGAGGCTGGGCACGCACAAAGTGGGGGTGGGCTGTGGGATCACCTGGCCAAAGGCGATAGAGGCAATGGCCCCAGCTGTGTAGCGCCCCACACCAGGCAGGAGCTGCTGCAGGGTCTCTGCTGTACGTGGCATGTGGCCCCCTAGCTCCTCTACCACCTGATTGGAGTGCAAGACTCAAGATTATGAGACACCCAAGACTCCTGGGTTCCTACCCTCCTGCAATCCCCTTACCTTCCGAGCTCCCTCCTGTAGCCGCCGGCCACGAGAATAGTAGCCCAGGCCAGCCCAGAGCTGATTCACCTCCTGTGGGTAGGATCAGAGGTCAACGAGATCACCCGTCAGTCCCTCTATCGTTCCTATTTCCCCTACCCTAGGGTGGCTCTCACCTCCAGGGAAGCACTGGCCAGGTCCTGCAGTGTAGGCCACTTCTATAGCCACAGGCAGGCAGAAAGAGACAAGGTCAAGGGTGAGAGTGGTAGAGGAAGCCTTCTCTACACCAATCCCAAAGTAGAGGCTCTCATCTGGGGTCTGACCCATGACCCTTCCCTTCCTCCCCTGGAGTCACCTGCATCCATCCGGTATAGTAGTTGATCACAGTGGCAACCTGGGTCTGCTGCAGCATGACCTCTGAGACCCACACTGGGGGAAAGGGGTTGGCATGAGGACACTGCTGACCTGCCCTACCTGGCCCACAGCCCCCAGACCCAAGGGCCTCGAGGCAAAGTGGCCCTGCTCTCAGGAGATGTACTGACCAGCATATGCCCGCCTGTCCAGGTCCACCTCATCTTCTGCCTGTCAATGCAACCCCAGATGAGGAGTTAGGGTGGAGGGGGCTGGGTGCCTGCCTCCCACCCACTGTCCCTGCTCCTCACCCACCTACCCGTCTTCTCCATGGTAGGTCCCGCTTCGCTTGGTCGTACCAGCTTAGCAGGCTCCCTCGGAAGGCTGTGACTTCAGCTACGTCTCTGAATAGATGGTATGAGGAGACAGAGGCCTGCAATACCACCTCTTCCGGCTGCCTGGCCAGGCCTGCTGGGGCCCCAGGACACTCAGGAATCATCCCTGCACAGGCTGTGCATCAGGGTCTTGGGACACAGCAGCCTGTGGCAGTATGCTCCTACTTAGGGCTTCCCCCAACCAACCCCCTTAAGCTTTGGAGCTGGAGTCAGACCAGAGTTATGTAATTGTGTGTAGCTGTGGCTAAGTTTCTGGCTTTAATTTTCTCAGGGTGGTACTGCTGGCTTCTTCGTCTCTGAGCCATAATGAAAACCTAATAGTTTTAGCCAGCTATAATGTATACTGGTGCAGGACCTTCCTATTTACAAAACACTTTCAGGCTCATAAACTCATTTGGTCCCATGGAAGCCACATGAGGGAGGAAATGCTGAACTACTGCTCCATTTTACTGGTAAGAAAGCAGCCATTCAGAGCAATTATCCTAATGTCACACAGCAACATAGTCAGAATTACACCCTTAGTGAGTCTCTCTTTTTTTGAGACAGAGTCTGGCTCCATTGCCCAGGCTGAAATGCAGTGGCACTATCTCGACTCAGTGCAACTTCTGCCTTCCAGGCTCAAGCAATCCTCTCACCTCAGCTTCCCGAGTAGCTGGGACTACAGACGCTCACCACCATGCGAGCATAGAGAGGGGGTTTCGCCATGTTACCCAAGCTGGTCTCAAACTCCTGGGCTCAAGGGATCCACCCACCTCGGCCTCCCAAAGTGCTGGGATTACAGGTGTGAGCCACCGCACCTGGCCCTTAGTAAGTCTCTTAATGTCTTGATACGTATCACAATCCCTTCCCAGCCTGAATCTGCCCCCTTTCATGGCTAATGAGCCTTGGGTCACAACCGAGTTCCTTACCATCACAGGCAGAAGGCTTGGCCTGACTGTTGTTCTTAGCATGCTTCTGCCTCCCTTCCTGGCTGGCTGCCTGCTTCCTGTGACCACTTCCCACGGCTGCTCGTGGCTTCCTCATGATGGCCTGAAACAAAAAGACCCAGCCAAAGCAGTCAGTCATGATGAGGCCGAATCTTGAGGCCTTCCAAGGGTGATTGCCATCTCCCTCTCATCTACCATTCATGTAGGGTCCAGCTTTTCTCAAGCACTCTCAAGATGCTCACGGGTTTACTCTTGGCTGGCTGCAGCACTGAGATACAACTAGTACAGCTGAGCAAGTGGCCTCAAGGGGGCCAGCGTTACAGCCCTGGAGACATGCAAAGACTGAGAGGCCAGGGCTGGGATGGGTCAAGGACGAAAGCCTCCTGTTTGGGAGCATTTGTATATCTCTGATGCTTACTGTGACTGTGTGTGTGGATAGGAGTTGTTTAGGTGTGTCTGGGAGAATGGGGGTAGGAGGTTTCTCTGCCTCTTAGAGACGTAGCATGGTTACACTGAAACAGCCTTTAGTAGTCATCTAGTCCAAAACCTTCATTTTATCCTAGAAGAAACCAAGGAACAGAGGGACAAAAGATCTGAGAACAGATGGCAAATCAGTGGGAGAATAGAGATTAGCTATTTTTATTCTTAATCTTTTCCTGATCTAGTAAATCATAGGTGGCTGACCATCAACAATGAGAAAATGTGCCTGGTTGATTTTCACTGCTCCCTGACTGTTATAATGGCCGCCTTTTCTCTAACAGCTAAAATTAGCTGATACTTGGTGAGTGCCTACTCTATGTCAGACCCCATGAAGAGCTTTACCGGATCTCTCAATCTCCTGGTGACTCTATGAGGTATGTACTTGTATCACCTCCACCTTAGTTATAAGGAAATTGAGGTTTATGGAGATTAAGCAACTTGTTCTTTCAAATCCACAACCAGCATTCTTATACTGTGATAAAATGCAGTCCTTGCTAAGCCTCTGTATCAAACTCTCCCCCCAAACCTTTGACTTTACCACCTCATCTTCATCAAAAGAGCTTGCCTCCTCCTTCAGAAAAAAAACAACAAAAACTTCAAATCTACCTCCATTTGCACTGTCCTACCCTCCTCCTCTTCAGAGTCCTGCTCCTCCAATCCCGTCTAACTGTTGGAACTCAGAAACCAATACCCCAGGCCGGGCACGGTGGCTCATGCCTGTAATCCCAACCCTGCGGGAGGCTAAGGCAGGCAGATCACTTGAGGTCAGGAGTTCGAGACCAGCCTGGCCAACATGGCAAAACCCCATCTCTACTAAAAATCCAAAAAAGTTAGCCGGACGTGCTCGCTTGAACCCAGGAGGCAGAGCTTGCAGTGAGCTGAGATCATGCCACTGCACAGCCTGGGCAACACAGACAGAGCAAGACTGTGTCTCAAAAACAAAAAAAACAAAAAAGAAAAGAAACCAATACCCCAAAATATGGCCCTCTGATATGCTGAACTCAAGAAGCCTCAAGGTCTCTCTGATCCTTCCACCCCAGACTCTCCCAAAGCCAGGACAAAGTTGTTCTCTGGCACTCTTTATCTGCCTAAAGTCCAAACCCACTAAAAAGAATACTTGTTTTTTCTTCCCCTCCCACTAAGACTAACATGTAACCACACCTGAACAAACCCTTTCACAGGTATTGTGTACCTCAGGATCATTCAAATTCCAAACAGAACTATTAACAAATTAATCTCTGTCCCCATTCCATTCTCCCTAGTAATCCTTTATTGCCCTTCAACAGAATCTCCTTCTGGCAAAAGTTCAGTTTATTTAAAAACAAATAGAGCTGGACATGCTGGCTCAGGCCTGTAATCCCAGCACTTTGGGAGGCCAAGGCAGGATTACTTGAGCCCAGGAGTTCGAGATTAGGCTTGCAATATAGCAAGACCCGGTCTCTACAAAAACAGAAAAACAGAATTTCTCTTCTATCCCTCATCAGGCCTCTGAGCCCAAGCTAAGCCATCATATCCCCAGTGACCTGCACGTATACATCCAGATGGCCTGAAGCAACTGAAGATCCACAAAAGTGAAAATAGCCTTAACTGATGATATTCCACCATTGTGATTTGTTTCTGCCCCACCCTAACTGATCAATGTACTTTGTAATCTCCCCCACCCTTAAGAAGTTTCTTTATAATCTCCCCACCCTTGAGAATGTAGTTTGTGAGATCCACCCCTGCCCCCAAAACATTGCTCTTAACTCCACTGCCTATCCCAAAACCTATAAGAACTAATGGTAATCCCACCACCCTTTGCTGACTCCTTTTTCGGACTCAGCCTGCCTGCACCCAGGTGAAATAAACAGCCTTGTTGCTCACACAAACCCTGTTTGGTGGTCTCTTCACACAGACACATGTGAGACACCCCTCCCATAATCTGTTTTGCCAGATGGTATATAAACTCACGAACTCTGTAGGGAGATGGGTAATCACTTTGTGGTTCTCCCAGTGTGCATGTTAATAAATTTGTATGCCTTTTCTCCAGTTAACCTGCCTTTTGTGAGCTGAGTTTTTCAGCAGATCTTCAGAGGGCAAAGGGAAAGATTTTCCCCTTGGCTTGTACACAATCAAATCCCACCCTCCTTCCCTTCATAGCCAAACTTCCTTCACCAAACCTGCTTACTTCCACACTCATTCTACAATCCATTCTCCAAAGAGCAAAGGAACCTTTTCTAGATCATGTCACTTCCTTCCTTATAACCTTCAATGGCTTCCCATTCTTTTTTTTTGAGGGGGATGGGGTCTCACTCTGTCACTCAGGCTGGAATGCAGTGGTGTGATCTCGGCTCACTGCAACTTCTGCTTCCTCGGCTCAAGCAATCCTCCCACCCAACTCCAAGCAGCTGGGACCACAGGTGCACACCACCAACACATCCAGCCAATTTTTGTATTTTTGTTAGAGACAGGGTTTCACCATGTTGCCCAGGCTAGTCTCGACCTCCAGAGCTCAAACAATCAACCCGCCTCGGCCTCCCAAAGTGCTGGGATACAGGCATGAGCCATGGCGCCTGGTGACACCCCATTATATTCTTTTATTTATTTATTTATTTATTTATTTTTGAGATGGAGTCTCGCTCTGTCGCCCAGGCTGGAGTGCAGTGGCGCAATCTCGGTTCACTGCAAGCTCCGCCTCCCGGGTTCAAGCCATTCTCCTGCCTCAGCCTCCTGAGTAGCTGGGACTACAGGCACCCACCACCACGCCCAGCTAATTTTTTGTATTTTTAGTAGAGACAGGGTTTCACTGTGTTAGCCAGGATGGTCTCGATCTCCTGACCTCGTGATCCGCCCGCCTCAGCCTCCCAAAGTGCTGGGATTACAGGCAAGAGCCACTGCGCCCAGCCTATTCTTTTATTTTCTTTCTTTTCTCTTTTTTTCTCCCTCCCTCTTTCCTTCCTTCCTTGTTTCCTTTTTCTTTTTTAAATACTCTAGGCCTTTACTATGGGTCATTAATTCTTGAGCAAGCTGGTTGTGGTGGCTCAACACTGTAATCCCGCTACTCTGGAGGCTGAAGTGAAGAACAGCTTGAGCCCAGAAGGTCGAGGCTACAGTGAGCTATGATTCTGCCACTGCACTCCACCCTGGGCTCAGCAAGACCTTGTCTCTTAAAGAAAAAAAAAAAGATTGAGCAAATATTTATGGAGCCCCCTAATAGGTGCCAAGAAGTTTTAGGCACTTGGCGTACTTCAGTAAATAAAACATCAAAAGTTCCTGCCCTCAGGGAGCTTATATTCTAACGGGGACAGAAAAGGAATAATGAACATAAGTAAATTCCATAAGATGTTAGGTGATAAAGATTAGCATAAAAAGCAAAAATTAGACCAAGTCGGGAAAAAAAAGAGTGCCAAGGTGGGGTTTAATGTTGCAATTTTAAAGACTGTGGTCAAGGAAGACCCAAAGCATTCTAAAGGAGTGCAAAGGCCCCAAGGAGGGTGCCTGGTATGTCTGTGGTACAGTAAGTAGGTCAATGTGGTTAGAATGGAATGAGATGGGACTGAGTGGTAGAAGAGGTCAGAGAAGTAAACCAGATGAGGTGGGGAGAGGAGGGTCACAAAGTACCTTATAGGCCATTGGAGGGATTTGGCTGCCACACCCTTGCTCTTATAAGGCAGTCCTCTTACTACAGCCTTGCAGGTCCAGTGATCCAGGCACCATCTGCCTTATCCCCTCACTATGCTCTAGCCAAGGTTGACTGAATTTAGTTGCTTGAACACCTCAAGTGTGTCTGCCCACCTTGGGGCCTCACACAATCCATTTCCTCTGTTTGGACTCTTTTATACTTTACCTAACATCTAATCATTTTTCAAGTCCTGACTGAAATGTCCAAATCAGGTCCCCTCATCTTATCCTATCACATATTTCTGCCTTGTAGCTCTTACCTAATGTAATTTCACATTACTTTGATTCTTTCCATCAGCGTGTACTTCCTGAACTTGACTGTAAAAAACGACTTGAGTTCAAGGACTGATTCTCTTTTGTTGACTGGTGTGTGTCCAAAGTCAGTGCCAGGTAAACTGTACACAATAGTTACCTGTTAAATGAATTAATGGGATGGGGGATAGTCAAAAGACTTTCCCTTTTTTAGGATAGGAGAAATCCAAACAGTTTTTTTTGTTTGTTTGTTTGTTTTTTTAGAGACAGTGTGTCCCTCACTTTGCTGCTCTGCCACCCAGGCTGGAGTGCAATGAGATCATGGCTCACTGCAGCCTCAGCCTCCTGGGCTCAAGCCATCCTCTCGCCTCAGCCTCCCAGGTAGCTGGGACTACAGGTGCGCACCACCATGCCCAGCTAATTTTTAATTTTTTTTTGTAGAGACAAAGTTTCACTATGTTGCCCAGGCTAGTCTTGAACTCCTAGGGCCAAGCGATCCTCCCACCTCGGCCTCCTAAAATGATTACAGGCATAAGCCACTGCGCCTGGCCCAAGCAGTTCCGAATAATGATGAAATGGGCTCAGTTGAGAGAAGCTGAAGATGAACTATAAACAATGAGGAACAAAGAAGCATTGGAAGGCAGAGGTGGATGGGAATCGGAGTGTTTACGGAGGGACTAGTCTCCGATAGGAACCTCTTTTTTTTTTTTTTTTGAGTCGGAGTTTCGCTCTTGTTGCCCAGGCTGGAGTGCAAAATGCCGTGATCTCGGCTCACTGCAACCTCCGCCTCCCAGGTTCAAGCGATTGTCCTGCCTCAGCCTCCCAAGTAGTGGGATTACAGGCACCTGCACCATACCCAGCTAATTTTTTTTGTACTTTTAGTAGAGACGGGGTTTCACCATGTCGGCCAGGCTGGTTTTGAACTCCTGACCTCGGGTAATCCGCCCGCCTCGGCCTCCCAAAGTTCTGGGATTACAGGCGTGAGCCACCGCGCCCGGCTTAGGAACCTCTTTCAAGTTCAATCACCCTCTAGGTCGACTATACCGCCTAGCTGTTTCACAATTTGTCCCTTCCTCGCCATCCGTATTGTCAGCCTTAATTCAAGTTCACATTATCTCTTGATTGGATTATTTCAAAAGCTTCCCTACCAATCAGTCGCCCTACACCCTCCACCGATGGCCTTCTCCTCACCTCTTTCACTTTCTGGAAATCACTAAGCTCTCCATCCTCTCTGGGAATTTACCCATGCCCAGAACGCCCTTTTTTCCCCCCACCCGACCCTCTCCTAGTCTAACGCCTGGGCGTGCTTTAAGCTCAGCTCAGGCAGCGTCACCTTCTCTGGAAAGCCCAAACCCAGCCACCCCACTACCCCCCACCCCCGGCCCACGCTGATGAAGACAGCGGAGCACGAAAGCCCCACGTTCCCGCCGCGAGTGCGGGAGAGAAAAATTACCTCCCGAGAGCTCTAGCGCGCCCGGCTTTCCGGCGCACTCCAGGGGGCGTGGCTCGGGTCCACCCAGGCGGCAAGCCAGCAGCACAGGCCAATAGGCAATTAGCGCGCGCCGGGCGGCCTTCCCCGCGCCGCACCCGGGAGGTCTGAGCGGAAGTTCAACCCCTCTGCGACCTGACGGCGAGACCCCGCCCCATCCCCGACTGCCTGAACCGCGCCAGGACACGGAGCGCAAGTCTAGCGTACCCACAGACGACTCAAGCGGGAGACGAGCGGTGTCATGGCCGCCGACAGTGACGATGGCGCAGTTTCAGCTCCCGCAGCTTCCGACGGTGAGCGGCTTCCCAGAGGTAACCTTCAAAGCCTCTGCGCTCTGGTAGAGGGGAAGGCCTCGGGCTCATAGTTCTAGAGGCCCCTCAAGCTTCAGAGGACTGCTCCTTCCGCCTGAACTAGCCACGAGGAGACTACAAGTTCCGTTGTACACCGCGGCTCGGGCTGCAAAAGCCTGGAGCGTTGGGAGCATGGGGCTGATGGAGGCATGGCGGGAGATGTAGTTTGGAGCTCATAATGGTTAGTAATAATAGTTGTGATTCAGTTCAGTGGAGTGGATTGAGCGTTGTGATCCAAAGGAAGGTAGGACGTATTGGGAGCTCTGGTGTGGGGCACTGCCAGGCTCTGGGGCTTACTGGGAGCTGTTGCTTGTGGCGCTGGGGCACCATGAGAACAGTAGTGTGGATCCCTGTGGGATATTAAGGGAGCTGAGATCTTCAAGCCCTGCAAAATGTTTCCTGCAGGACATGGGAAAAAAGAATCAAAGGTCATCTAGTCTAACTTTCTCCTCTACAGATTGTGACAGCGAGGTGGGAAGTAATTTACCCAGGCTCATATAAGCCACTAGAAGACTCAGGCTTCCTCTCCCTAAATTCAGGGCATTCTCCACTCCAAGGCCTGTGTGTAGAACACGTGGGATACAAAGGCTTGTGGGAAAAGCTACCAATGGAAACTACCCCACTCACCACCATCACCGTGGCCTAGCTTGGTGTCTGTTCCCCTGGGCTCTTTCCTTAAGCGTGAACATCCATCACCCTCCTAACCCCCAGGTGGTGTCAGCAAAAGCACAACATCTGGGGAGGAACTAGTAGTCCAGGTTCCGGTAGTGGATGTGCAAAGCAACAACTTCAAGGAGATGTGGCCATCCCTCCTGCTAGCCATAAAGACAGCTAATTTCGTGGCTGTGGACACGGTGAGAGTTGGGAAACAAGGAGGGCAGGTGGTTGTGAAGGGGCTGGTGCTAGAGGCCTGTCACAACCCTCCCTTTACCTACCCACAGGAGCTGAGTGGGCTTGGGGACAGGAAGAGTTTGCTGAACCAGTAAGTATAATAAGCCCTGTTCTCTTTAGTGCCAGCCCTCAACTGTGGAGTGGGGGGGTGGGGGGGTCACGGACCTGGGTGGTTTGGGTCCTTCATAAGGCTAACTCCTAGCCACAGCAACCCCCATACCCAACCCCAAGGTGCATCGAGGAACGTTACAAGGCCGTGTGTCATGCTGCCAGGACCCGTTCTATCCTTTCCCTGGGCCTCGCCTGCTTCAAGCGGCAGCCAGACAAGGTATGAGCTGATCTCACCCCAATCCTAGGTGTGGCTGTGGGGAGGAGGGTAGAGAGATTCTGGGGAACATCAGATATGAAGCGTTTTTCTCCCAAATCTTTTTTTTTTAACTTGATAGATTTTTTTTTTTTTTAATTTGAATAGGTTTATGGGGAACAGGTGGTGTCTGGTTAAATGAGTAAGTTCTTCAGTGGCGATTTCTGAGATTTTGGTGCACCCATCACCCAAACAGTGTACACTGTGCCCAATGCGCAGTCTTTTATCCCTCACCTGCCTCCATCCTTTCCCCCCTGAGTCCCAGAGTCCACTGTATCATTCTTAAGCTTTTGCATCCTCCTAGCTTGGCTCTCCGAAATCTTGATATAGCAGACTTCTCTTTCTCCCAGGGTGAACATTCCTATCTGGCTCAAGTGTTCAATCTCACTCTGCTGTGCATGGAGGAGTATGTCATAGAACCAAAGTCTGTGCAGTTCCTGATACAGCATGGCTTCAACTTCAACCAGCAGTATGCCCAAGGCATCCCCTACCATAAGGGCAATGACAAGGTAGGCCTCCAGCGTCCCTAGCCTTGAGGCTGCCCCTTCTGTGACTTTATTTCTTCCTACTCTAGGCTGGATGTCTGGGGAGAATCTGCTTCTTAGGGAGTATGGGGAATCACTAGTGACAGGGCTTGGGAAACAAGACTGGTATGAGGAGGGTGGGTAGCATTGGGTAAGGTAGAGAGAGAGCGTTCCAAGTGGAGAAGTCTGGGATAAGTGCCCAGCAGAAGAGGCTCCCTGGGGGACTCTGTCCTCCTCATTGACCCCTTTACTTTCGCCTAGGGTGATGAGAGCCAGAGCCAGTCAGTACGGACCCTATTCCTGGAGCTAATCCGAGCCCGCCGGCCTCTGGTGCTACACAATGGCCTTATAGACTTGGTGTTCCTGTACCAGAACTTCTATGCACACCTCCCTGAGAGTCTGGGAACCTTCACCGCTGACCTGTGTGAGATGTTCCCAGCAGGCATTTATGACACCAAATATGCTGCTGAGTTTCATGCCCGTTTCGTGGCCTCCTACTTAGAATATGCCTTCCGGAAATGGTGAGGAAATGGTTGAGGGAAAGGGGTGGGGCCTGATACGAGTTTATTTCATTCACTTAAGATATTTATTGAGCTCCTACCGTGTGCCCAGGCAGTGTTTTAGGTGCTGAGGATTCAGCAGTGAACAAAACAGACCACAAAACCCTGCTCTTATGGAGCTTATATGCTAGTGGACCATTACCCTCTTGCGCTGTTGCAGTGAACGGGAAAATGGGAAGCAGCGGGCAGCTGGCAGCCCACACCTTACCCTGGAGTTCTGCAACTATCCTTCCAGCATGAGGGACCATATTGATTACCGCTGCTGCCTGCCCCCAGCAACCCACCGTCCTCATCCCACCAGCATCTGTGACAACTTCTCGGTGAGAGCACCCACCTATTTCTTGGGAGGGGAGGTTCTGATGCCTGGAGCCTCTTTCTAAGCCTCTTTCCCACCCCTAGGCTTATGGCTGGTGCCCCCTGGGACCACAGTGTCCTCAGTCCCACGATATTGACCTTATCATTGACACTGATGAGGCTGCGGCAGAGGACAAGCGGCGACGGCGACGACGTAGGGAAAAACGGAAGAGGGCTTTGTTGAACCTACCGGGGACACAGACCTCTGGGGAAGCTAAGGATGGTCCTCCCAAGAAGCAGGTCTGTGGGGATAGCCTCAAGGCTGAAGAAACCGAGCAGGAGGTGGCTGAGGATGAAACTAGGAACCCGCCTCACTCCAAGCAAGGCAACAAAAATGACTTAGAGATGGGGATTAAGGCAGCAAGGCCTGAAATAGCTGATACAGCTACCTCAGAAGTGCCAGGGAGCCAAGCCAGTCCTAACCCAGTGCCTGGGGATGGATTGCACCGGGCTGGTTTTGATGCTTTTATGACAGGTTATGTGATGGCCTATGTGGAAGTGAGCCAGGGACTGCAGCCCTGCAGCTCTGGACCCTGGCTCCCTGAATGCCACAATAAGGTATATTTGAGTGGCAAAGCTGTACCCCTCACAGTGGCCAAGAGCCAGTTCTCCCGTTCCTCCAAAGCCCACAATCAGAAGATGAAGCTCGCTTGGGGCAGTAGCTGATGCAACTTCCACCTTGCACTCAGGTGGAACAGAGGTATTTTGGGTCTCTCTAGCCTGAAATGTCATCCTCAATTATTACTGAGTTTAGGGGTGGGGGAATGTCCTGGCAGACATATCACTGCATTGCCCTGGACCACCTCCTTTATCCCAGTGTCTGAGGTACAAGTAAGAAGGCTGACCAGCACCTGTAACACCGACTTTATTTTTAAGTCTGAAAATGTCTTGGGAAAGTTTTACAAAAAAACAACAGAAGCAAGTTATGAAAATATTTGACCAGCTTCATCTTTGGTTATTTCTTATTGCAGCTCTGTAAGGACAGACTGTTCCCAAAGCTCCAGCCATGGCAGGAAGGGAAG
This sequence comes from Symphalangus syndactylus, assembly GCF_028878055.3. Lineage (NCBI taxonomy): Eukaryota > Metazoa > Chordata > Mammalia > Primates > Hylobatidae > Symphalangus > Symphalangus syndactylus. Next base: position 132,361,932 of record NC_072441.2, on the reverse strand, counting down.
AAAATCAGTCCATGTATAAACCATTTAACCAACTGAATGTATCACATGTTGACAAATACATAGAAGCAGGCCCTAGGGCCTACAAAACCAGCCCCACTCCCAACCACAAGGTTGAAAGTCTTATGGGGCAGAACATTAAGACTCCTTTATAAATATGAAAATAGATTAATCAATGGGAAAAGATCTTTGAATAGGTTAGCTAAGAGCCATGACCACCACGCTGCCTTGCTGTCCCCTTGCATAGAAATGTAGTGACGTGGTCTGACCATGCAGTAAGTGCAAACAGCAATTACTCAAGTGTCTTAGAATACTGGCAAGAAGCACCCCAATATTCAGGTCTGGGAAACAGCCATGCCCATTTTGGCCTCTTGGTCAGCTCCATGTTCCACTCAGTAGCTTATATGCCCCAAGAAAGGGGAAGAGACGGACCTGGGGTGGGGAAAGAACCGGGGTAACAGCTGCCTGCCAGCTCAGCCTAGAACTAGACATCCTCTGGTCTTATCTGGGGAAGTACACTGGAGGGGGTCTGGTGGGAGGCAGACCTCCTTGCCGGATTTCAGAGGCTTGGTATCAGCTGTTGGCCCTGACTAGGAAGGCCTCTCACTGCTGCCTCCCCTGTCATACACAGCCAATGGGCACTGGGAGCCCAGAATTTGAACCTAGCTTGGCCTAGCCTGCCTGCTCTGTAGGCTCCAGGGAAGAATCAAGGCTGTGCACCTAGGGGGCCATATGGTTTCAGCTGAAGGTCCATCCCCAAGGTGAGGCAGGGACCAACCCCCCTCACTCATCCTGCTTTCCCTGGGTTTGCAGGCCTATGCCCGAGGTGGAGAAGGTGGCTGGAGTTGAGCCTGCTGGCCTTTCTTCTACCTCCATCTCCTCAGAAGCACCCGCAGGGCATGGACTGGCCCCCTGGGGCCTGGACCCAAAACCATTTTCTTCCTGGAGACTGGAGCAGTCCATAGCCTCATGGGCTTGAGCAGCTGGTAGGGCAGATGCCCGGAATGGTGGGATCTCTTTAACTCTGTACTTGAGACTACTTAGGCGTGGTGGGGGCCCATCAGATAGCGATTCTTCCCGGCCCACAAATGGACAGGCCTCTTGATGCAAGAACTCAGGCGAACCAGGCAAGGAACGCCACCGGCGAATAGGTGGGGCCAGGGGCTCCTGCCAGTCAGCCAGGGGCATAGTTCTGGGCCCTGGTGCATCCAGGTCAAATACCAGAGAGATGACAGACTTGCTGGGAAGGTCAAAAAACTTGATCTTGCCCCCCTTGAGGTCCTGGCGAGCACTAAAAGGGTTGACTTTGGGGGTGCGGGCAGCACCATCTCGTGGCCGGTAGTATGGGTCCAAGACGCTCACTGTACGTGGGGGCTTACGGGAAAAGATGTCTGACTGGCTTCGAGACAGCCAGATGGTACGTCTTGGGCATGGTGACTTGTGGGGGATCTTGTCATCCAGTGAGCTTAGTCGCTTCACCCCAGGTGCTTTCTCCAAGAGTCCTGAAGAATAATCAAGTCTGGGTTACTCTCACTAGTCATAACAAATACAAGCAGCATTTTACCACAGAATGTTTTCACTCATGAAAGTAAAGCTGATACCATGGCCCTGTTTCACCAGTGAAGAAACAGACTCAGAGATGGGAAGCAGTATGCCAAGCTACAGCTCTTAAAAAGGCCAGTACTTTCTGCATCATCTCCTTCCCCTCCGCTTTGTTTCTGGACCTGGGATCCTGGCAATCACAACCCTAAGAGGACAAGGCCCCACATCTGAATTTCCTCCCTTAGGGTTAGATTGGGCTTCCTGGTCTAATCTCTTACCCCTGGCTGTGGGCTGCAGCTTCCTATCCCTCTCCTGCTCTTCTTCCTGTAGGCGGCTCAGAATTTCCTCCAGGGTCTTCCCAATCTCCACAAAAGATGGGCGCAGTTTGGGGTCCATCTGTAGGTATCCACAACAGCCATGAGCTCTGCCCTCCATCTCCCACCCCAAAGATGGCATTTGAGTCTATTTCTGGCATCTTTGAAGATTCAGATGTGCAGCTGAGAGACCTTTTCTAAAGGCCCCAGACAATGAAGGTGATCCCTACAGTTCAGGTCAGGGAAAACACTACTGTCTACTACCCTCCCTGTCTTAGTGTTTGTCTTACCACCTTGTCACAGAACCTTCCAAAAGTATGCTCATATTAGTTTATTCTGTTCTTGAGTTCTGCTCCTAATGTGTTTCTGGGACGTATCTGAACGAAGCCCACCTACCCCTTGATCCTAACAGGTAAGATCCAGCCCCAGAGCTATATATGTGAAGGCCAAGAAGAGCCTTTCTCATATGCCTCAGGACCAGTTGGATCCACAGTCCAACAATAAAACCCAAGGCAAGGAGTGATGGGTCTACTCTACAAGCTGAGGACCAGATAATACAAAGCAATTTTTTTCTTTCCTTGGTCCAGAGCTCTGAATAGGTTAGCTGCCAGAGGGAGGAGGAGGAGGTGTGGTTGCTGTCACTACAGTGAAAATGAGGTCCCTCATGAAGCTAATTAGCAGCCTCTCTGTACAGTCCTAACCAGGTGAAAAGGGTTCAGCCAGCCCCTGATGAAAGGCAGAGGGAGAAAGACACTCACATTACAGCAGTTGAAGGTAAGCTGCAGAAAGTCTGGGGGACAGTCTCCCACCATGTGCTGGAAAGCATCATAGTCCAGCCCGAAATTCTGTGGATGGGTATGGAAAGCATAGGTAGACAGTTCATTAATCCCCCCACCCATCCCAGCCTGCTCAGTAGAAGAGGTTGGGAGCTGCCCCTGACAACCAGCAACAGAGAGTTCCAGCAAGTCCACCCCAGGGACAGAACAGTTCCATTGCTTCAAACTAGCCCCATCAGTGGCCATGCTTGCAGCTCACCTCTGTGCGGGGAAGATAGTCCGGGTCGGCCTGGATGCGGGCGATGATCTCGCAGAGGATGATACCATAAGAGAACACATCTGCCTGGTGGATAGTCGGACTTTGGTTTCCCTCTTAATGGGTTGAGGGGTAGGGTATCTGCCCCTGCCCCTGCCCCTGCCTCCCCCCCACCCCACCATCTAACAGCCCAGGCCTGGGCCATATTGCCCATATTTCATCCAAGTCAGTCACTGGGCAGCTGCCAGGTACCACCACTGCTCTTGGTAGGAACATCTTGGACACTCTGCTAAGAGTGGATTCTAAGGAGAATCGGCCGAGCGCGATGGCTCATGCCTGTAATCCCAGCACTTCGGGAGGCCGAGGCGGGCAGATCACTTAAGGTCAGGAGTTTGAGACCAGCCTGGCCAATATGGTGAAACCCTGTCTCTACTAAAAATAAAAAAATTAGCTGGGCGTGGTAGCACATGCCTGTAATTCCATCTACTTGGGAAGCTGAGGCAAGAGAATAGCTTGAACCCGGGAGGCAGTGAGCCGAGATCGTGCCACTGCATTCCAGCCTGAGCAACAGAGTGAGACGATCTCAAAAAAAAAAAAAAGAAAAGAAAAAGAAAAAAAGGAGAATCAGGCCTTGAGATCCTCCAAACTTACCTTTTCATTATAGGGCTCATCTCGGAGAACCTCAGGTGCCATCCAGAATGGGGAACCCACCACAGCCAGCTTCTCACTCCCCATGCTGTGGGGTGAGATTATACAGAAAATGAGCTTACCAATGGCTGGTGCAATGGAATCTTTTGACCATTCCTCCACCCCAAGGATGGGTACAGACGAGGACTAAACAAATTTAGGGAGCTGAGGTTGAGCTGTGACCAAGTCCTGGCCTCTGGGAAGGAGGCTAGAATTTTCCCTTAGCTTCAGCCTCCTGTCCCTTGGACCCCAGCATCCAGTAGGGCTACACACCTGACATCGGGGATCTTCTCAGCCAGGCCAAAGTCAGCTACCACTGCAGAGTAACCATCCTCATCCCTCTTTATCAGGCAGTTCTAGGGTTCCCAGGAAGGAAGAGAAAATAATGTGGCTCAGAAGTGGGGATCAGCCAGCCAGAGTTACCACCCATTCCTCCCTTCCCAGCACAGGGCACCTTGTTCTCTGCTCCTTGGTGAACCGCACTCAAGCTGACCCCACTGGTCAGATTAGGGGCTCTAAGACAGCCAGGTGAGATGAGTTAGTCTTGGGTCTTGGGTGGCTGTCCTAGGATACACTTCACATTCCCAACAATTACTCATCTTTGCTTTCTAAGTACTAGGCATAGTTTTAAGTGCTAGAAATAGCTAGATGAAAACCAAAACCCTTGTCCTCTTGGAGCTTGCAATATAGGGGAGAACAACAAACTATCAGGCCCCTGGCCTCCCTTCCTCCTTCCTCAGAAACACAGACCCAAAGCCCAGGCCAGACCTTGCCAACTCGATACAAGCACAAGACAAGTGTTTAAGCCTTCACTAACCTTCACTGTCCACAAGATCACAACCAACCTCTTCTCTGGCATTAAAAGTCTATGATCTGGCTTTATCCAACTGGCCTAGCAGCTGTCCCCCTGTTCCTGATGCCCCTATGCACATATCCTCATCCAAACTTGTCACAGACAAGCTTGACTTACAAAACCTGAACAGGTCCTTCAAGCCTTTGCCTTTGCTTACACTGTTCCCTTTCATTTGAAATATTCTCCCAATTATCCTTTTCACCTAAGAAAATTTTGTATTTTAAGGCAAGCTGCCTTTTTAGCCATGACCTAATCTTTCTTTTCTTTTTTTTTTTTTTTTTTTTTTTTTGAGACGGAGTCTCGCTGTCACCCAGGCTGGAGTGCAGTGGCGCGATTTTGGCTCCCTGCAGGCTCCGCCCCCCGGGGTTCACGCCATTTTCCTGCCTCAGCCTCCCGAGTAGCTGGGACTACAGGCGCCCGCCACCTCGCCCGGCTAATTTTTTGTGTGTGTTTTTAGTAGAGACGGGGTCTCACCGTGTTAGCCAGGATGGTCTCGATCTCCTGACCTTGTGATCCGCCCGCCTTGGCCTCCCAAAGTGCTGGGATTACAGGCGTGAGCCACCGCGCCCGGCCGCCATGACCTCATCTTTCTCCCTCTCATCTCAACTCCTTTAGCTCCTTCTCTATGCCACTCCTCTTACAGTCTAGCAGAAAAGCTGTGAACCCCTCAGGAGCAAGTTCTGGTTTGCCTTCCTTCCTCAGCTTTCAATTCATGAGATAGGCTGAGAACATGCTCACTGAACAAATGCTGTCTTCAGGTCAACCCAAGTGACCTGTAAATAAACAAAAAGCAGCAACCAGCTCTCCCCAAATAGCTGCTTTCAAAATAGCCCTACACTGCTCTGGCTCAAGAGGCACCTCACCCCACCCCCTTCCTTCAGAATAGCAGAGAGCAGGGATCCTTGGCTCACAGAAACACTTCTGGAGCCAGCAAGGCCCCATCTGACCCAAACCAGCCCTCCTTCCTTGCCAGCCTTGGTATCTAGTTGCTAAGACATGGCCAAGTCACCTCCTGCTTACTCCTGTCAGGTACAAATCAATCCCTTGCTCTGGCCTTGACATGATTACACTATTCCCCTTACCCAAGCTGGAAGGAGCCGTGATTTTATCACTTCTACCCTGGATCACAGGTAGACATGCCTCATCTCTGGTTTCCAGGAAGGACAGTTCTCGTGCTTGTCCTGGCTTTGGCTCTCTAATCAGTCCTGTTGGCTCAGCACCCCCAGCTCCCTGACTTTGACTGACTGTGAGAATATGGGCCCTAGGCCAGCCTGCCTATTAGCCAAAGCCCCAGATATAGGGCACCAGCCTGTGAGGCAGTGGCAGCTCAGATATGTCACCTATGTCTCTTCCCTCCTAGAGGACTTTTGAGTGAGGTAGCCCTGCCTACACTAAGCAGTAAGAGAGGCCCAGTCAGATTTCCCTGAGGCAAGAGGTGACCTTTTCAGTTTCAGAAAACAGTCCAGGCACTGTTGCTGCCTGGTTCCCGTTCTTCATTGTCCTCACACCTATTATGTTACACTGCAGCAGTGACTTACATGTTTGCCTCTTCACTGGCAAGGAATGATTTCATTTGTCTCTGTATCTGTAACCTAGCACAGGTACCCAGAAAGAGCTTGGCAAAAGTGGGTTAAATGAAAGTTTGGTCTGATGACTGAAGCAACTGGGCTTCTTTTAAAAGCATGTGTCAAGCTGGGTGTGGTGGCTCATGCCTGTAATTCCGGCACTTTGGGAGGCCGAGGCATGCGGATCACCTGAGGTCAGGAGTTCAAGACCAGCTTGGCCAACATGGTGAAACCCTGTCTTTACTAAAAATACAAAAATTAGCCAGGTGTGGTGGCAGGCACCTGTAATCCCAGCTACTCGGGAGGCTGAGGCAGGAGAGTCACTTGAACCCGGGAGGCAGAGGTTGCAGTGAGCCAAGATCACACCACTGCACTCCAGCCTGGGTGACAGTGAGACTCTGTCTCAAAAATTAAAATTAAAAAAAGCGTGTGTCAAACGTATACAATAATCATACATTCCACTCTCCATAGTGAGGACTGAGCTGAGAAGAGACTCAAAAGGGTGGCCATGGATGCATTTCCTGGAAACCTACACAAATTCTTCAGAACTGGGCCAGATCAGACACCTGAAAGTTCCTGGGGTGTCCTGGAACAGCTGCACAGTCAGTATTAACACTGAATAAAGCTACCTGAGTGGAGAAATGCCAAGTCTATTCATGTTCACTCCAAAGCTGTTTCCGCAACAAAAACAACAAAACACTTTCTGTGTGGCTTCACCTCTTTCCCCTCACCCGCAACAAACTGACTCCATAAACCCAGTTGGGATCAGGCAGGAAAAGACTGATTCTACTGAAAGACTGAACAGTTAAGAGGTTCTTTTCATAGCACAGGGAGATCAGTGACCGAACTGCCGGACTCCTAAATGCCTCAGGGACTGTTATATTTCAAGTCTCTTAGAGGATTATCTGTTTTGGTGTGATGTGTCCCATCCCTTGCCCTCAATCCCACTATGTGATCCCATACCTTTACCATAGCTCTTGTGTAATGACCTCCTGACTTAAATATCTCCACAACTAGAGTAGAGCCCATGGAAGGTAGAGATTGGATTCCCCAATATTGTGCCCTCTAATAGCACAGCATAAATAGTTCCCAGAAGCTGCTGATGGTTTTAATTATAAAAATTAACTTCAGGGTACACTAACAGTCATTCTCTATATCCCTCCAGCATTCAACGTTGTTCCTAATTCATGTTGTCTTCACTCTGAAAATTGGCATTTTCTATTCCTCATTGTGTGGCATAGCCTAAGACCATAACTGAATAGGCTTTTCATTCTAGTGAAATCACCTAAGTGACTTCTATGCAGTCAACAAAAACAACAGAAAAGAACTAAGAACTAAAGGTGCAATTCATAATTCATACTCATTCCCAACAGTAATCACAGAAGATCAGTTGGGCAGTAATGGTATTAAGCAGAAGCAAACTACTTTCTCAGCTGCCCCCAAGAGCCAAGGCTCGGGTATGTGTGTACTGGTTACTTCTAGAGCTACTGATAAAAGCCTGTGTGTGGCTATTGGCACTTCTTCATAGTGCTCACAAACTGAATATTTTTAAAGCCACACTGCCTCCCACTTCCTTCTAAGTAAGTTCTTGGCCTTGCCACTGCAAAAGTCTGTTTCAGGCTGTTTCTTAGAAGTAATTACAAAATTAGACTGAATGGCTATATCTGACAGACATTTTACTCTTAGAGCATTATTGCAGTAGCTGCAGACATGAATCCTATAAAGGCAATACTACTTTCAGGAGGCACGTTGATAGGAAACTAGGGATCTTTTTGCTTCTAACCACAGGCTCAGGATCATTTGGAAAAAGGCATCTACTTCTCTCTGTCCTGGTTTACCCACTTGGAACATGTTACCTCTACTTTAAATCCCTCTTGTCAGCTCTGGTCTGAGCAGTGTGGACTGATCACTCCTGCAAAGTCAAGGAGAGCATCTATTTTACAGACTGGGAGCGTGGAGGTTCCAAGGTCACTGAAGTCATTCAGAGATGGAGACAAAACTGGGCCTGGGACCCAGAATCTCAGCTCTGGAGCAGGCGTTTTGGCCTCTTTGCTATCAAGCCCTTCGCCCTTCCTTGAAATAGGCCCAGGAAGACTTTACTCTCATAGGCTCTGTGCTAGGTGGTAAGAAAACAAAAGTGAATAAGAGGAGCACTTGAGAAACTCATATGCTGGTGGGAGATACAGACACAACAGAACAATCAAGTGATATGGAGTGTATAATATTAAAATATAAGAAAACCTGATACTGTCCTTAAAGAAATAAGACACAGACCCAAGATGGACTATGAAGAGATAATTTGGAAATCTCAGAGCCCTCTACTGTCCCTTGAGCTTTATTTCTCAGAGATGATAAAAGGGCAATGAACATAGACAGTATCTCAAATTGGACAGTCTGGTTCATAAGACTCACTTGTTTGTCTTCAACTTGAGATCCCCGATAGTGTACTTCCCAGCCTTCCTCCAGAGTTTGCAAAAGTCCTTTGTTCTCACCACCTGGAAGTATCCTCAAAACCTCCTTAAAGTCCAGACCCAAGAAAGTATAGCCCAGAAATACAGGGAGTTATTTCTCCTATGTTCCTAGTTTCTTGTCTCAAGCCAACTGACACTGGGAATACCCGTTCCCTATAAGGAAGAGCAAAGGGTAGTGGTCTTATCCTATAGTCTAAAAAGGTTATTTTTATAATACAGCACAACAAGCCCGGACAGAACCACACTTGGACACTAGCACAATGGGACAAAGTGCTTTTGGGGCACAGAAGGGAATATGATGAACTCTTAGGGAGTGGGGGCTTTCCTCGAGGAAGCCTAGCTGCCCTGGCCTAGAGTGATATTTCCTGCTTGGAAAACTTGTTGTCTATGTAGCTAAACAATTATAAAATGCTGTGCACTACTTTTTAGTTATTTGCCAACAAGACTGTACATACCTCTAGGTCAGAAGTTCCTCTTTTCTAATATTCCTTCATCCTTGGAGCCAGGTACAGGAGACACGTGTGTGTGTGTGTGTGTGTGTGTGTGTTGGGGGGAATATCTGAGTAACTGATATGTATTTTGTCACAAACTCCTTCTATCTTAGAAAAAATGGTGCTTTCTGAGTAGGAAGCAAAGATCTGATATCTAAGTTGATTCAACCCCATCCATTTGCCTGGAACAAATGCATTTTTCTTTTTCTTTTTTTTTTTTTCCAAGACGGACTCTCGCTCAGTCGCCCAGGCTAGAGTGCAGTGGCACGATCTCGGCTCACCACAACCACTATCTCCCGGGTTCAAGCGATTCTCCCGTCTCAGCCTCCGAGTAGCTGGGATTACAGGCACCCACCATCATGCCCGGCTAATTTTTGTATTTTAGTAGAGACAGGGTTTCACCATGTTGGTCAGGCTGGTCTTGAACTCCTGACCTCAGGTGATCTGCCCGCCTAGGCCTCCCAAAGTGCTGGGATTACAGGCGTGAGCCACCACGCCTGGCCTGTACTTTTCTTAGTCTTGGTTTTCCAAAACATTCTGGGGGAGAAGAAATGGCTAATAAAGAGATAAGATACCACCTTCCAGGTCCCAACTGCCTAACTGTCCAGTTCTTACAGACAGTAATGTAGATAAAGGTCTCCTTACAACTAGGCCTCAGCTGGTTCCCAGTTTCTACTTGCCAGTCTTGTGCTCCTTCAGGAACAGTGCAGCTGACTACAAATGACTCTGCCACACACCAAAACCATTCCATGTGAGGCATCCAGGTACTTACTGCTTTAGGCTTTATTGACTCAGAGTACTGCTACTTTTGTTCCCTTTCAAGCTTTTTCTTTTTTTTTTTTTTTTTTTTTTTTTTTTTTTTGAGACAGAGTCTCGCTCTGTCGCCTGGGCTGGAGTGCAGTGGCGCAATCTCGGCTCACTGCAAGCTCCGCCTCCCGGGTTCACGCCATTCTCCTGCCTCAGCCTCCGAGTAGCTGGGACTACAGGCGCCCGCCACCGCGCCCGGCTAATTTTTTGTATTTTTTAGTAGAGACGGGGTTTCACCGTGGTCTCGATCTCCTGACCTCGTGATCCGCCCGCCTCAGCCTCCCAAAGTGCTGGGATTACAAGCGTGAGCCACCGCGCCCGGCCAAGCTTTTTCTTAAGATGGGCTCCCTTCCCCTCCCCCTCATCTGGGGCAGAAGGAGTAGGAGTATGTGCATGCATGTGTGAATATGTATACATGTAGGTATTGAGGGTGGGGAATGAAGTGACAGCTATTCTTAGGCAGGTACAAAACTCTTATACACCTCCCTAGCAGACTTTAATTCAGTTCTTGGGCAGAAGTCATATTAGATATGTTAGATTGCCTTATAGTTCTCCCATTAATAATCAAATAGTACTATTTATATAAGCCTTGTCATGATGGTATCTTAGGCCATTTGGCTATGAGGTGCCTGTTTTGTGGCATGGCCAACTTCCTCTGAAAGCGACTCTTTTCTAACCTGGTCACACAGCAATTTGGACAGCAAGAGAGTGCTACAGAGATCAGCTGATGCCAAAGAGGAACTGGCAGGGCAGTAGAAACTCAATCACACAGGCAGAAAATGGGTCAGTACATATGGCCCTAAAAACCTGCATTCAAGTGACTAAAAATCACTGAACTCCTGCTCTTAGCTAAGAACTACATCATGGGGCCACGGGAAAGAAAACTTATAGGCCTTGACTGCTGTCATTCCTATAAGGCAAGAATTTCTTAACCCTTCTCATGTCATTTGCTCCTGTAACACATATTCAGGAGATTGAAGTTAAACATGAAGGCTCTCAAGATGTATGAGTTGGCTGGGCACAGTGCACACCTGTAATCCCAGCACCTTAGGAAGCTGAGGTGGGTGGACTGCTTGAGCTCACAAGTTTGAGACCAGTGTGGGCAACATGGCAAGACCCCATCTCTATTAAAAATACAAAAAAAAGGCTGAGTATGGTGGCTCACGCCTGTAATTCCAAAACTTTGGGAGGCCAAGGCACGTGCATCACCTGAGGTCAGGAGTTTGAGACCAGCCTGCCAACATGGTGAAACCCCATCTCTACTAAAAATACAAAAAATTAGCCAGGGGTGATGGTGGGCGTCTGTAATCCCAGCTACTCAGGAGGCTGAGGCAGGATAATTGCTTGAATCCGGGAGGTGGAGGTTGCAGTGAGCCAAGATCACTCCATTGCACTCCAGCCTGGGCAATAAGAGTGGAAAAAAACAAAACAAAACAAAAATACAGCCAGGCATGGTGGTGTACGCCTGTGGTCCCAGCTATTCGGGAAGCTGAGGTAGGAGGATTGCTTGAGCTGATGGAGTGGAGGCTGCAGTGAGCCGAGATCACGCCACTGCACTCCAGCCTGAGTGACAGGGCGAGACCCTGTCTCAAAAAAAAAAAAAAAAAAAGTATGTGTATTGGCTCACTCAGCACTGAAAGGAACCTGCTGTAAGAAAATACAGGCTTATGGTGGGGCACAGTGACTCATGCTTATAATCCCAGCACTTTGGGAGGCCAAGGCAGGGTGGATTGTTTGCAGCCAGGAGTTCAAGACCAGCATGGCCAATATGGCAAAATTCTGCCTCTACTAAAAATTAGCTGAGTGTGGTAATACGCACTTCTAGTCCCAGCTACTCAGGAGGCTGAGGCACGAGAATTGTTGAACCCAGAAGGCAGAAGCACTCCAGCCTGGGCAACAGAGTGAGACACTGTCTCAAAAAAAGAAGGAAAAGATGTAGGCTTTCTAGGGACCAACTATAAAATATAATGAATTATGTCCTCTGTGATTAAATGTTAAATCTAACACAGCTTTCTTGGCAAAAGAGAAGGGTGGTATCTCTCAATGAGTTGTGAGAGTAAAGCCTTCATACCTTAGATGTGAGGTCCCGATGAAAAATGCCTTTGAAGTGAAGGTAGCTGAGGCCCACCGCTATGTCATAGGCCAGTTTTACCCTCACAGTCCAAGGCAAATGCAGGTTACTGTCTAGCAACTGTTCCAGGTTCCCGGAGTTGATATACTGCAAAACAGAAGGAAAACCCAGCTACCATTTATCAGAAATGTTTAGGCTAGTGGTGAAACCATTAGAGAGTAAACACCTAGAAGAGAGAGACTGTATTTTTTTTTTAAGTTACTGAGGGCTTATTCTGCCTCCAAGCACTATGGTAGGTGCTGCACACAGTGACACTTTCCTTTAAGGAGATCACAATCTATTAAGGGACATAGTCAAACAATATCATATAATAAATATTAAAATATAATTATGTGCAGGTAGGACAACACCATGCAGCGACAAGGATAAAGCTAAACTGTGGAGGCATGTCAGAGGAAATGCAGAGAGGAAATAAGGAGTCAGAAAGGATGACCTGGAGTAGCAGGAAAGATAGACACAGAGGGAGCAGCATACGCAAAGTTATAGGTTAAGTGCATGATGCATTCAGGAACTTAATTTACTTCGATATGGCCAGAGTGCATTTATAGACAAGTCAGGAAGTGAGGCTGATATGTTTTGCTAAGATATGTGAACTTTATCCTGTCTATAGGAAACAAAAGAAGCATTTTAAGCAGGAGAGCCACATGGTTATATTTGCTTTTTAAAGAAAATATTATTTTAGCAATGGTATGATAGGTGGATTAGAGTGAAAAATACAGAGAAAGGGAAATAGGAGATTACTGCAATAATGCTGGTGAGAGCAGGGCATCTGAATCATGGCAACAGTGGAGGCATTAGAACAAGGCAAGATTCAAAATGTATTTAGATGGCAGAGTTTAAAAAAAAAAAAACTTGATAATTGCCTGGATTAGAGAATGAGAGCAATAGGCTATTGGTCCCTGGGTGTCATTTTTAAATACCCAGAGAGCAAGGAGGGAGTAGGTCTTTAGAATAAGAGGCAATGTTAAAAGAGAGTGAGTTCAGGCCAAGTGTGGTGACTCATGCCTGTAATCCTAGAACTTTGAGAGGTAGGAGGATCGCTTGAGCTCAGGAGTTCAGACCAGCCTGAACAGCATAGTGAGAGACTTAGTCTCTACAAAAATAAACAGAATTAGCTGGATGTGATGGTGCACACCTGTAGTCCTAGCTACATGGGAAGATCACTTGAGCCTGGGAGGTTGAGGCTGCAGTGAGCTAAGATCATGCCAATGCACTCCAGCCTGGGTGATACAGTGAGATCCTGTCTTTAAAAAAAAAAAAAGATAGTGAGTTCAGCTGGGAGAAGTTAAATTATTAAAGGTGCAGGTGCTTATTGGACAACTAAGGTGGAAATGATCTAAATAGAGTCAGTTTGAAGTTTAAGAACAAAGTCTAAGTGAAAGACTTAATATTTAGGTGGTAAAAACATTGAGCTGAAGCAGTCATGCATTCCAAGGTCATGCATGCCCAGGGTTTAACATGTAAGATGGGAAATTAACAGAATCCCAAGGAACAGACAAGAATGTCAATATGAGAATATTCTAAATGTTCAGAAGGACTAAACTCCATCTCATAAATAAATAAATAAATAAATGTATGTTCAGAAGGACAATGACATTCTACATGTCAGAAGGAAAGCATTCTACAAAGGAAATGACTGACAGTATCAAAAGCTATGAATGAGGAAGACGAGCTTGAAAGGTGTCCACTGAATTTGCAACCAGGAAATCACTGGCAACCTTGGACAGAGCAGTTTCAGTAAAGTGGTTAAGACGAGTAAGACTGAAGTGAACAATGGAAAGAGTAGCAGATAAGGTTATGGAGAAACCATGTGAAGATTGTCTGGCTGTTCATCATTCCTAAATACCCATGAAGGGCAGCTTTGCTTTTTTATTTAAAAAAAAAAAAAAAAGTGAATAAGTCTGGGCACGGTAGGAGGCCAAGGTGGGAGGATCGCTTGAGGTCAGGAGTCTGAGACCAGCCTGGGGAAAGTGGCAAAATCCCATCCCTACAAAAAATACAAAAATTGGCCAGGCGCAGTAGCTCCCAGAGGTGGGATCACAGTAGCTCACACCTGTAATCCCAGCACTTTGGGAGGCCAAGGCAGGTGGATCACCTGAGGTTGGGAGTTCAAGACCAGCCTGACCAACATGGAGAAACCCCGTCTCTACTAAAAATACAAAATTAGTCAGGCATGGTGGCGCATGCATGTAATCCCAGTACTCGAGAGGATGAGGCAAGAGAATCACTTGAACACGGGAGGCGGAGGTTGCAGTGAGCCGAGACCGCACCATTGTACTCTAGCCTGGGCAAGTGACGGAGTGAAACTCTGTCTAAAAAAAAAAAAAAAAAAGCCCGGGCGCGATGGCTCACACCTGACACCTGTAATCCCACCACTTTGGGAGGCCGAGGTGGGCAGATCACGAGGTCAGGAGATCGAGACCGTCCTAGCTAACATGCTGAATCCCCGTCTCTACTAAAAATACAAAAAATTAGCTGGGCGTGGTTGCAGGCGCCTGTAGTCCCAGCTACTCAGGAGGCTGAGGCAGGAGAATGGCGTGAACCTGGGAGGCGGAGCTTGCAGTGAGCCGAAATTGCACCACTGTACTCCAGCCTGGGCAACAGAGTGAGACTCCGTCTCAAAAAAAAAAAAAAATTAGCTGGGTGTGGTGGTGTGTGCCTATAGTCGCAGCTACTCACAAGGTTGAGGTTGGGATGATCACTTGAACCTCAGGAGGTCAAGGCTGTAGTGAGCCATGATTGTGCCACTAGATTCCAGCCTGGGCAACAGAGAGAGACCCAGTCTCAAAAAAAAAGTAAGTATATGTATTTATAAATAATAATAGCAGATGTTATTTATATAGTATTTAAATTGTTTCAGGCACTGTTCTGAGAGTTTTGCCTATATTATCTCATTTAATCTGCACAATAACCCTATAAGGTAGGTATACTGTTACTTTTTTTCCTTTTTTTTTTCATGTCAGACAGACAACGTGCAGACATTAATAAGGTTTAAGGGTAGTACACCTCACATGAAAATCCAATCATCATGCTGTGGACTACAAAATGACTATATACTATTACTCTTATTTTAGAGAAGGCATTTAGAAATTAAGCAACTTGCTTAAAGTTATCCAGTTATTAAGTGGCAGAGACTGGCAGACTCTGCAGTCTGGCTCCAAGTCCATACTCTTTACCACTACGTTGCATTGGAGAGTTAGAGACCACAGCATCTGAGTCAGAGAGACTCATGCAGCACAGGAGCTCAAAAATGAATTTACTCAAACCTTATATGATGTATTATCTCCCTCCTCCTCCCAAGGGAGAAAAAGGGAAATTCCTCTAAGCGTAAAATTTATATCTTAATACATATTTTGGGGTACTATTGAGTTTACAAAGGACTAGGGAACTTAATGGGATAAGAGGAGAAATATCTGAATTCTAGCCCAATTCAGCCTCCTAATAGCCATTTAACTTGGACAAATCAACTAATAAGGCTATCCATCTTTCACTTTTCTCAACTATAAGTAGGTGTGATAATCCCTGATTCACCTAATTTGCAGTGTTGTTATGAGAATCTAATAAAATATGTGAAAGTTGGCCAGGCGCCGTGGCTCACGCCTGTAATCCCAGCACTTTGGGAGGCCAAGGCGGGCAGATCACCCAAGGTCAGGAGTTCAAGACTAGCCTGGCCAACATAGTGAAACCCCATCTCTACTAAAAATACAAAAATTAGCCGGGCATGGTGGTGGGTGCCTGTAATCCCAGCTACTCGGGAGGCTGAGGTAGGAGAATCACTTGAACCCGGGAGGCGGAGGCTGCAGTGAAGTGAGATTGAGCCACTGCACTCCAGCCTAGGAACAGAGTGAGACCCTGTCTTGAAAAAAAAATATGTAAAAGTTGGCCAGGCAAGATGGCTCACACCTGTATTCCTAGCACTTTGGAAGGCCGAGGCAGATGGATCGCCTGAGGCTAGGAGTTTGAGACCAGCCTGGCCAACATGGTAAAACTGCATCTCTACTAAAGATACAAAAATAAGCAGAGCATGGTGGCAGACGACTGTGATCCCAGCTACTCGGGAGGCTGAGGCACGAGAATCGCTTGAACCTCTGAGGCAGAGGTTGTGGTGGGCAGAGATCATATCACTGCACTCCAGCCTGGGCAACAGGATGAGACTCTGTCTCAAAAAAATAATAATAAAATAAAATACGTGAAATTGCTTCGGAAAAAATTTAAATGTCATGTATTTTCTGATGTGGTAATAATATAAGCACCAAAAAGAACCAGTTGGGGGCAGCACCACGCAGCACTTCAGATCCTTGGACGCGTCGGAGCAGTTTTGCCAAGGCAGAAAGAATGACTAAAAATAAATCTTCTAACTTCTCAAAAGGGAAACTTGTTGATCTGCTTCATCCTGCTTGATAATCCATCTTTGAAAATCTTAAAATAAGGCATAATGACGGCATAAGCACAGCGCCTTGCTCTCTTCTTTCTAGTTGAATCTGCCCAAGGTTCACATTTGAGGTGCCCATTTGCTGAAAAGAAACTGAGCTTGTGAACTTCAGGGTTATAAGTGGGCAGTGAAGCTGACATCTAATCACACAGGCAGATTTCCTTAGCTCTGAAAGTCAAAAGGTAGACAGTGGTTCACTTCTTTAGCATGATGACAGTGTGATATGTCGGGCCTGTCTTCAGGAGCCACTCAGGTTTCCCAACTGAGTGCCAGGCAGAAGACACTATAATGAAAAGACTGTATGTGCACTCTCTATAGGCCAGGTGAGACCAGGACTCTTGGTTCCGGGAAACACTTGTTTACTCTGTTCAGCAATGTCTCTGAAGGCCCTGGAAATCCATATGCAAAGCCAGAGGGTGGAGAGCACGGGGAAAAGGTGACAAAAGATGAGGAATCACACTTGGCTAATAGATTCTGGCTTCTCCAGGCAAAATGCAAAAAGCGCAAACCAAGGACCAGAGTGGGAAAACAAATGGAATTTGCTTTTACAACCCATTTCTCTTGCCTGCCTTTGGTGAATAAATGAGTTGGGCTGATAAGCCTGTAGGCCCTCAGAAACCATGTCTCAATGTTTCAAGACCTCTGCATGTATAAGAAAAGGAAATTTGAGATTTGTCAACAAGGAAGATTTCTTTCTTTTTTTTTTTTTTTTTTTTTTGAGAAGGAGTCTCACTCTGTCCTTCAGGCTAGAGTGCAGTGGCGCCATCTCGGCTCACTGCAACCTCTGCCTCCCAGGTTCAAGTGATTCTCCAGCCTCAGCTTCTCGAGCAGCTGGGATTACAGGCTTGTGTCACCACACCCAGCTAATTTTTGTATTTTTTAGTAGAGACAGGGTTTTCCCATGTTGGCCAGGCTTGTCTCGAACTCCTGACCTCAGGTATTCCACCCACCTCAGCCTCCCAAAGTGCTAGGATTACAGGCGTGAGCCACCGCACCCAGCCGGAAGATTGCTACACAGTCTCTGTGCCCATTAGCTGGAATGTTCACTTCTCCATAAGCAACTCTCAGTGCAGACTCAGCTGGTGTGGCCTCTAAACAAATCCCTCTGCAGGAAGCAGAGACAAGAGCAACTGCATTAGCATGTTCAGCTTTCCCCGGATGGGGATAACAGCTGCTTTGCTTTCATTTTCAGCTAGACTACTCCCTCGGTCAGCCCTATAAAACAACCCAAGGCATTGGTAATACATTTAATTAATACAGAAGTTTTAATATTTTTAATTGTTGTTATTTTAACCTTTCAAGTTAGAAAACTATAATACAGCCAATAAAATGTGTTATAAGTACTTCAATACCTCTCAGTGGCTGTTACCTTTTTCTACACCAACTTTACCTATACCAAAACTTGCCTCACTTCCTCATGGTCTAATAAAATAACAGAGTTTCTTTTATTTCATTTGTGTTTGATACTTGGTTTCATTAAATATATAGAGCCTTTTCCTAGAAGGCACTCAATAACTTTTAAAAGTGTACTGGTAATTCAACTATATTATGTAAATAAACCTTTATTACTAAAATGCAAGAAATAATATGCCAACATCTATTTTAAAATCACCAAAGGCACAGAGAAGTGAACACTCAGTTCTCCACTCGGGAATATCAATTCAGGTTATTTCTACAAACATTTATTGAGCACTCCTCCCCCTACTGCCACTTCCATATGAGAGTAAGAACTTGTCTCTTGGCCAGGCACAGTGGCTCTCGCCTGTAATCCCAGCACTTTGAGAAGCTGATGTGGGAGGATCGCTTGAGGCCAGGAGCTCAAGACCAGCCTGGACAACACAGCAAGACCCCCACTCAAAAAAAGATGGTAAATTATATGCTATATGTATTTTACCACGATAGAGAGTGTGTGTACAAGCGTCCCCATAGTTCTTTAGTCCCTTCCACTATGTAAGGACACAACAAAAAGACAGGCATTTATGAACCATGAAGTAGGCCCTCACCAAACACTGAATCTGCTTGTGCCTAGATCTTAGATTGCCCAGCCTCCAGAAGTGTGAGAAATAAATTTCTGTTGTTTATAAGCTACCCAGTCTATGATATATTCTTACAGCAGCACAAATGGACTAAGACAACTGCCTAGGCTAAAGAGTATAGGTTCTTCCCACATATCCCAATAGGGTCTGGTAGGTACCAATTTAGGCACAGACAAGCACATAAACATATTCATACAGAGAATATTCTGGACTGGCTCTAGGGAATATGTACCTCTCTTTGAAGTAAATGCACCCAGGACTCCAGTTCCCAATTCTTGCTGATTCTAGTCAGCTACAGTAGTTTCAACCAATTATAACTATTCAGAACAATAAGACAAAATGGTAGCTTTAAAAAAATTTGAATTACCAATGTACTGATACTTGCAACCAAATAAGCTTATCTCTGAACAGTGGCTCAAAGGCATTCAGAGAAGGTCTGGAGAAAATATCAACTGTAAGAATTATTATTCCTTTTTGAAAAATCTACCCAACTGGCCAGGAGTTAGGGCACTTACCCAAGGAAGATAACTGTGCTGCCATCTAACTAACAGAGATCATTTGCTACCATCTAATTAGCAACATGGTACTGAGAAAGATTCATCCATCCTTCTGTTCACCTACCCAAACACTGAAAACCTACAATGTGAAACACAAAGATAAATGGGGCCAGTCTCTGCCCACAGAGACTGGTCTAGCCTAGATGGTCTAGTAGAGATGCCATACAGTCAACTAACACTTTTTTTTTTCATACAGGAGAATAACATGATCAGATATGCTACATAGAAATATTCTAACAGTAGTATAAAAATTGTATGAAAAAGTCAGGAACTGAGGCTGGGGGAAGAGTTAGGATAAACAAGGCCTGAGTAAGACAATGGCAGCAAGAATGGAAAGGAGGTTAATATCTCAGAGACATTAGAGGTGGAATCAACAAGATTTGGTGTTAGTTCAAAGGCAAGGAGTAATTAAAGAGATATGGTCTAAATACAAAGTCAGTCCAGTTTGGTGTTTAGCTCATAGTACACAACTCATTCTCCCAATTAACAGTATCTTTTTAAAATTTATTTTCATTTTTTACAACAGGTAGAACCCACTATCAATAACTTATCATTCTCACCCCTCCCTTAGGTTATTCCATTAGCTTTCTAACCTGTTTTCTTGCTCCCTTTTGCATCTTGAAAAGATTTAGCCCTCATTCCAATCCATTTTCCACAATACAGCCAAGACAATCTTTCTGAAATGCCAACCTGAAGCCACTCTCCTGTTAAAATTATTCAGTGATGCTCTATTACTTGTAGCATAAAACCCACAATCCTTAGAAAGGCACACAAAGCCTTTCACTCCTGCTTATAAAAGTCTGACTCCTGCTCACCTGCACATTTGTACACATTGCTGGTCCCTTTACCTGTAATATCCTTCCCCTTTCCCCACCTAGGCCTGGCTAATATTCACTCATTGTTAAGGATTTAATTCCATTTCATGGTAACCCATAGGCAGGGTTGGGGATAAGAAAGACAGTCTATGCAAAAGGAACACAAAGATAACAAAGCACAGAGATTAGTAATTATTCTTTTTTTTTTTTTTCTGTATAAGTAGGGGAGAAAGGATGAAGCTAAAAATTTAAGATGGGCAGTATAATATAGTGGTGACTGCAGTTAGGCTGGCTAGGATTGAATCTCATCTCAGACTATAATAGTTGTAGAGCCCTGAGTTGGTTACTCAGTTTGTTTAATACACATCTATAAAATGGGAATAATAATAGTGCCTAACCCACAGAGTTGTGAAGATTCAATACGTTGATACATGTAAAATGATAAGAATAATGTCAAGGAAAGTGCTCAATATGTCAGTTATGACTATTTCTATTATTATTATTATATTTGTTATTAGTGCAGAAGTTCTGGAATATCAAGATGAAGCATCTACAGTTAATTCAGCAGAACACAGGGGCCACTGAAGGTTTATAGGTAAAGGTATAATATGATCTAATGGGGGTTGAATTACATCCCCCCAAAAGATGCATGCAAGTCCTAAACCCTGGTAACTATAAATGTGACCTTATTTGGAAATAGGGTCTTTGCCGATGTAATCAAGTTAAGATGAGGTCATATTGGAGTAGGGCAGGCCCTTAATACAATATGACTGGAATTCTTATAAAAAGAGGGGCAAGAGATACAGGCACACAGGGAAAATGTCATGTTAAGATACAGGCAGAAATTGGACTGAGACATCTACAAGCCAAGGAACACCAAAAACCTACCAGAAGCTAGGAAAAGGCAAGAAGGATCTTCCCGTAGAGCCTTCAGAGAGAACAAGGCCCTACCAACACTTTGATTTTGGACTTCCAGCTTTCAGACCTCTGAGATAATAAGTTTCTGCTATGTCACCCACATTGTAGTGCTTTGCTATGGCAGCTCTAAGAAACTAATACATGACCCAAACTGCATTTTAGAAAGGTCATTCTGGTAGCAGGATAGAGAAGGAATTAGAGGCAGTTTTGGAGGGTAATGCAACAGCCAGATGAGAGGTGACCAAACATCTAACTAACAGTGCTATTTATGGGCAAGAAAAAGTTGGCTATAGTCAGAATATAAAGCTTTTTAGCAACTGAGTGATAGATATGAGAAATAAGGAAAAAGAGTCAAAGACATCTCAGAGATTCCAAATTGAAAGGTTCAGACAGCAATGGAAAAAGATTTCAGAATCTTAAATGACTTGATGTGCCATCAGTAAGTCAGAAACCTGTCAGAAACCAGTATCAATGTCAAACAGCCAAATCAGTGGCTTGTTGGCACTCTACTTTTTGGAGGGGCTCTTTGCAGAAAAGGGTTTGGGCCCCGACCTAGTTTTCACTGTAGCCCAACAATGCTTTTGTGCTGGCCACCGTATGTTTGTTGGTAGGCTCCAAACACAAAGGCTAGCCGACATCCCATCCTGCTGGCTTGGGTTAAGGAAGAAAAGAAAGCTTTGTTACTGCTCTGGGTAATTCCAGGACAGACATCCCAAGAGTGCCCTGTGGGAGGCTTGTGCTCCAAAGAAGCCTCCTGTTCTCAGCTCGAGAATCCACAGCCACTACAAGTGTACATCCGTATATCTGCCAAGGACTGAATTTGCCTACCACTCCAGGAGGTTCACCAGGGCCTGCCTGACTGAAACAGTCAACAGTAATGAGCTGACTCAAAAAGAAAAAGGAAAGACTAGTTCTAGCCACAGAGTAAAACGTTCTTAATAACCCAAAATATATTTCAGAATATTTAAGTGTTTAACTCTTGGCCTTCATATATGCTTGCTGAATACCCTTCTTCGTAGCTTTGCTAATTCTTATTCATCCTCCTTGTTTATTTATTTTCATTTTTATTTTATTTTATTTTTTGAGACAAAGTTTCCCTCTTGTTGCCCAGGCTGGAGCTCAATGGCACGATCTCAGCTCACTGCAACCTCCTCCTCTTGCGTTCAAGTGATTCTCCTGCCTCTGCCTCCTGAGTAGCTGGGATTACAGGCATGTACCACCACGCCTGGCTTTTTTTTTTTTTTTTTTTTTTTTGAGACAGAGTCTCACTCTGTCACCCAGGCTGCAGTGCAGTGGCGCAATCTCAGCTCACTGCAACCTCTGCCTCCCGGGTTCAAGCAATTCTCCTGCCTCAGCCTCCTGAGTAGCTGAGATTACAGGTGTGTGCCACCACACCAGGCTAATTTTTGTATTTTTAGTAGAGACGGGGTTTCACCATGTTGACCAGGCTGGTCTCGAACTCCTGACCTCAGGTGATCCGCCTGCCTCGACCTCCGAAAGTGCTGGGATTACAGGCATGAACCGCCACACTGGGCCTTATTTATTTATTTATTTATTATTTATTATTTTTTGAGACTGAGTATCGCTCCGTCGCCCAGGCTGGAGTGCAGTGGCATGATCTCGGCTCACTGCAACCACCACCTCCAGGATTTAAGCAATTCTCCTGCATCAGCCTCCTGAGTAACTGGGATTACAGGCACGGACCACCACACCTGGCTAATTTTTGGTATTTTTAGCAGAGACAGAGTTTCAATATGTTGGCCAGCTGGTCTCAAACTCCTGACCTCAAGTGATCTGCCCGCCTCAGCCTCCCAAAGTGTTGGGATTACAGGTGTGAGCCACCACGGTCAGCCACTTATTCATCCTTCTGAACTCGTCGAAAGTGTTCCTTGATACTCCGTCCCATTCTTTGTGCTAGGCTGGGCACCTGTAATCCCAGTACTTCGGGAGGCTGAGGCAGGAGGATTGCTTGAGCCCGGGAGTTCGAGCCCATTCTTGGTGCCACTTTAGCATCCTGCACGTTTCTACTATTGTAGGCATCATTTGGTTCCTCATTCTCCTTCTTTTTTTTTTTTGAGACGGAGTCTCTGTCTACTCTGGGTTCAAGCAATTCTCTTGCCTCAGTCTCCCAAGTAGCTGGGATTACAGGCATGCGCCACCATGCCTGGCTAATTGTTGTATTTTTAGTAGAGATAGGGTTTCACCATGTTTGTCAGGTTGCTATCCAAATCCTGACTATCCAAATCCTGGACTATAACATTTATGGCAGGAACTAGGTCCTGCTCAATTTTGTAGGCCCCTTTGTAAAACTCAGTGAAATTATTTAACAAACAAATGCATAATTAAGTGCATTTAAATAAATGGAGGTGGGTTTCAAGTTCCCTCTTTTATTGGAAGCCCCATCCCCCAATTTAATCATTAAAATGTAATTTAAGATATAAAAGAGAAATGTGCTTTTAGAGGAACTTTCCAATAAATATCATGCAAAAACAAATATTTAATAATGCTGGCTGGGCGCAGAGGCTCACGCCTGTAATCCCAGCACTTTTGGAGGCCAAGGTGGGCAGATTGCTTGAGCTCATGAGTTCAAGACCAGCCTGGGTAACATGGCAAAACCTTGTCTCTACAAAAAATACAAAAATTAGCTTGGCATAGTGGTGCATGCCTGTAGTCTCAGCTACTCAGGAGGCTGAGGTGGGAGGATGGCTTGAGCTGAGGAGGCAGAGGTTGCAGTGAGCCAACATTACAACACTGCACCCCAGCCTGGGCATTAGAGCCAGACCTTGTCTCAAAAAATAAAATAAAATAAAAATAAAATAAAATAAAATAAAATAAATAAAAAAAATAAAATAAATAAAATAAAATAAAATAAAATGTTTAATAATGCCTACTTGGACAAAGAAAGGCTCAGGCAAAAGACTAAGTCTGATCTTCTGCATTGAGGAGACCATGTTGATTAGTGTTATGTTCAAAAAAATCAATTCCCAAGTAATGCATACACAGCTGAAAGAAGGAAGTATTCCAGCTGCACCCTCCAAGTTTTCTACATCTCAGTAAACGGCATTGCCACCCACCTAGAAACTGGGCATCATTTGGTTCCTCATTCTCCTTCTTTTTTTTTTTTTGAGACGGAGTCTCTGTCGACTCCGGGTTCAAGCAATTCTCTTGCCTCAGTCTCCCAAGTAGCTGGGATTACAGGCATGCGCCACCATGCCTGGCTAATTGTTGTATTTTTAGTAGAGATAGGGTTTCACCATGTTTGTCAGGTTGCTATCCAAATCCTGACCTCAGGTGATCCACCTGCCCCGGCCTCCCAAAGTGTAGGGATTACAGGCATGAGCCACTGCATCTGGCCACAAAACATTTTTTTTGAGATGGAGTTTCTCCCTTGTTGCCCAGGCTGCAGTGCAATGGAGTGATCTTGGCTCACTGCAACCTCCGCCTCCCAGGTTCAAGCGATTCTCCTGCCTTAGCCTCCTGAGCAGCTGGGATTACAGGTGCCTCCCACCATGCCTGGCTAATTTTTTGTATTTTTAGTAGAGACGGGGGTTTCACCATGTTGGCCAGGCTGGTCTCGAACTCCTGACCTCAGGTGATCCACCCACCTCAGCCTCTCAAAGTGCTGGGATTACAGGCGTAAGCCACCACACCCGGCAAAGCACTTTCATAGTTACCTCATTTGACCATTGTAATATCTTTTTTTTTTTTTGAGATGGAGTTTCACTCTTGTTGCCCAGGCTGGAGTGCAATGGCGCGATCTTGGCTCACTGCAACCTCTGCCTCCCGGGTTCAAATGATTCTCCTGCCTCAGCCTCCAGAGTAGCTGGGATTACAGGTGCCTGCCACCATGCCCGGCTAATTTTTTGTATATTTAATAGAGATGGGTTTCACCATGTTGGCCAGGCTGGTCTTGAACTCCTGACTTCAGGTGATCCACCCACCTTGGCCTCCCAAAGTGCTGGGATTACAGGTGTGAGTCACCACACCCAGCCTGACCATTGTAATATCTTGAAACATTCTTGTCATCTTTTCGTTTTTGTTTTTTTTGTGTGTTTATTGGCTTTTTTGGTTTTCTTTTGTTTTGTTTTTGAGACGGAGTCCCGCTCCATTGCCCAGGCTGGGCTGCAGTGGTGCAATCTCAGCTCACTGCAACCTCCGCCTCTGGGTTCAAGCAATTCTATCTCAGCCTCCCGAGTACCTAGGACTACAGGCGCCTGCCACCACGTCTGGTTAATTTTTGTATTTTTTAGTAGAGACGAGGTTTCACCTTATTGGTCAGGCTGGTCTGGAACTCCTGACCTCAGGTGATCCACCCGCCCAGCCTCCCAAAGTGCTGAGATTACAGGCATGAGCCACCGCACCCGGCTGGTTGTTTGTTTTTTGAGACGGAGTTTTGCTCTTGTTGCCCAGGTGTGAGCCACTGCACCCAGCTGGTTGTTTGTTTGTTTGTTTTTTGAGATGGAGTTTTGTTCTTGTTGCCCAGGCTGGAGTGCAGTGGCGCCATCTTGGCTCACTGCAACCTCCACCTCCTGGGTTCAAGCAATTCTCCTGCCTCAGCCTCCCAAGAAGCTGGGATTACAGGTGTGCGCCACCATGCCTGGCTAATTTTGTGTGTGTGTGTTTTTAGTAGAGATGGGGTTTCACCATGTTGGTCAGGCTGGTCTCGAACTCTTGACCTCAAGTGATCCACCTGCCTCAGCCTCCCAAAGTGCTGGGATTACAGGTATGAACCACCAGGCCAGCCCAGAGAACTTAAATAACTTGCCTATGATTATTCAACTAGTAAATAGTACAGCTTGGATTTGTATCCAAGCCTTGTGACCTAAAAGCCTGGGTTTCTTCTACCCTAGGAATGTACACTTATGTAGGGAAGCTAAAGCAAAAAAAGCTTTAATAAATGAAAGAATGGGGCTGAGTGCAGTGGCTCATGCCTGTAATCTCAGCACTTTGGGAGGCCAAGGCAGGTGGATCACAAGGTCAAGAGTTCGAGACCAGCCTGGCCAACATTGTGAAACCCCGTCTCTACTAAAAATACAACAAAATTAGCTAGGCATGGTGGCAGGCGCCTGTAATCCCAGGAGGCTGAGGCAGGAGAATCACTTGAAACCAGAAGGCGGAGGTTGCAGTTAGCCGAGATTGCACCACTGCACTCCAGCCTGGGCAACAAAAGTGAAACTCCGTCTCTAAATAAATAAAGAAAGAAAGAAAAGAAAAGAAAAGAAAAGAAAAGAAAGAATGTGTAATAACAAAGGTACAAAAATTCTATATAGGAGAAGATGAACGGAGGGAAACATTATGACCAAACGGGTGGTGGCAGTGGAGGCGGGTAGAGAGGATGCGGCCGAGAAAAAGAATCAGGAAAGGTTTTATGGGGAAATAAGTGGACTCTAAGGCCAGGTCTTGAAGGGAAGATAATTTTTTTTTTTTTTTTTGAGATAGAGTCTTGCTCTGTCACCCAGGCTGGAGTGCAATGGTACGGTCTCGGCTCACTGCAACCTCCACCTCCTGGGTTCAAGCAATTCTCCTGCATCAGCCTCCCCAGTAGCTAGGATTAAAGGTGCGCACCATCACATCCAGCTAATTTTTGTATTTTTAGTAGAGATGGGGTTTCACCATGTTGGCCAGGCTGGTCTCGAACTCCTGACCTCATGATCCACCCACCTCGACCTCCCAAAGTGCTGGGATTATAGGCGTGAGCCACCACATCCAGCCAGGGAAGATGATTTCTATAGGACAGAGGGAAAGAGTATATTCTAGGTTGAAGAAACAATATGGATAAAGAGGCGGGAAAACACAGACCATGTTCAGTAAACAATAAGAAATCCTGTTTGCCTGAATTGTAGAGTACTTGTTAAAGAAGAGAAGAACTAGGAGAAAAGTAGTATTATAGTAGGGCATAAAGGACTAGAATATCAGGCTGAGTTTATCCTGAATTCCATTTTTAAACTCTAGCTGTGAATCAAAATAATTTGTAGAACTTTATTTATTTATTTATTTTTAAATACAGATATCTGCATCTCACCTAAGACTTTAATCAATGAGGAAAGGTTTTTGAGCCAGGAAATGCCATTGATTGTTAATTTATTTATTCAATCAACAAATATGATAAGCAGCTACCATTTGTCAGGCACTGTGCTAGGAACCAATGGATGACAATGTAAATAAAACAATCCTTGCCCTCAAGGAATTTATAATCTATTTATAATCTACACATATGAACAGTCAGTTGAAATCAATGATAAATTATATTGTATTATGAGAGCACATAGGTGAGGGACCAAACTACTCTTAGAAAGAAGAT
The DNA here is from genome assembly GCF_028878055.3 of Symphalangus syndactylus. NCBI lineage: Eukaryota > Metazoa > Chordata > Mammalia > Primates > Hylobatidae > Symphalangus > Symphalangus syndactylus. The sequence goes on along the minus strand of NC_072441.2, from coordinate 132,334,983 downwards.
CAGAAAAGGCTTCCCAGAGAAAATGAATTCTAAGCTGGGGCCTGAGGAATTGGTTGGGCCAGGGGGGATGAAGAGGTGTGTTCTGAGCAAACAAAAAGTCTGGTGCAGAGCTCTGAAGGTGGAAAGGGTCATGTTCCATTTGTGGAACTGAAAGAGGTTCAATACAGCTGTAGCACACAGTTGCGACAGGACAGAGGCAAGAGAAGTGAGGAGTGAGGCCATAGAGATAAGCAGTAGCAAGATCAGTTTTGACTTTACCCTGAAGACAATGAGGAGCCACAGAAGGGTTTTTTCAGGGAGAAACAAAATTAGATGTGTATTCAGAAGTGGTACTGGCATAAAAACAGACATATAGACCAATGTAATGGAATAGAGAGCCCAGAAATAAACACCTATCAATTGGGAAAGGGCAGTCTTTGCAACAAATGAGAAATGCAAATCAAACCACAATGAGATATCACCTCACATCCATTAAGATAGCTACCATCAAAAAAAAAAAAAAAAAAAACACACAGGAAATAACAAGTATTGGTGAGTTGGTTAAGATGTGGAGAAACTGGAACACTTATGCACTGTCAGTGGGATTGTAAAATGGTGCAACCGCTACAGAAAAAAAATATGGCAGTTTCTCAAAAAGTTAAAAATAGAACTACTATATTGTCCAGCAATCCTACTTCTGGGTATGTACCCAAAAGTCTGGAAAGTAAGGTTTCAAAGAGATATTTACATACCCATGTTCATAGCAGCATAATTTAGCCAAGAGGTGAAAGCAACCCAAATGTTCATCAACCCATGAATGGATCAACAAAGTATGGTATATACATACAATAAAATATTTATGCAGCCATAAAAAGGAAGAAAATACTATCACATGCAACAACATGGATGAACCTTGTGGACATTATGCTAAGTGAAATAATGTGATCCCCAAAAGACAAATACCGTATGATTCCACTTATATGAGGTATGAAAAGTAGTCAAATTCATAGAAACTGAAAGTACAGGCTGGGTGTGGCGGCTCACACCTGTAATCCCAGCACTTTAGGAGGCTGAGGTGGGTGAATTGCCTGAGCTCAGGAGTTCGAGACCAGCCTGGGCAACATGGTGAAACCCCATCTCTACAAAAAATACAAAAAAAAAAATAAGCTGGGCATGGTGATGCACACCTGTAGTCCCAGCTACTTGGGAGTCTGAGGTGGGAGAATCGCTTGAGCCTGGGAGGTGGAGGTTGCAGGCAGCCGAGATTACACCACTGCACTCCAGCCTGGGTGACAGCGAGACCCTGTCTCAAAAGTAAAAAGAAAATAGAATGTTTGTTACCAGGAGCTGGGAAGAGGGAGAAACGAGGAGGTGTTGTTTAACGGGTATAGAGTTTGTTTCACAAGATGAAAAAGGCCAGCCATAGTGGCTCACTTCTATACTCCCAGCACTTTAGAACAAGCTGAGAGGATTGCTTGAGCCCAGGAGTTTGAGACCAGCCTGGGCAACATAGTGAGACCTCATATCTACAAAAAATAAAAAATTAGCCAGATGTGGTGGCATATGCCTGTAGTACCAGCTACTCAAAAGGCTGAGACAGGAGGATCACTTGAGCTTGGGAGATCAAGGCTGTAGTAAGCCATGATCACCCCACTGCATTCCAGCCTGGGTGATGGAGTGAGACTCATTTTATTTTTGAAAAAATAACAATTAAAAAAAAGATGAAAAAGATCTGGCAGCCAGGCACAGTGGCTCAAGTTTGTAATCCCAGCACTTTGGGAGGCTGAGGCAGGCAGATCACCTGAGCTCAGAAGTTCAAGACCAGCCTGGGCAACATGGTGAAACTCTGTTTCCACTAAAAATACAAAAAAATTAGCTGGGTGTGGTGGTGCATGCCTATAATCCCAGCTACTCGAGAGGCTGAGGCAGGAGAATTGCTTGAACCCAGGAGGCAGAGGTTGCAGTGAGCCAAGATCATGCCACTGCACTCCAGCCTGGGTGACAGAGAGAGACTCTGTCTCAAAAACAACAACAACAACAACAAAACAAGATCTGGCCTGGAACAGTAGCTACTGTCCCTGTTACGTGGGAGGCTAAGGCAGGAGGACTGCTTGAGCCCAAGAATTTGTGGCTGTAATGCACTATGAACTCCAGTCTGGGCAACAGAGCAAGACTCTGCTTCTTTCTTAAAAAAAAAGAAAAGAAGGCCAGGCACGGTGGTTCATGCCTGTAATACCAGCGCTTTGGGAGGCCGAGGCGGGTGGATCATCTGGGGTTCGAGACCAGCCTCAACATGGAGAAACCCCGTCTCTACTAAAAATACAAAATTAGCTGGGCGTGGTGGTGCATGCCTGTAATCCCAGCTACTCGTGAGGCTGAGGCAGGAGATTTGCTTGAACCTGGGAGGCAGAGGTTGCGGCGGTGAGCGGAGATCGCGCCATTGCACTCCAGCCTGGGCAACAAGAGTGAAACTCCGTCTCAAAAAAAAAAAATAAAAGAAAAAGGTCTGGAGATCTGTTGCACAACAATGTGAAAATACTTAATACTAACTACTGAACTATATACTTAAAAATGGCTAAGATGATTCAAAACAAACAAAAAAAGATTTGTATTTCAGGACCACTCCGGCTGGCAATATAGACTATAGATTTAAAGTGTGAAACAAGACTGACAGAGAGACTAGTTAAAAGGTTATGGCAAGACATAATGAGGCAGAAGGAATGATGTAAGATAAATGATTCAAGAATAGTAAAGAGGTAAGATGAACAGGACATGGTGATTGGTAAGATTTGGAAAAGGGATAGATTAGGGATAAAGGAAAAGGAAACTGTCATTTGTAGAAGAGCCATTCACTATATTAATACATTTGCAATTTATTAATTCATTTAACAAACATTTATTGAGCAGCTACTTGTGCCTAGTAGTACAGAAGATTTTAGACAGTATTCTGCCACTATCATAGAACAGCTTCTCATTTTTTGAAGTTCACTAAACTAGCCCTTGACACAGTGTCTGCTTAATAATTATTTGTTAAATAGGAAACAGACACAAGCAATTGCATTGAAATGAGCTAAAATGAGCAAGTAAGGAAATAAATGCCTATGACTGACTCTGGAAAACACTGATCTAAGAATTTATTATCTAAGCAAATAATGGTGACCAGGATAACAAGAAAAGACCACATAAAGAAAAAGAGAAAGTAAATACAGAAAGTGCAGACAGTGATTACGTATCAGGCACAGGGATGCAGAAATGCCCCTGAGTAGTAGCAATGTGTGAGAGGTATATTGGGAGACCCTCCTTCCATGGTCCTACTTGCTACAGATTCCAAAGTTGGAACAGCTCCCAGGAGCCAACATAGAACCAACTCCTGGGAATGATACCACTTATCAAGTTAGGAAAATTACACTTGGCAAATCTATTAGAAACACATCTAGCCTAAACTCAAAAAGAACTCTGTGAATTCAACTGTCACACTAGTTTAACAATCATGAGGGGATTAGGAGAAAGATTAGCTAGAAATCCTCTGAAGAACTTTCTAAATCCTTCTGCTGTCCTCATACTACCAATGCTGTAAAAAGATTCATCAAATGGATGGCTGAAATGACCTTGAAAGAGGCAGATATCTTTGCAGCTAACAGTTTAACTGTTAAAAGCTCAAGTGTTGGGAAGCAGTACTCATTTATCCATTTTCCATTTACCCAACAAATATTTATTGCATGCCTTTATGCTCCAGCTACTGACAATTCAGCAGTGAACAATAGCCAAGCCCAAGGAGCTCAAAGTCTAGTAAGTACGGGATTATAGTCAGCCAAAACTTGATTTAAATCCTCGCTCAGCTACAAGACCTTAGCTAACTTAATCTCTTTCTGAGCCTCAGATTTATCATCTGTAAAATGGGAAAAATATTACCTATTTCATAGGATTGCATGCTAATTAAATAATATATTGAGAGGGAGAAAAAAAAAGCTTAGCAGACCCTGGCACATAGAAAACATTTAGTATGAAAAATCACTGAATGATTTTTTTATTTTTGTTACTCAGGAGATAATACAGCAGTTGAAAAATGCCTCCTTCCAAATCAGTGAAACACTCTCTAATGAAAATGTTGATAAACAGGATATGAACAAGGAAGGTATCATTCAGAGTACTCCTTCAGACACCAGTAATCTATGAATATATCTCAACTCAAATGTCCAATAAATATCTCAAACTGAACCTATTCAAAAATGACCTCTTGATCATCTCCCATTGTGTACCTCCTAGAGTCTTCCCCATCTCCATTAATGGCAACTCTATTTTTTAGGTGTCCAGGCCAAAAACCTCAGAGTTATCCTTGACTTCTCTCATCCTCTCATACCCCACAGCCAATGCATCAGGAAAGCCTATTTGTTTGTTTTTCTTCTACTTTCAAAATGGATCCAGAATTCCCAGCTCCACTGCTATACTTCTGGTCCATTACCATCAACTCTCACCTTTTTTGCAGTCTTTATGTATTGCACAGACTTTATTGTAACAGTCTCTTAACTGGTTTTCCTGCTTTCACCCTTTCTCTTTTTTCAGTCATTCACCAAACAGTAGCCAGGATGATCCCATTAAAGAATAAGTCACAAAAACCTCCAAATACTTCACAATTTATCCTGAGTAAAATCTAAAGTTCTTACAGCAGTATATATGAGACTCTGATCTAGCCAGTGTTTCCTCTCTAACCCCATCTACTACTGTTCTCTTCATGCTCTCCATTGCAGTCACATCACCCACCTTGGAGTTATTCAACCAGACCAGGCACATTTCTGCCTCCACGCCTTTGCACATACTATTCCAACTACCTAGAACACTTTGATATCCACACAGCTAGTTCTTCACCTTCTTAATTTTGTGTGTGTGTGTGTGAGCCACTGCACCCAACCCACCTTCTTAAATTTTAGCCTCTTTTGTGAGGCCTTCCCTGTCTACATGTTGAAAATTGTAAACCACCTAGCACTTAACATCATATATATTACAATTTGTTCCCTTGTTTAGTTTAACTCCTCTGCCCGCCCCCTGCTGATTAAAATATAAATTCCAGCTGGGTACAGTGGCTCATGCCTGTAGTCCTAGTGCTTTGAGAGGCCAAGGTGGGAGGATCACTTGAGCCCAGGACCAGCCTCGGCAACATAGCAAGACCCATGTCACTACCAAAAATAAAAAATACAAAATAAAGTTAAACTTAAAAAAAATTAAAATGTGGGACAGGGATTTTTATTTGTTCATTATTGTATTCCCAGTACCTGGAATAGTGCCAGACATGGTAGGAGCCAAATAAATATCTTTCGGATGAATAAATGAGCCAAAAGCAAGCAAGCAAGTCAGAGAAAAACTGTTTTAAGATAAACTAAATAAACTCTTCTATTATTTGTGGGCTAGCTTGCCAACCTCAAATTCTTGTTTCTCAAATGTCACAGGGAGTTACTAAAAATAAGAACAGAAATGTACCACAGTTTGAGAGTTTTTTATTAGTAAATGAGCAAAGCAAAAAAATTAAATAAAAATTACTTTTTCCAAAAGCAAAGTGCAGTCAAACTGTATTTGTAGAAATATTTTTTGCACATAGAAGTTTAAGTGAAATAAACTTCTAATTATGAAAGGATTTGAGATGTGACATTTCTTTCTCTCTCTCTCTTTTTTTTTTTGAGACAGAGTCTCACTCTGTCACCCAAGCTAGAGCGTAATGGTGATGGTGTGATCTCAGCTTTGTAGCCTCTGCCTCCAGGGTTGAAGCAATTCTCCTGCCTCAGCCTCTCAAGTAGCTGAGATTACAGGCCCCCGCCACCAAGTCTGGCTAATTTTTTTTTTTTTTTTTTTTTTTTTTTTTTAGGAGAGACAGGGTTTCACCATGTTGGCCAGGCTGGTCTTGCACCCCTGACCTCAAGTTATCCATCTGCCTTGGCCTCCCAAAGTGCTAGGATTACAGGCGTGAGCCACTGTGCCTGGCCTTCACACTATTTTTGATTTCTGGCTCTTTCCACTAGGGCTAATTCAGCTTTCTCAGAGCTGGGTCTACACTAGACCATCAACTACAAACACACACTAAGCATATGCTATGGGCCCAGCCACACAGAGTATTATTATAAGCTCTATCTAGGAGACTTAGTTCCATTAGAGAACCTGGGATTTCACACAGCTTGGAGAGAAGAGAGATAAGGACATTCCTAGTCCTGGGACACCTAAAGCAAGAATGTATAGAAGAGAGCAAAAAGACCCATGTAACTAAAGGAGGGATGCGTATTATCAAACGAGATTAGAGAGTTTAGAATACAAAACAGAATTTTTTAGACAGAAGCATCACATTATCAGGTGTGCTTGATGATGATTATTCAGATAGTAGTATGTCAAAATGAAGAAAAGAGGTCAGGTGTGATAGCTCACACCTGTAATCCCAGCACTCTGGGAGGCCCAGGTGGGAGGATCCCTTAAGATCAGGAGTTCCAGACCAGTCTGGGTGATATAGTGAGACTCATCTCTACAAAAAAATGTAAAAATTAGCTGGGTGTGGTGGCATGCACCTGTAGTTCCAGCTAATGGGGAGGCTGAGACAGGAGGATCACTTGAGCCCAAGGGTTTGAGGCTGCAGTGAGCTATGATGGTGCCACTGTATTCCATCTTAGGTGACAGAGCAGCAAGACCTTGTCTCTTAAGAAAAAAAAAAAGTATTTGTAGGAATTGAGGTATGGAATAATATTATGGCTTTGGAATGAAGAGAAAGAAAAATAATCAGAAAGATATCACAAAGAAGAAAATAGGAAAAGACTGGGGACCGATTAAATTCAAGTGATGAGAAAAAATCAAAACTAACCCCAAAGAACAAAGGATTCTAATAACAGAACAAGGATTTTTTTCTTTTTTTTTTTTGAGACAGAGTCTCGCTCTGTTCTCCAGGCTGGAGTGCAGTGGCACGATCTCGGCTCACTGCAACCTCTGCCTCCCAGGCTCAAGTGATTCTCCTGCCTCAGCCTCCTGAGTAGCTGGGATTACAAGCATGTGCCACCACACCCAGCTAATTTTTGTATTTTTAGTAGAGACGGGGTTTCACCATGTTGGCCAGGCTGGTCTCGAACTCCTGACCTCAGGTAATTCGCCCACCTCGGCCTCCCAAAGTGCTGGGATTACAGGCGTGAGCCACCGTGCCCGGCCGAGAACAAGGATTCTAATAATGATAAGGGCCGGACACAGTGGCTCACACCTGTAATTCCAACACTTTGGGAGGCCGAGGTGGGCGGATCATGAGGTCAGGAGTTTGAGACCAGCATGACCAATATGGTGAAACCCTGTCTCTACTAAAAATACAAAAATTATTCTGGGTGTGGTGGTGTGTGCCTATAGTCCCAGCCACTTGGCAGGCTAAGGCAGGAGAACTGCTTGAACCTGGGAGGTGGAGGTTGCAGTGAGCCGAGATCGTGCCACTGCACTCCAGCCTGGGTGACAGAGAAAGACTCCGTCTCCAAAAATAAAGAAATGAAATGATAAGGTTGGAATGGATGGCCAGTTTGGGGAAGGTAACCAAGCTAAGCTGTACTGCAAACACTAGCAAAATAACTGAGTGGAAAAAAAGAATATGAACTATAATGAGTAACAACTATTAATATACAGAGAGATCTGAGAGTTAACAGCATGGGATAACAGATTTTTAAAAAACAGTTTCTAAGGAAGGGCACAGTAAGAATTTTCTCACTATCCCAGCCATTAACCATTGAGTTCACGAAAGACACTCCAGTGAACTAAAGATGGTCATTGACAGATGGCCTTAGTGACTTGCTTGACCAATAGAATGCAGCTTAAGGGACATTCTGAACTTGCACGGCTAGGTCATAAAAGGCTTGCAGCTTCCACTTGAGTGGTTTGTAACAGTCTAACTATCCTGAGATCACCATGCTGTGGGAAGCCTAAGCCATATGGAGATGATCTAAAGAATGAGACACCATGTGGAAAAAGAGAAGAACCAAGGAGTACCATGGCACCAGATATGCAAATGAAGAAGCCATCTTGGAAATAGATTTGCCAGCTCAGTCACTCCAGCTGACACATATGGATCAAAGATCCAGCAAAGCCCTTCTGCATACCTGACCTACAAAATCACAAGCAAACTAAAATTAAAAAGCCACTAAGTTTTGGGGTAGTTTGTTATGTAACAATAGATCACGGGAGCAGATGTCTTTTTATCCTAAACCCAGAGCCTAGCAAACTACCTAGCCCATAGTAGATTCACTCAAAGTGGTGTGTATCAAGTGAATCTCTATCTTCCTGTGTATTTTCTAATTTACATCTTTGTCATTTCCCCCTCACTTGTCCTTTTAGGAAAACCTGAATCACAGACGCAATCACTGTTAGTACCTCTGGTGTGTCTCTTAACTACCATGTGGTGGTTAACAGCTGCCAGTCCCAAACTTGAAAGATAGGTATGTCTTTGCTGCCAAAGTTAACCCAAGGCAGGGCACCAAGCAACTTCGCATCTTTATCATGGTAAATAAGGATAGGAAAATATTCTGTACTGAAACACACAAAAAAATAAGAAGCAGGCACAACTAATAACAATATCACATATCACAGCACACCAAAAAAAGGTCTGCCTTGTTCATTTTTCCTTTCTTTGAGATGGGGTCCCACTTTGTTGCACAGGCTGGGGTGCAGTGGCAGAATCCTAGCTCATTGAAGCCTTGCCCTCCTGGGCTCAAGCAATCCTCCTGCCTCAGCAGGAGTAGCTGGGACCACAGGCACAAACTATCATGTCTGGCTAATTTTTAAATTTTTTGTAGAGATAAGATCTCACTATGTTGCCTAGGCTGGTCTTGAACTCCTGGCCTCATATAATCCTCCCACCTCAACCTCCCAAAGTGCTGGGGTCACAGGTGTGAGCCACTGGACATGGCCTTGGCTTGCTCATTTTTATAAATAATGCATGAGTTTGGTCACTGAACCCATGGAGTTTCATTGTAAGCTGTCTGATTATATAAGGCTTCTTATAAGTCTGACAAAACCAACTCAGAAGGAATACATATCAACCCACATAAACAAGAAATTTCCAAAGCCACTAATACTCTTTAATAAAGAAAGAAGATGTATGGTTGGGTGGGAATAGGGAGTGATAGGAGGATCAGGGCTATGTGAATAAAAAACTCTCTGCAATAGCCTTCAGCTAAAAGCATTTCTTTCAGTACTAAACATCTGCTCGACTGAGGTGGCTCTGTTGTAAAAAGACCGAATCACCTCAACTAGGCCAAGGAATATTCTGCAACTGCAGAATTGGCTGAGTGGTTCTCATTGCCACAGAAGAAAATAAGAGTAGTTTATTTTTTTTTTAATTTTTTGTAGACAGAGTCTTGCTCTGTTGCCTAGAGCTCTGTTGGCTGGAGTGTAGTGGCATGATCTCGGCTCACTGCAACCTCCACCTCCCAGGTTCAAGTGATTCTCCTGCCTCAGCCTCCAGAGTAACTGGGACCATGGGCATGTGCCACCCACTCCTAGCTAATTTTTGTATCTTTTGTAGAGATGGAGTTTTACCATGTTGGCCAGGCTGGTCTCAAACTCCTGGCCTCAGGTGATCCACCTGCCTCGGCCTCCCAAAGTGCTGGGATTACAGGCATGAGCCACTACACCTGGCTGGATAGTTTTCTTCGTGGCAGAAAAGGCAAGAGAGTCCCCCAAAACATCCTGCTCACCAAGCAATTCAATTGCTGACTCCCCTGATCAGAGAGTACTGCCATTTGTGATCCCTCTCCACAACCATATACCTTACCCAATTCCCCAATCTTCTAGCCACTGAGAGGTTCTGCACTAATGGGTTCCCAAACTGCTTGATTGTGATGGTATTTCCTTCTCTGTGCCTTTCTTAACAATATTAAAAGGAAAAAGCGCTTTGAGATGACACACAATCTATCTCTTTCTCTTCTCTCTTTCTTTCTCTCTCTCTCCTCTCCATCCCAACCTCCCACTCATCTTGAATATAGAAGAGAAAACATATACCATGTAAGTTTTTGGCAGCTACTTTTTGATTATGAGTGACAGACATCTTTATTTTAGGATGAAATTGACAACATAAAGACAGAGCAAAGAGAAAGAATAAGGTCTCTGGACAGCGTCAATTTAACCGTTGAATTATATCAATACTTAATCTAATAAACTGCTAAAATTCCAGTTATATGAGTCCTTTTGTTGTTTAAAGCCCATTTAACTATTTTCTGTTACTTGCTCCCAAACACACTCTAATATACCCAATGACCAGGAAGGAAGTATCTTTTCCAAATAACCCAGGATACATAAAAAGTGAGTCAGAATTGAATTCTACAAATACTATGCATGCTACACACATAAGATCTTGTGCTTAGCACTGTGGGGGAATATAAAAATCAATTAAGAACAGCATGTTGTAATAGAAATAGACTTTGAAGTTAGATGAACCTGGATGCAATCCTACTTTGGGGAAGTAACTTAATTTCTCTAAGCTTTAGTTTTCTCATCTACAAAATGGAAGAAATAAGATTATAGCATTGTGAGAATTACAGTTAATATAAAGTATCAACCATAGCATTCTGCCCATAGTGGGAGTTTAAGTAACTAATAGTTGTTATGGTTTAAGAAATGGGAGAAATTCTTTACCCTCCAATGGGGCAGAAAACACAAATACTTATGATCTGCTGACTGGGATATTTACAGGGCATGGGTGATTGTCAAGGGTTCCAATTCTTTGCCTCCTACTGAATCTGTGCCTTTTGACGCATAACTTTGCGGCATATTCCTGATAAGGGCAGAGCATATTTCCTACCCCTGGACTCAAGCATGTGACTTGCTTTGTCCAATGGGATGTTGGCCAAGCAAATCTGAACATAAGGAGAGTCATGAAAAGCAGTTGTGCAAATGGACTGGCATATTCTTGCTATTCTGACATCAACTTAAAAAGGACAAGTCCAGTCTAGCCCACTGGCCCCAGAAGGAGGATGAGCTAGAGCAAAGTTCTCCCAGAAATCTCAGCCTAGAGCAGACCACCAGCTGGTCTGCAGATGCATGAGTGAGCCTGAGATCAGCACAACTGCCCAATCTAGCCTCACTCAGTTCAGCTAACCCTAGAAATGTATGAGAAATAAACGTTTATTGTATGCTTTTGAGGTTTTGTTGCTGGAGGGCAACAGCTAACCAATACACAGAATTATATTTTCTGTTTAAAAAAACCAAAGATTTACACTTCCCTGATACTTGTGACTAAGTGAAAGACAAGGTTAGGTCTTGTGAATGAAAGACATACTTATGGTACATTCCTATTCTTTTTTTTTTTTTTTTTTAAGAGGTCTCTCTCTGTTGCTCAGGCTGGAGTGCAGTGGTACAATCATGGCTCATTGCATTCTCAACCTTCAACCTCCTGGGCTCAAGCAATCATCCTGTCTCAGCCTCACAAGTAGTTGAGACTATAAGTGTGTATCACCACATCTGGCTGATATTTTTAATTTTTTGTAGAGTCTGGGTCTCACTATGTTGCCAAGGCTGGTTTCAAAATCATGGCCTCAAGCAATCCTTCTGCCTCCACCTCCTAAAAGTGTTGGGATTATAGGCATGAGCCACTGCACCCAGCCTCAATACAGATTCTTATTTCAACTCATTAAATTTAAAAGGTTTCATGTGACCTTTCACCAAACCGTTTTCACTATATATTTTTTGAGACAGGGTCTTGCTCTGTCACCAAGGCTGGAATACAGTAGTGCAAGTATGGCTCACTGTAGCCTCAACCTTCTGGACTCAGGTGATCCTCCTACCTCAACCTCTCCAATAGCTGGGACTACAGGTGCACGCTACCACACCTGACTAATTTTTGTATTTTTTGTAGAGACAGGCTTTTGCCATGTTGCCCAGGCTAGTCTCAAATTTCTGAGCTCAAGCAATCTGCCCACCTTGGCCTCCGGAAGTGTTGGGTTTACAGGCGTGAACTACCATGCCCAGCCTATGCTTTCACTTTAACAAATACTAGTTTGCTTAAAAACTTGAGTCAGCTGGCCGGGCGCGGTGGCTCACGCCTGTAATCCCAGCACTTTGGGAGGCCGAGGCAGGAGGATCACCTGAGGTCAGGAGTTCAAGACCAGCCTGACCAACATGGAGAAACCCCATCTCTACTAAAAATACAAAATTAGCCGGTCATGGTGGCACATGCCTGTAATCCCAGCTACTCAGGAGGCTGAGGCAAGAGAATTGCTTGAAGACGGGAGGTGGATTGCAGTGAGCTGAGATCGGGCCATTGCACTCCAGCCTGGGCAACAAGAGTGAAACTCCGTCTCAAAAAAAAAAAAAATCTTTAGTCTATCCTTACTGCAGGTAGTTTAAAAACAAAAACAAAATAAAAACTAAGTGTTTGACTGTTCCAAGTTCAATTAATGTCTACAATTACAAAGAAGACTCATGGAAATGGCTCAAGCCCAGGAAAGTCCAGATCACTAATGTATATGAGAAATATTCTTCCTAATAATGTCAATGTTTTATAGGTATTAATGAGTGCTATGCTTGTCTACTGTAATTATTGACAAATAAATGTGAAGAGAAATGAGGAATGGTACTCACATTACTTTGGAGGACAAGCATTCCACCAACTGAAAAGTATTTACTGAATATCATCTAAGTTTCAAAGACTGTGCCAGATATTATTAATAATTTATTTTTTATTATCCTTACCATACATTTGTGCTGCCAAGTCAAATTATAAGGCAATTAAACCTAGAAGTCTCCAAAGACCTACGCCATCAAGGCCTTTGCTGATCCCTTCTAAAAATAACCAAGAGCATTTGGCTATTTGGGCTTCATCACTATCAGCCTATTAACGTCATATTAAAAATTACTAATATCATAAGCTATGTCAAAATCTCATTAATGCTGCTGGAAAGACTGGCAATAAATACTCTTCCATAAAGTACACATTGTATGTTTTATATGGCTATAAACAAGCTAACAAGCAGCAGATTAAGTACAACATGGCCAAGAGAATATCGCATTATGATCACTCATTACTGTCATTTCCACCACAACCTGCTTTAAAATATGCAACTTAACACAAATTTTAAAGGATGTTCTTCTCTGTCAGCAAAACTAACACACCAGCCCTTCCAATGAATTCACATTTCAGAGAACAATCACACATGCAGGGAATGCATCAAATACTTTTATGCTTATTAGCGTCAGAACTCTGGTAGACAGAAGGAAGGGGAGAACTTTATCTTTGAAGAATTTATAGACTCACTTCCAAGAAAAGAAATACATGGGAAATGTTTCTTGATCTGGGGTGCTGGTTATGGGTGTGTTCATTTGTAAAAATTTAGTGAGTGGTACTTTTCATATGTATACTTTTTCTGATATGTTATACTTCAGTAAAAAGTCTAATTTAATGACACTAACAGCAGTATAGGACTAAGTACAAAATGAAAAATATTAACAATTCAGAGTTCAGAAGAGGGACTAGTCACTGTTATTTTGTTCAAAGAGTTAACATGTATTAAATAATTTATATATGCCAGGCACTGTACTAAATAAGTATTTTATATTTCATCCTCACAACATCCTTGTGAAGTCAACATTATATCAACAGCATTTGCCACAATTAATTCTCCCTCCTTGAAACTCTTTCCTTTTCATTCCAGGCCAGCATGTTCTTCTGGTTTTCTACCTACCTCACTAACTGCTCTTTCTCAGTCTGTCCTCCCCAGACTTTCATTCATCCATTCATCTATCTATCTATCGACAGGGTCTCACTCTATGTATGTATGTATGTATGTATGTATGTATGTATGTATGTATCTATCTATCTATCTATCTATCTATCTATCTGTCTATCTATTTAGACATAGGGTCTCACTCTGTTGCCCAGGCTGGAGTGCAGTGGCACAATCATGGCTCACTATAGCCTCAAACTCCTGGGCTCAAGCAATCTTGCTGCCCCAGGTTCCTGAGTAACCAGGACTACAGGTACATGCCATCACATCCAGCTAATTTTTAATTTTTTTTTTTTTGTAGAGACAGAGTCTTGCTACGTTGCCCAAGCTGGTCTCGAAATCCTGGTCTCAGGTAATCCTCTCACCTCAGACTCCCAAAGCAATGGAATTACAGGTGTGAGCTATAGCACCCAGCCTTCTCTAGACATTTAAAATTTAAATATTCTAGGGCTCAGCTCTTGGTTGTCTTCTCTATCTAAACTCCCTGGGGCAGGTATTATTATTATTAATTATTATTATTCCCATTATACAGATGGAAACTTTGAGGTACAGACAGATTCAAACCTATGTAATCAAGACGTCAGAGGCCATGCTCTTAACCTCTTCACCATTCTGCCTTCTTTGGCTTTCCATTTAAGAGACAGGGCATAGCTGCACACATTCCACATTCTAGTGCTTTCAGTAACTGAGAAAAGAGAGAGACTGAGGCACATGGGACCCTCTTTCATAAGCTATTAAGGACTAATACCAGATACCAAGCCAGTAAAAAACCAACACTCTTGCAAATTCTGTTAAACAACTTTCCTTCCTAAGTTTCTTCACTTTGGTAATTGCTTCTCAAGGAGGAATGTGAAAAGAATCTAGAACATAGATTCTCAAACCTAGATATTCATGAAATAATCTGAGGAGCTTTTAAAAATATAGATGTAATGGGCCCTATACAAACCTATTAAACCTAGAAGATTCCAGGAATCTGTGTTTCCAAGGAGCACCCAAGCAAGGTCTGAAGCTGATAACTTGGTACCTGAATTTGCTCTAAAGAGAGTTCTCTGATCCTCAGAGGATGAATAATGACCATCACATATTCTGCCTAGCAGAGGCTGGAAATGAAATGAGAATGAAGATGTAAACTGATTCCAACAAGTAATAAGACTAATCAGGAAACCACAGCAGGAACTGTGGAATTCTAGATCAGGACAGCAAACATTACCAGGTGGTCTGGTAATGTGTTGCCATAGAGAGTTTGCAGTTAAGTGCTGTCATTCCTTGGCTTAGGATGGAGTCACATCTAGGCAGCAAGAGCTAACTTAATACTTTAATACTTGAGCACTCATATTGTCAGAGTATTCACCAAGCATTATGAGGGAATACAAGGATATTAAGAAATACTGCCCATTCTGCACATGTACCTCAGAACTTAAAGTATATATATATAAAGAAATAGTGCCATTGTTCCCAGGCAACAGAAGAAAGCATTATTAACACTGCCATTTTTGCATAAACATAAATGCACATACATTTTGTTTACATATGCAAGCAACACTTACTATGGAACTATAAATGCTGAAACTAAGGCAAATACGTTACTTCAACACTTAGTGATGTCTTACCTCTGTAAGTGCATGCAATTGTCCTTGATGAACACACACACCCATGAACCTAAAGAACAAAACAGAATTATTTAACAAGTGAAAAAGGACACAAATATAAATGTCATATAAAGAAATCAGGTTAGTTATCCATGCATTAGAAACAACCTGTGGGGTGGGGCGTGGTGGCTTACATCCGTAATCCCAGCACTTTAGGAGGCAGAGGTGTGCGGATCACCTGAGGTCGGGAGTTCAAGACCATCCTGGCCAACATGGTGAAACCCCATCTCTACTAAAAATACAAAAATTAGCTGGGCGTGGTGGTGGGCGCCTATAGTCTCAGCTACTCGGGAGGCTGAGGCAGGAAAATCACTTGAACCCAGGAGGCAGAGGCTGCAGTGAGCCGAGATCGTGCCATTGCACTCCAGCCTGGGCAACAAGAGCGAAACTCTGCCTCAAAAATAAATAAATAAATTAATTAATTAATAATAGAAATAAAACAAGATACGTCATTTTTCTCTAAATGTTCATACATCTCCCCAATCACTAGAATTATAAGGGTATGCCATTAATTTATTAAACAACTATTTATTGAATGGCTGCTATGTTGAAAGTATTAAGGACAGAGAGTAAATAAAAACTTTCATTCTAGGGTCATTCTGTTGGAGGGCAATTATAATAAAAAGATAAATTATGCAGAATGTGGTTAAATTGTATATATGAACTGCTGTTTCTAGTCAGCCTCTTTTAGAAAGACAGCTTCTCTGAGATGAAATTATATCCCTGCCTAGGAATAATTCTATTCCCATTATCCCACTATAACAAAAACAGTTAAAGTAAAATATGATAAGCTACATTTCCTGCTTGATTAAGACTTTCCAAATTATGATGGGTACTAGCAGGAGTTGGCTAACTATGATCAACTACCTGTTTTTATAAATTAAGTTTTACTAGAACACAGATATGGTATTATCGATGGCTTCTTTGATGTTACAATGGCAGAGTTGAATAGTTGTGACAGAGACTGTGTGACTTGTAAAGACTAAAATATTTACTATCCAGCCCTTTATAGAAAAAGTCTGCTGACTACAATGGTTTGAATGTTTGCTCCCTCCAAAACTCATAGTGAAACTTAATTCCCAATGTGGCAGTATTCAGAGGTACGGCTTTTTTTTTTTCTTTTTTTTTTTTTTGAGACGGAGTCTCATTCTATCACCCAGGCTGGAGTGCAGTGGTGAGATCTCGGCTCACTGCAAGCTCCGCCTCCCGGGTTCATGCCATTCTCCTGCCTCACCCTCCCAAGTAGCTGGGACTACAGGTGCCCGCCACCACGCCCGGCTAATTTTTTGTATTTTTAGTAGGGACGTGGTTTCACCGTGTTAGCTGAGATGGTCTCGATCTCCTGACCTTGTGATCTGCCCGTCTCGGCCTCTCAAAGTGCTGGGATTACAGGCGTGAGCCACTTCGCCCGGCTGAGAGGTACGGCTTTTAAGAGGTGATTGGGTCATGAGGGCTCTGCCTAATCCATTCATGGATTAATGGATTATTGCAGGAATGAGTCTGGTAGCTTTATAAGAGGAGGAAGAGACTGAGCACAGCGGTTCATGCATATAATCCCAACACTTTGAGTGATCAAGGCAGGAGGATTGCTTGAATCCAGGAGTTCAAGACTAGCCTGGGCAATATAGGGAGACCTGAGACCTTGTCATATACATATGTTAGCTGGGTGTGGTGGCACACTTTTGTGGTCTCAGTTACTCAGGAGGCTGAGGTGGGAGGACCACTTGAGCCCAGGAAGTTGAGGCTGCAGTGAGCTGAGATCATGCCACTGTATTCAAGCCTGGGTGACAGAGTGAGACCCTGTCTCCAACAAAAAAAGAAGAGGAAGAGAGACCTGAGCTGGCATACTCAGCCCCTTTGCCATGTGATGCCCTGGGCCATTTCAGGACTCTGCAGAGAGTCCCCACCAGCAAGAAGACTCTCACCAGATGTGGCCTCTCAACCCTGGACTTCTCAGCCTCCACAACTATAAGAAATAGTTTCCTTTTCTTTATAAATTGCCCAGTTTCTGGTATTCTAAGCAATAGAAAACACTAAGCCATTGACCCTTCCTCTAGAGCACAGGGATATCTATCCATTTCCACCTGGGAGACATTAAGAAAGTTACCTAATCTTTATAAATCACAATTTCCTCATCTATGAAAATGGACAGAAAAATAACACTACCTTAAAAGGTTGTTATGAGAATTAAATGGGATATTTTCAAGTATACTGTGTAGCAATACCTAGTGTATGCTCAAATAAAGGTCAATGGTTTTTATTTTATCATTATTAACAATCCTAAATTACATCATCCTTTACATGGCTATAAGAGTTACCTTTTCAAAACACAAAATATGTCATTCTCTTTTTCATAACCCTTCAATGGTTCCCTTCTGCCTACAGAATAACGTTAAAACTTCCCGTGATCCACTCCAACTTATCTTTGAAATGTCACATTTTCCCATGAGCCTTATTCTTCACCCATCTGTCCTTTTCCTCTGGGCTCTATGACCCTAGCCTACAGATATATAGTTAAATTTCCCTCATCTTAAAAAATTCTTCCACCAGGCACAGTGGCTCACACCTGTAATCCTGGCACTTGGGGAGGCCAAGGCGGGCAGATCTCTTGAGCCCAGGAGATCAAGACCAGTCTGGGGAATATGGTGAAATATGATCTTTACAAAAAATACAAAATAATAATTGTATTTTTTATACAAAAAATACAAAAATTAGCCAGGCATGGTGGCATGCCTGTGGTCCCAGCTACTCAGTAGGCTGAGGCAGGAGGATCACTTTAGCCAGGGAGGCAGAAGTTGCAGTGAGCCAAGATCATGCCACTGCACTCCAGCCTGGGCGACAGAGCGAGACTCTGTCTAAAAAATAAAAATAGAAATCTTCCCTTGCCCCCTCGCTAAAATATGAAT
Organism: Symphalangus syndactylus; assembly: GCF_028878055.3. Classification (NCBI taxonomy): domain Eukaryota; kingdom Metazoa; phylum Chordata; class Mammalia; order Primates; family Hylobatidae; genus Symphalangus; species Symphalangus syndactylus. The sequence goes on along the minus strand of NC_072441.2, from coordinate 132,316,731 downwards.
CTAATTCACTCTTTTTATTTGTTACCAAACGTTAAGAATAGGTTACATTCTCTATCTATGTTTCTAAGTTTTTTTTTTTTTTTTTCTTTAAAAAGAGTCTTACTTTGTTGCCCAGGCTGGAGTACAGTGGTGTGATCACTGCTCATTGCAACCTTGAACTTCTGGGCTCAAGCAATCCTCCCACCTCAGCCTCATGAGCAGCTAGGACTATAGGTGTGCACCACCACGCCTGGCTAATTTTTGTATTATTATTATTATTGTTACTGTTACTATTATTATTATAGTGATAGGGTCTCATTATGTTGCTTAGGCTGGTCTGGAACTCCTGGCCTCAAGAAATCCTCCCACCGCAGCTTCCTAAAGTGCTGAGCTTACAGGCGTGAGCCATTGCACCCAGCCTCTAGCTACATTTCATTTCTTTTTTTTTTTTTCTTTTTTTGAGACAGAGTCTCACTCTGTCGCCCAGGCTGGAGTGCAGTGGCGCGATCTCGGCTCACTGTAAGCTCTGCCTCCCAAGTTCACGCCATTCTCCTGCCCCAGCCTCCCAAGTAGCTGGGACTACAGGCGCGTGCCACCACACCCAGCTAATTCTTGTATTTTTAGTAGAGATGGGGTTTCACTGTGTTAGCAAGGATGGTCTTGATCTCCTGACCTTGTGATCCGCCCGCCTTGGCCTCCCAAAGTACTGGGATTACAGGTGTGAGCCACTGTGCCCAGCCCCTTTTTTTTTTTTGAAAGAGTCTTGCTTTGTTGTCCAGGCTGGAGTACAACAGCATGATTATAGCTCACTGCAACCTCAATCTCATTGGCTCACGTGATCCTCCCACCTCAGCCTCCTGAGTAGCTGGGACTACAGGCACACATCACCACAGCGAGCTAATTTTTTAATTTTTTAAACAGAGATGGGGTCTTGCTGTTGTCCAAGCCGGTCTTGAACTGTTTGCGTCAAGCAATTCTCCTGCGTTGGCCCCATATCACTCTTGTAACTTTTCTCACTATGGAAGATTCAGAGCTTCATTTATCTCTGCATTTCTACTACCTAGTATAGTGTCTGGAACACAGTAAGCTAGTTCTCAGTAAAGATTTATTAAATGGCATGAATGATTTTTATGACTTGGAAACTTGGTTGAAGTTCCTTCCTTGAATTGGAATACTATACTTACTGAAAATCATCCAAGATCAGCTAAAATTTCATCTTTTATACAAAGGATCTCCTAGATACCCTTAGCATTAATCTTTTCTCTCTCTCTTTTGTCTCTCCCTACCTCCCACAGTACAACTAGCACTTTTCACCCTACTTTGAATGACTGCTAATTAGTATTAAGTGGTCTGGATCTAGAGTTAGACTGCTTTGATTTGAATCCTGGCTCTACCATTTACTGATGACCTCTCTGCAATTCAGTTTCTTCACATGCAAAATGTAAATATTAATATTACCTAACCCATATGGTTATTGTGAAGATGAAATAAGATAACTTGGGCTCCTGGAACATTATAAGCACTAGAAAATGTCAGCTATTCTTGCTACTCTAACATTTCTGACTCCTTCCCCAGACTGGAATATAAGGTATTTATTGATTGATTGATTGACTGATAGAGACAGTCTCGCTCTGTCACCTAGGCTGAAGTGCAGTGGTGCAATCTTGCCTCACTGCAACCTCCACCTCCTGGGTTCAAGCGATTCTCCTACCTCAGCCTCCTGAGTAGCTGAGATTACAGGCATCTGCCACCATGCCCAGCTAATTTTTGTATTTTTAGTACAGACAGGGCTTTACCATGTTGGCCAGGCTGGTCTTAAACTTCCTCACCTTAGGTGATCCACCCACCTCAGGTGATCTGCCTGCCTCAGCCTCCCAAAGTGCTGGGATTACAGGTGTAAGCCACTGTGCCTGGCCTATTTGAATATTTTTTAGCCGGGCACAGTGGCTCACGCCTGTAATCCCAGCACTTTGGGAGGCAGAAGCAGGCGGATCACCTCAGGTCGGGAGTTTGAGACCAGCCTGACCAACGTGGAAAACCCCGTCTCTATTAAAAATACAAAATTAGCCAGGCGTGGTGGCACATGCCTGTAATCCCAGATACTCGGGAGGCTGAGGCAGGAGAATTGCTTGAACCCAGGAGGTGGCGGTTGTGGTGAGCCGAGAGCGCGCCATTGCACTCCGGCCTGGGCAACGAGAGTGAAACTCTGTCTCAAAAAAAAAAAAAAAAAAAAATTTATTTTTTAGAGATAGTATTGCTATGTTGCCCAGGCTGGTCTCAAATTCCTGGACTCAAGTGATCCTCCCACCTCGGCCTCCCAAAGTGCTAGGATTACAGGCATGAGCCACTATGCCAGGCCAAGGCTTTTAAGAGTACAGATCTTGTCTCATTTGTTTCTATATACAATGTCTCACACAAAATGTTTTGTATACAAGTTGCTAAATACACATTTATTGAATGAAGAAGCAATAATTACCAAATTAACTTCACAATGTAAACTCGTGTTACAATAAAGAACATCAGAGGCAAGTACAAGGCAGTAAAGCCAAGAGGTATTTGATTTTCTTTAATCAAATATTTATAAAGAAGTCAGGAAATAGGATTCTACTAGAAAAACAATGGCTACATTTTAAAATCATGGGTTTTTCTAGAAGCTGAAAATACATGGTTTGGATGTGACACACCCTTGCTTTTCTTCCTCCCAGGCCCACTATTATTTTGACCACACCATCTACAGAGATGTCATAGCACATCCAGGCAGGCACTGGCTTCATAGGACAGTTTTCTGTCTGCTTTCTTCCCACCCTCTACTCAAATAACCATATCACAATTGTGTCACACAACTCTACTTCTATGTGCAACTTTACTGCCTAACCTCTCCCAATTCATTCCGAATGGAAAACCACCACCACATCCAAAATGGTGTCACGGAGCTGGCAATCTGAGACATGCATTAGCTTTATATTGGAAAAAGAGCGTCCGGACATGGTGGCTCACGCCTGCAATCCCAGCACTTTGGGAGGCCAAGGTGGGTGGATCACGAGGTCAAGAGATCAAGACCATCCTGGCCAACATGGTGAAACCCCATCTCTACTAAAAATACAAAAATTAGCCAGGCGTGGTGGTGGGCATCTGTAGTCCCAGCTACTCGGGAGGCTGAGGCAGGAGACTCGCTTGAACCCGGGAGGTGGAGGTTGCAGTGAGCTAAGATTGTGCCACTGCACTTCAGCCTGGGCTACAGTGAGACTCCGTCTCAAAAAAAAAAAAAAAAGAGCTTGAACAGAGTTAATCACTCTAAATGTTGTAAAAAAACAGAATATACTATAAAGAGGAAATATTACTCACCCTTGACAGGGAAGTGACGCCTAGAAAAGCATGTAACATCAATAATAAGTTTTCACTAAAGTTTTTATTGCTAACTATATCAAAAATCGAAATGAAGCCTCAAATCATTGTCATGTCACAAGACCTTAAAAATTTATATTCTGAATGATTTTTATCCCCATACCCCACCCCAAATCATACCAGCTAGAATTATACTCAGGAAGGGGGTGCTTTCTTAATGCATGTGCTTTGAGAGTAAGTGATTACTCAACTTTGTTATTTTTAGTTTCATATGACATACAGATTTATGTTGAGAAGGATGGTTGCTTTTTTTTTTGAGACAAGGTCTTGCTCTGTCGCCCAGTCTGGAGTGCAGTGGCACAGTGCAATAGTGTGATCATAAGCTCGCTGCAGCCTCAACCTCCCAGGCTCAAGTGACTCTCCTGTCTCAGCCTCCTGAGTAGCTGGGACTACAGGCACACACCACCACAGCTGGCTTTTTTTTTTTTTTTTTTTTTGGTAGAGACAGGGTCTCACTATGTTGCCTAGGCTGGTCTCAAGTTCCTGGCCTCAAGTGATCTTCCTGCCTTGGCTTCCCAAAGTAAGCCACCACACTAGGCCAAGGATTGCTTTTGTACTTTAGACCACTGTGGAAACAAACCCATGAAGGATCTTGTCAAAATGCAGACTCGCACTCTGTAGGTCAGGGATGGGGCCTAAGAATCTGAATTTCTAAACTCCCAGGTGATGCTGATGTCGCTTGGTCTACAGACTACGTGCAGTGCGTAGCAAGGCCTTTAAACAAATGACTGTTTATCACTGCTCTAAAGATAGTAAGACCAACAGGAAACTCTTTTTTTTTTCTTTTTTTTTTGAGACAGAGCCTCACTGTTGCCCAGGCTGCAGTACAACGGCTCAATCTTGGTTCACTCCACCTCTGCCTCCTGAGTTCAAGCGATTCTCCTGCCTCAGCCTCCCAAGCAGCTGGGATTACAGGAGCCCGCCACCACACCCGGCTGATTTTTGTATTTTTAGTAGAGACGGGGTTTCACCATGTTGGCCAGGCTGGTCTCAAACTCCCGACCTCAAGTGATCCGCCCGTCTCAGCCTCTCAAAAGGCTGGGATTACAGGCATTAGCCACTGCACCCAGCCCCAACAGGAAACTCTTAACTCTGATACTACTGGTAAACTAGACTTTGTCTAGAGACTAGAGTCTTTTCTTTTTTTTTTTTTTGAGACGGAGTCTCGCTCTGTCGCCCAGGTTGGAGTGCAGTGGCGCAATCTCGGCTCACTGCAAGCTCCGCCTCCCGGGTTCACGCCATTCTCCTGCCTCAGCCTCTCCGAGTAGCTGGGACTACAGGCACCCGCCACCACGCCCGGCTGATATTTTGTATTTTTTAGTAGAGACGGGGTTTCACCATGGTCTCGATCTCCTGACCTCGTGATCCGCCCGCCTCGGCCTCCCAAAGTGCTGGGATTACAAGCGTGAGCCACCGCGCCCGGCCGAGTCTTTTCTATAGCATGATTTACCATTCCCCATAAAGTGTCATTATTAAGCTTTTCCACATCTTTGCCTTTACTCAGACTGTTCCCACTACCTAAAATGCCCCTCTCTTCATTTCCACATACCTCACTTAATGATGGGGATACATTCTGAGAAATGCATTCTTAGGTAATTTTGTGGTTGCATAATCATAGAGTGTACTTACATAAACCTGGATGGTATAGCCTACAATACCCTCAGGCTATATGGTAGAGTCTATTGATCCTAGGCTACAAGCCTGTACAGCATATTATTGTACTGAATACTGTAGGCAACTGCAACAAAATGGTAAGTTCTGTGTATCTTAACATATCTAAACATAGAAAAGGTACAGTAAAAATATGGTATTATAATCTCATGGAACCACCATCATGTATGCGGTCTGTTGTTGACCAAAACATCTTATGCACTACATGACTGTAGTTAGATTCTACTCATCCTCAAATACCAGTTCAAATACTTCCTTCTCATGTTCTTCAACTACCAAGAGACCCATTTACACTCCTTTTCTTTTTTTTTTTTTTTGAGACAAGGTCTCACTCTGTCACCCAGGCTGGAGTGCAGTGTTGCAATTACAGCTCACTGCAACCTTGAACTCCTGGGCTCAATCTTTCTGCCTCACCCTCCCAAACATGCTAGGATTACAGGTGTGAGCCACCATGCCCAGCCTATATCACCTTCCTATAGCATCATTTCCAACCTTTATCTATGTTTTATCACATGCTTTATAACTTTTTTACTAGACCACAAGCTTCTTTTTTTTTTTTTTTTTTTTTTTTTTGAGACGGAGTCTCGCTCTGTCGCCCGGGGTGGAGTGCAGTGGCGCAATCTCGAGTAGCTGGGACTACAGGCGCCCGCCACCACGCCCGGCTAATTTTTTGTATTTTTTAGTAGAGACGGGGTTTCACCGTGGTCTCGATCTCCTGACCTTGTGATCCACCCGCCTCGGCCTCCCAAAGTGCTGGGATTACAAGCGTGAGCCACCGCGCCCGGCCAACCACAAGCTTCTTAACAGCAAGATATCATTCTCTTGCCTGGCATATGACAATATGTAAACACTTGTTAGTCTTTCTCTGAAGGAGGTTAAAAATAAATAAAAAACACTTGCTGGGTAAATTATAGTTTTTTTTTTTTTTTTGAGGCAAGATCTAGTTCTGTCAACTATGCTGGAGAGCAGTGGCACCATCATAGCTCACTGCAGCCTCAAACTCTTGGGCTCAAGTGATTCTTCACTGGGTAAATTTATTTTTATTTTTATTTATATATTTTTATTTTGAGACTGGGTCTTGCTCTGTCACCCAGGCTAGAGTGCAGCAGCGCTATATGGCCTCCATGTTCAAGTGATTCTCCCACCTCAGCCTCCCAAGTAGCTGGGATTACAGGCGTGTGCCCCCATACCCGGCTAATTTTTTTGTATTTTTAGTAGAGACAGGGTTTCACCATGTTGGCCAGGCTGGTCTTGAACTCCTGACCTCAAGTGATCCACCCGCCTTGGCCTCCCAAAGTACTGGGATTACAGGTGTGAGCTACTGCGCCCAGCCTTCACTGGGTAAATTTAAAACACAACTCAAAATTTTTTGAGTGCTTATTATATGCCAGGCACTGGCAACAATGATAATGATGATGGTATCAGATAACTCTTTTTTTTTTTTTGAGACAGAGTCTCACTCTATTGCCCAGGCTGGAGTGCAGTGGTGCAATCTCAGCTCACTGCAACCTCTGCCTCCCAGGTTCAAGCAATTCTCCTGCCTCAGCCTCTCGAGTAGCTGGGATTACAGGTGCCTGCCACCATGCCTGGCTAATTTTTATATTTTTAGTAGAGACAGGGTTTTGCCATGTTGGCCACGCTGGTCTCAAACTCCTGACCTCAGGTGATCCACCTGTCTCAGCCTCCCAAAGTGCTGGGATTACAGGCATGAGCCACCTGGTATCAGCTAACTTTTTTTTTTTTTTTTTTTTGAGATGGAGTCTCACTCTGTTGCTCTGTTGCCTGGTATCAGCTAACTTTTTTTTTTTTTTTTTTGAGATGGAGTCTCACTCTGTTGCTCTGTTGCCCAGGCTGGAGTGCAGTGGCACAATATTGGCTCACTGCAACCTCCACCTCCCAGGTTCAGGGGATTCTCCTGCCTCAGCCTCCCAAGCAGCTGGGATTACAAGCATGCACCACCATGCCTAATTTTTGTATTTTTATTAGAGACAAGGTTTCACCATGTTGGCCAGGCAGGTCTCAAACTCCTGACCACAAGTGATCCGCCATCCTCGGCTTCCTGAAGTGCTGGGATTCAGGTGTGAGCCACCACACCCAGCCTGGTATGAGCTAACTCTTAATGAGCACTTACTATGCAGGCATTGTTCTAAGCACTTTACCTTATATGAAATCATTTAATCCTCATAATAACCCAATGAAGTAGTACTTTTATTATCCCAATCATACCAAAAAAGAAACTGAGGCACAGAGATTAAGTAACTTGCCCCAAATTATACAGCTAATAAAAGGCACAGCCAGGAGTCAAACCTAAACAGTTGATTATAGAGTCTGTGTTCTTAATCACAATGCTATATTACCTTTCCATATAGTTATAAAAAGTATATAAAGATGAGCAAGACACAATCGCTTCCCTTTAGAAACTGTTTGCTACTCAAAAAGCTTTTGTGGCAGCTTACAGATCCCGATTAAAGTCCAAATTCCTTACCATGTTATTCAAAGGTCTGAATGATCTGATCCAAACCTCTCTTGCTTTATCTCCTATTACATCCACCTGCATTCTCTCTCTTTTCTTTTTATTTTACACTTTATAAAATTCTTATTTTTCCAACCTGGACCCAGAGCCAGCACTGCCTGCAGGCTCTGAGGCCACAGGCACCACCTGCATTCTCTATGTTGCAGTTATATAACCTGCCACTTCTAAATATGTCCTGAATCCTCCTACTTCCATATTGTTGCAAGGATGAGTCTCTCTGTCTGGAATCCATTTTTCAAAGCTCTATGAATCCTTAAAAACTTGGCTCAAGAACATCTCCAAATAACAACAATAATAATAGCACCAAACATTTATATAGCATTTAGTGTGCCAGACATGTCCACATATTAAATCACCTAACTCTTTTTGTGTTTTTTAGAGACAGGGTCTCACTCTGTCACTCAGGCTGGAGTGCAGTGGTGTGATCATAGCTAACTGCAGCCTTGAACTCATGGGCTCACACGATCCTCCCACCTCGGCCTCCAAAATAGCTGAGACTACAAGCATGCACCATCTCACCTGGCTAATTTTTTAATTTTTTGTAGAGATGGGGTTTCCTTACGTTGTCCAGGCTACTCTTGAAATCCTGGCCTCAAGCAATTCTTCTGTTTCAGCCTCCCAAAGGGCTGGGATTACAGGTGGGAGCCACTGTGCCTGGCCTGTCACTTAATTCTTAAAATAGCTCTTTGAAGTTGGTTATAAGAATCTCTAGCTCAGAGATGTAATTTCAAATATTTCCAATCATAATTAATCTTTCTCGAGGTGGGAGAATCACTTGAGGTCAAGGGTTCAAGACCAGCCTGGCCAACATGGAGAAACCCAATCTCTACCAAAAATACAAAAAAAATTAGCTGGGTGTGGTGGTGTGCACCTGTAGTCCCAGTTACTCAGGAGGCTGAGGCAGAAGAAAATTGCTTGAACCCAGGAGGCAGAGGCTGCAGTGAGCCGAGATTGTGCCACTGCTCTCCAGCCTGGGTGACAGAGCAAACCTCCATTTCAAAAAAATAATAATAAAAATAAAAATAAACCTCTACTGGAGCACTTATTAGGCCCTGCCTTCTATATCAAGTTTTACCTAATGTCTACCTCTTCCATTATTAAAAGGTTTCTGAGGGCAGGGATCCTGTGTGTGGAAGAGAATAGCTACTTGTTCAACAAATTGCTTCCCCTTTCCTCCTATGTTCATTACAGTTGGTTAAGATTGTAACACTAAGTTCTGGCCAGTGGTATATGGGCAGAAGTGATTATGTCATTTCTAGGCCTGTTCCATAAAACCTCAACACTATTTTCCACAGCGTCTTCCTTCATCTGCCAGCAGATGCAGAAGATCCAGTGGAGGAATCTGAGGCCCTGTTCTAGGTGAAAATGAGCTCCCCTTCCACCTCTACCCAACCTTCATTGGACTAGGACATGAAAAAAAAAAACCAAAAAACAAGCCTTTAAGCCAATAGTTAGTCCACCTGGACAACATATACCATGTAGGTTTGTGCCTCTCCATATACTTAAAACATTGCCTTGTTCACAGTTAGCGCTCAGTATTCATTGAACTTAAATAAAAGTTGAAATTTTTTTTTTTTTTTTTTTTTTTTGAGACAAGTTCTCCACATTTTGCCCAGGCTGGAGTGCAGTGGCATGATCTTGGCTCACTGCAGCCTCCACCTCCTGGGCTCAAGTGATCCTCCCACCTCAGCTTCCCAAGTAGCTGAGACAACAGGTACGCACCACTACACCCAGGTAATTTTTGTATTTTTTTTGAGATGGAGTTTTGCTCTTGTTACCCAGGCTAGAGTGCAATGGCATGATCTCGGCTCACTGCAACCTCCACCTCCCGGGTTCAAGTGATTCTCCTGCCTCAGCATCCCAAGTAGCTGGGATTATAGGCATGCACCACCACACCCAGCTAATTTTTGTATTTTTAGTAGGGATGGGGTTTCTCCATGTTGGTCAGGGTGGTCTCAAACTCCCGATCTCAGGTAATCCGCCCGCCTTGGCCTCCCAAAGTGCCAGGATTACAGGCGTGAGCCACCGCACCAGGCCTAATTTTTGTATTTTTGTGGAGATGTGGTTTTGTCATGTTACCCAGGCTGGTCTTGAACTCCTGTGCTCAAGCAATCTGCCTTCCTCGGCCTCCCAAATTGCTGGGATTTCACAGGCACGAAGACACTGTGCCCTGCCAAAAGTTGAAATTCTTATTCTAAGACAGGTCTTTTCCTAGGACCTACTATTAGCCAGCAGTCTCCAAAATGGGTAATGAGCCGCGTTATCCATTGGAGTATGGGAAGAAAATGAAAACTTTTACTTATTTTTGATAAAAAGAGAAATTTCATTTTACTAATATTTAATTATGGGTTAATAGTACCACACGGGGATGTGCTCAAAAATGCTTTCCTAACGGGATACTGAGGTAGACAGACTAATGGCCCCCCAGAAATGTCTATGTCTTAATCCCCAGAACCTGTGACTGTGTCACATTATATGGCAAGGGAAATAAATCAAAATTGTAAATGCAATTAAAGTTGCTGGTCAGAAGACTTTAAAAGAGAGATCATCCTGGATTATCACTGTGGGTCCAAAGTAATCACAAGGTCCTCATAGGTGGAAGAGGGAGGCAGAAGAGTCAATATCAGAGCAATGCAATGTGAGAAAGACTCCTTGCTGGGTTTGAAGATGGAAGGGGTCTATGAGCCAAGGAATGCAAACAGCCACTGGCAGCTGAAAAAAGTAAGGAAATGGATTCTCCTCTAGAGCCTCCAGAGAGGAATGCAGCCCTGCTGATACCTTGATTTTAGCCCAGTGAGACTCTTGTCAGACCTCTGACTTATAGAACAGTAAGATAAAATAAATGTGTGTTGTTTTAAGCTACTAAGTTTGTGGTAATTCGTTATGATAGCCACAGAAAACTAATAATAGGTACATAATTTAAAAAATTGTATGGGTCACTCCCCTGTGATATAACGTTCACAGATCTAAAACAAATTTTAGACTTTGACTCTTTGTAAACTAGCATAAGGAAAATAACATTAACATGTTCCTTGGTGGCATTCACATTCAGTCAGTCAAATATTTATCAAATTCACAGTTCTGTATAAAGCTCAGAGTTAAACATTAAAGCATAAATGTCCTCCCTCAAAGCTTTATTACCTAAACAAAGAAGTGAAGGAAGAGCCAGGCATGGTGGCTCACACCTATATAATCCCAGCACTTTGGGAGGCCAAGGCAGGTGAATCACCTGAGGCCAGGAGTTCAAGACCAGCCTGGCCAACATGGTGAAACCCCATCTCTACTAAAAATATAAAAATTAACCGGATGTGGTGGCACACACCTGTAATCCCAGCTACTCAGGAGGCTGAGGCACAAGAATTGCTTGAAACCAGGAGGTGGAGGTTGCAATGAGCCGGTATCATGCCACTGTACTCCATCCAGCCTGGATGACAGAGTGAGACTCTGTCTTAAAAAAAAAAAAAAAAAAAGAAGTGAAGAAAGAGGTGTGACATAGTCTAAAACATATCTAGCTGTCCTTACTCTGATTTAAAAAACACTGACACTACTGGCCAAGCGTGGTGGCTCACATCTGTAATCCCAGCACTTTGGGAGGCCAAGGCGGGTGGATCACCTGAGGTCTGGAGTTTGAGACCAGCCTGGCCAACGTGGTGAAACCCTGTCTCTACTAAAAATATAAAAATTAGCCGGGCGTGGTGGCAGCCGCCTGTAATCCCAGCTACTCAGTAGGCTGAGGCAGGAGAATTGCTTGAACTTGGGAGGCGGAGACTGCAGTGAGCCAAGATCTCACCATTGCACTCCAGCCTGGGCAACAAGAGCAAAACTCCATCTCAAAGAAATAACAATAATTAATAAATAAATAATAAAAATAAAAAAAAACACTGACACTACTATTACTACTGTTCATGGACCTCCTGAAGGCTGAATAACAGCACCTGGTAGGAAGAGTCCTGGGGCCACTGTATCAAAGCTGTCAAGAAAATTACTTACTGTTTACCTACAATAAAGCTGGAAACTGTGCTAGTTGCGTTATAAATATATTACCTGAGATGAAATTACCCCCACTTTATCATCTAGGAAAATGAGGTTTGGAGTATTTAAATGACTTGACAAAGGTTAAAGAGGGTACTGGAATCTGGATGTTTGGCTCCAAAGTCTATGTTTTGCCCTGTAATAATGAGTAAGAAAGAAAAAAAGGCCAGTGGTCCAATAAAACCACTTTTGATTTTTGATTCATAAAAAAGAACTGCCTATCTATGAACCAATGAGCATCTACCCGGTTTGCTTTACAAGCTTTTCTGCTGCCAACGTTGAGCAGTAAGCAGCATACATATCATAGGGGTTCTTCTGACCCATACTGGTCTTTCCAGAAAAATGTCTGATTCTAAAGGTTATGGTAACAACAATTAAGAGGCCTAAATAAACCTATAATACAATGTTAAAGCGTGGACATAATTTTGATACTTAAGTTTTCTAAAAGGCCTACATCTAAAACACTGAAACCCTGCTAAGAAAAATAACCATTAAAAAAAAAAAAGAAAAGAAAAGAGGCCAGGCACAGTGACTCACACCTGTAATCCCAGCACTTTGGGAGATCAAGGTGGGAGGACCACTTGAGGCCAGGAGTTCAGGACCAGCCTGGGCAACATAGTGAGACCCTGTCTCTAAAAAGATTAAAAAATTAAATTAGCCAGGCACGGTGGTGTGTGCTTGTAGTCCCAGCTACTCAGAAGACAGCCAGGAGGTTCACTTGAGGTCAGAAGGTCAAGGCTATAGTGAGCTATGACCATACCACTGCACTTCTCTGCCTGGGCAAAACAGCAAGATCTTGTCTTTAAAAAAAAAAAAAAAGAAAGAAAGAAAGAAGAAAAAGAAACAGATGCATACAAAGATTGATGAAACCTACATAAATTGGTTTACTATTTTGAAACGGAGTTTCGCTCTTGTTGCCCAGGCTGGAGTGCAAAGGCACGATCTTGGCTGACCACAACCTTTGCTTCCTGGGTTCAAGCAATTCTCCTGCCTCAGCCTCCTGAGTAGCTGGGATTACAGGCATGCACCACCACACCAAGCTAATTTTGTATTTTTAGTAGAGACGGGGTTTCTCCATGTTGGTCAGGCTAGTCTCAAACTCTGGACTTCAGCTGATCCGCCCGCCTCGGCCTCCCAAAGTGCTGGGATTACAGGCACGAGCCAATGCACCCAGCCTATTCTTTTTTAAAAAGTATGTTTTTCCAGAATTTTTATCTAATTTCCTCTATAATTTTGGAAGAAAGGGGCCTGTAACATACTCTGCCAGACTCCACTAACCTTTAACATGTAGCACAAAATAAATTGCTTTGCATTTTACTCCCAAATAATACAAAGATACCATCATTTCTTGGACTTGGGCTAGAAAAAAAATCACCAATAACAACAACAAAAAGGCCAGGTACAGCAGCTCACACCTGTAATCCCAGTACTTTGGGAGGCTGAGGTGGGAGGATTGCTTGAGCCCAGGAGTTCAAGATCAGCCTGGGCAACATAGGGAGACCTCATCTCTACTAAATATCAAAAAAATTAGCTGGGTGTAGGGCACGACTGTGGTCTTAGCTACTCAGGAGGCTGAAGTGGAAGGCTTGAGCCTGAGAGGTTGAGGCTACAGTGAGCCATGCTGAAAAAAAAAAAAAAAAAGATGAAGAAGAAGAAGAAAGAAGAAGAGAAGGCAATAGCTCAGATCTCAATTCCCAGAAGAACTATGAATCTAAACCCATAAAATGGCAGTAATATCCTCAGGTAAGTGCAGTTCGAACATGTTTTAGAGGTATTACATCATGGAAAACTGGTTGTGCTAGGTCCTAGATATGAGAACTCATAAGGAAAACTCAGCTGAACAGATATTAACCACCAGAGTCTCACATCAGGTGACACTAAGCAGAGCTGGTTCAGTCTTGCTTTCTCCTTTTTGTCTTTGGTTTTTAACAGTCCAATTTTAAGACAGCCAAAGGCAGAACAAACATTGCTTAGCAATCAGATCATGTCAATAGCACTACACATAATAACAAGAGGCCCAATCAAGTTCATGGTCCAATTTTACTTTTTTTGGGTAAAGCAATACAAAGATCTAAAAAGTTAAAGTCAGATCTGCTTGCTTACAAATATTAAAATAGTTTAATAAATAAAAAACACCCAAGATTTCTGGGAGGAAAATATATACCCTCTATCTTGAATAACAAACTGAAATTAAACAAACAATGAATTTATAAGTAGTTTAACAAAAATTTTAAATCACATTGCTCAAAACTGCCATGCAAGCAAAAAAAAAAAAAAAAAAAACAAGTCTCCTGACAAACGCAGAACTATTAATACATACAGTGACTTTAAATATGGTCAGAAAGCTTTTTATTAATCCAGGAAGTTCAAAAGAGAACTAATATCCACAAACTCAAGTATTTGTCTCCCCAAGCCCTGAAAAAGTTTCTTCTTCCTTTCCAAATTTCTCCTTTATTCTAAAATTACTTATAAATTTACACCAAAGTAACAAAATAGAAATATAGACTTCAATCTATGTGAGCATATTTCTGAAACAATACTCTCAGTGATTTATTTCTTCTCCCTCTCCCAAAGTGAATGAAATGTATAAAGGAAAAAAAATGTCAGTCTACTAAGTATGTATCAAGTAATTAATATTTGCAAGGTTTGTGCTCTCCACAGATAAATATTAGAATACTTGAAATTTTTGTAATGCCTGTCACATATATATTAAGTACAGTGCCATGCAAAGGGGATTAAGTGGGGGCTACAGAAATAAATGTGATGTTCCCTTCTTCAAGGGAACAGACAAAACGATGTATAACATTTACTACGGCCGGGCGCGGTGGCTCACGCCTGTAATCCCAACACTTTGGGAGGCCGAGGCGGGCGGATCACGAGGTCAGGAGATCGAGACCATCCTGGCTAACACAGTGAAACCCCGTCTCTACTAAAAATACAAAAAATTAGCCAGGCAAGGTGGCAGGCGCCTGTAGTCCCAGCTACGCGGGAGGCTGAGGCAGGAGAATGGCGTGAACCCCGGGGGGCGGAGCCTGCAGTGAGCCGAGATCGCGCCACTGCACTCCAGCCTGGGTGAAAGAGTGAGAAAAAAAAAAAACAACAACATTTACTGAGCACCTAAGGACGTGTCAGACACTGTTCTAAATACTTTTACAGAGCTTATCTCATTTAATCCTTGTAAAAACATGTGATAAATATATTTCTATTTTATTTAATTATTATTATTTTTTTTTGAGATGTAGTCTCACTTGGTCACCCAGGCTGGATTGCAGTGACGCAATCTTGGCTCACTGCAACCTCCACCTCCTGGGTTCAAGCAATTCTCCTGCCTCAGCCTCCCAAGTAGCTGGGATTACAGGCATGCACCACCACGCCCGGCTATTTTTGTATTTTTATTAGAGACGGGGTTTCACTATGTTGGCCAGGTTGGTCTCAAATACCTGAACTTAGGTGATCTGCCCGCCTTGGCCTCCCAAAGTACTAGGATTACAGGCCTGGGCCACCACACCAGGCCTATTTCTATTTTAGAGATAAGAAAAATAAAGATTAAGTGGCTCACCTAAGGGCACACAACGAGCAAATGGTGGAGTCAGGGAATGGATTTTTACCTCTTAAACTTTAAGCTATACAGCCTCAATATATGATACTTCAGATTATTATGACAGTAGTAATAACAATAATAAAAAATAATGACAGGTAAGATTTAGTGCCTTTGTACTGTGATCAATTCTTTATGTATATTATCTCATTTAATCTTCCCATCAAGCTGATACAGCAGTACTATTATTATTTCCTACTTCACAGGTAAGAAAACTGAGGTTATAGATATTTCACAATTTGCTCAAGATCCCCTAAATTACTACGAGGCACAACCATCCTGAATCTCTCCTTTGAATTCCAAACTTGTTTATCCAACTGCCAAGTTGATATCTCCTGATCTCCCATTTCCAAAACTGTTCCCCACAATGTCTCCCCAGTACAGTTACTGGCAATTCAATTCTTCCAGTTGTTCAAGTCAAAACCTAAGTAATCTGCACATGTGTATGGTGGTTTGAAATAAAAAAATTAATAAATTTAAAGTTTAAAAATTGACAAACAAAAAACCTAATTAAGAGTCATCCTTTATGCCTCCTTCCCTTGTGCTAATATCCCACACCTATTCCCTCTTTAAAAAATATTCAGGGCCAGGTGCAATGGCTCACACCTGTAATCCCAGCACTTTGGGAGGCTGAGGCGGGCAGGTCGCTTGAGCTCAGGAGTTCAAAACCAGTCTGCACAACGTGGTGAAACCCCATCTCTAAAAAAAAAATATATATATATATATATATATATAAAATTTGTGTGTGTATATGTATACATATGTAGATATATACACACACTAAAATTTTATATACATATATTTACAAACACACACACACACAAAAATTAGCCAGGTGTGGTGGTGTATATGTGTAGTCCCTGCTACTCGGGAGGCTGAGGTGGGAGTATGATTTTAGCCCAGCAGGAGGCCAAGGCTGCAGTGAGCCATGATGGTGTCACTGCACTCCAACCTGGGCAACAGAGCAAGACCCTGTCTCAAAAAAAAAAAATCTCTATTTTTTCTTGGAGAAATAAGAAAAATTAAAAGAAAGAAGATATTCAGAACCCAGCTGGTTGCAGTGGCTCACACCTGCAATCCCAGTATTTTGGGAGGCCAGGGTGGGAGGACTGCTTGAGCCCAGAAGTCTAAGATCAGCCTAGCCAACATAGTGGGTCAGTCTGTCTCTATAAAAAAAATTTAAAAAAAAAATTACCCCAGTGTGGTGGTGCTCACCTGTAGTCTCAGCTACTTGGCAGGCTGAGGCAGAAGAATTGCTTGAGCCCAGAGGTTGGAGGCTGCAATGAGTTGTGATCATGCCACTGTACTCCAACAAGGACAACAGAGCAAGATCCTATCTCAAAATAAATAATTATGAACAGTATTTTAAAATTTCTCAATAAAATATTTTGAACCTAAAATTATGTGGTTGGTCTGCCAACTAAATCTTAGGGCAAAATAAAGACTTTACCAAATGAGTAAGAACTCAAAAAGTCTCCCGGGTGTGGTGGCTCATGCCTGTAATCCCAGCACTTTGGGAGGCTGAAGTGGAATGGTCACTTGAGGCCAGGAGTTAGAGACCAGTTTGGGCAACATAGAGAGACGTTGTCTCTACAAAAAATAAGACAATTAGCTGGGTGTGACACAATTAGGTGGTGCATGCCTATAGTCCCAGCTGTTGTGAAGGCTGAGGCAGGAGGATCGCTTGAGCCCAAGAGGTTGAGGCTGCAGTGACCCATGATCGCACCACTGCACTCCAGCCTGGGTGACAGAGCAAGGCTCTGTCTAAAAATAAAAATAATAAAAAAAAATTCAAAACCCAACTCCTCTTCACCTCTACTACCACCACGTGGTCCCAGTCATCATGAGCTCTATCTAGATGGTTACAATAGCCTCTTTAAGTAACTTAAGTTACACACTTATATAGCTTCAAATAGGCATATAATAAAAAATAACAGTTCCCTACGCTGCCCACACCACATTGAATCACCTCCTCAGAGGGAACCACTTTCAACTCTTTTTAGCTATTTATTCTATTTACCTTCATACATCTAGCTAACATACACTGCCATTTCTGACCTTATCTACTGATTTTACAGTGTAGCAGCTGAGGATTTAGCACTCTTAAATATTTCCCTTCCAATATTGTTATAAGACAATTTGGGGTAAAATCGACATTCAAGGGAAAAAAATCAAGACTCAGGATTACATCGTTAAAATTATTATTATTTTTTAGAGACAGGGTCTTGCTCTGACACCCAGGCTAGAGTGCAGAGGTGTGATTACAGCTCACTGAAACCTTGAACTCTTGGGCTCAAGAGATCCTCCCACCTTAGCCTCCTGGGTGGGTAGGACCACAGGTGGTGGCCCTACAATGGGCTTTTTTTTTTTTTTAATCTTTTGCTGAGACAGGGTCCCGCTATGTTGCCCAGGCTGGTCTCAGCCTCCCAAAGTGCTAGGATTATAGGTGTGAGCCACCGTGCCTGGCCAGCATTTACATTATTATGACTGATTATAATCACTACAAGGCCAAGTACTATATTATGATTTCACTTTATTTCTTCTATAATTGTTTGTATTTTACCCCTTTTTTCATTTGCTTAGTTATTACATGCTATTATGGTTTGGTTGTGTCCCACCCAAATCTCATCTTGAATTGTAGCTCCCATATTTCCCATTTTGGAGGGACCTGGTGGGAGGTAATTGAATCATGGGGACAGGTCTCTCCCGTGCTGTTTTCATGATAGTGAATAAGTCTCACGAGATCTGATAGTTTTATAAAGGGGAGTTCTCCTGCACATATTCTCTTGCCTGCAGCCATGTAAGACGTCCCTGTGCTTTTCCTTCATCTTTTGCCATGATTATGAGGCCTCCCCAGCCACGTGGAACTATGAGTCCATTAAACCTCTTTTCTTTATAAATTACCCAGTCTTGGGTATGTCTTTATTAGCAGCATGAGAAAGGACTAATACGCATGCCTACTGCTACTTCTTTCCAAAGCCTCCAACGAAATTGTAAAATTCTTCTGAATATGGATTTCCACCCTGCCAAACATATCAGGAAATATATAAGTTCTTTCCTCACACTCCTACTTCCCAACATCTCTCCTGAATTTTGTAATCCTTCGAATCCAACCTGAACTGCTTATTTTCTAGACTGTTGCACAACAGTCATCCTGGAACTTCCCATTACCTTTATACCCTCTTCTTTTTAGGTCTCAAGTCTTCCTTTTTATTTTTATTAGGGTGTTTTGTTTACTTCCCTGTTTTGAAGGGACACATTCTCCAATAGCATCATGAGAAGGGGCTCATGAGAGGCTAATTTTTTGACAATTTGCCTATCTAAAAATGTCTTCATTCTACTCTTATGCTTGATTGGTAGTTCAGCTGGACATAGGATTCTAAGTAGGAAATCATTTTCTCTCAGAAAGCATCTTCTATTGTTCTAGCTTTTTTGTATGGGATTTTTAAAAAAATTTTTTCCTCTGTGGAAATGTTTAGAATATTTTTATTACCCATATTCTAAAATTTCATAATGATATGCTCTGGGTGGCTGTTTTTTCATTCATTGTGCTGGGCCCTTTCAATCTGGAAGCGTATGTCCTTTGGTTCTCCCCTCCAGCTATTAGCCAGGCCCAGCAAAATGGGTTAGTCTGTATACTGAATGGTGAGAACTCAAAGAGCATGAGCCTATGGCTATACCACCCCAATGTGCCTCATCTCATTTGATCTAAACTCCACCCTGAATGTGCCTCATCCCATTTGATCTTAGCTAAGGTCTTAGGTGGTATGGCCATAGACTCATGCTCTCTGGGTTCTAGAAGATGTTTTCTTATCAATCAAAATTAAACTTCCTGGGTTAATCTTTTAATTTCCGTATCTTTTCTGCCTTATTTTCTTTTATCTTTTCCTACTAATGGAGGATTTCCTCAACTTCATCTTCTTAACCATCTATTGACTTTTTAAATCATATTTTTAAATTTCTAAAAACAATTATCTGTGTGGTTTTCTATTCACATTTTATAGTATTCTATTCATGTTTCATGGATGCAGTACCTTCTCTAACCTCCTAAAAGGATGATAATTGTAAGATTTTTTGGTTGTTACTTTTAAAATTTTTTAAATTGTTTTATTATATTGCCAAAGCCAAATACTTCTGAGAAAGGTTGTCACTTTTAAAAAACTGTCTTCCTTTATTTGAGTCTATTCATTTTCTCCAGGAAAAAAGTCCATCAATTTCCTGGCAAGTGGCAGGGTTGAGGGTAGGATAGGAATGATTCTTGCCTGCCTGAGAGCCAGGTGATGGAAGGTGACTAGAAGTCTTGTGAGCCTCACCATTCCAGTATGCAGACTATCCCCCCATCTCCTCTTTTATGTATTGCATTCTTCCTCATATTCTATCAGATGTTCACTAGTATGAAGTATTTCTGGTTCAATTTTTCTCCAAAAATAAACCATGTCTTATTGGGGTGGGTGATATTTAACTCATTAGTTACAAGAAATGGGGATGTTGACTTTCAGGCCCAGTTACCCCTTAAAAGACTTTCAATAGCCCTCTTATTTTTAGCCCAAGCCTGACACCCACCTTCAGTTCCTGAGCTTTTGTAAGTTTCTGTGATGCAAACTGGCTTGGTTCTAATTGGCATCAGCTTCTAGAGATACTACACTATAGGCACTACAAACACAATGATGAAAAAGATAAACTTCTACCCTCAGAGAGCTCACTCAATACTGGAGACTTTAAGCAATAGGTAAACAAACAAATGAATAAGGTTCTTTTTTTTTTTTTTTTTTTTTTTGAGACGGAGTCTCGCTGTCGCCCAGGCTGGAGTGCAGTGGCGCCATCTCGGCTCACTGCAGGCTCCGCCCCCTGGGGTTCACGCCATTCTCTTGCCTCAGCCTCCCGAGTAGCTGGGACTACAGGCGCCCGCCACCTCGCCCGGCTAATTTTTTTTTTTTTTTTTTGAGACGGAGTCTTGCCTTGTCGCCCAGGCTGGAGTGCAGTGGCGCGATCTCGGCTCACTGCAAGCTGCGCCCGCTGGGCTCACGCCATTCTCCTGCCTCAGCCTCCCGAGTAGCTGGGAATACAGGCGCCCGCCACTACGCCCGGCTAATTTTTTGTATATTTAGTAGAGACAGGGTTTCACCGTGTTAGCCAGGATGGTCTCGATCTCCTGACCTCGTGATCCACCCACCTCGGCCTCCCAAAGTGCTGGGATTACAGGCGTGAGCCACCGCGCCCGGCTAATTTTTTGTATTTTTAGTAGAGACGGGGTTTCACCGTGTTAGCCAGGATGGTCTCGATCTCCTGACCTCGTGATCCGCCCGCCTCGGCCTCCGAAAGTGCTGGGATTACAGGCGTGAGCCACCGCGCCTGGCCATGAATAAGGTTCTTTTCAGAAGTAATGAGAACTTGTAACAAAGCACGATAAGAGGAGATATATATATAGATATAGATATAGATATATATCGATGTCTATTTTAGACTAGTCAAAAAGATTTCTTTGAGGAGTGGCTATCTCAGCAGAAGATATGCAGAATCATATGATTCTGGAATAAAGTAAGTACAAAGGCCCTGAAGCAGGGGAAAAAGGTTAATGTGTCTGAGAAACAAGAAGGTTAGTGAGTGTGGTTAGAATGATGTAAGAAAAAGGAAGAATGATTGGAAATATGGTCAGAGCCAGGTAGGCCAAATCATTCAGGGCCTGATAGGTTAAAGCCCAGAGTACGAACTTTGAAGAATGACAAAAAGTTGTATTAGGAAATTCAGCAGGGAAATGACATAATCTGATTTACCTTCTTAAAATTCAATCTGGCTATTGTGGGGCAGAAGGAGAAGACAAGAGATCAATTAGGATGGTTGGGCTAGAGTAGTAAGTGTAGAGGTAAATAGACTCAGGACATATTTTGAAGATAATGCTGAACTACTTGGTGGTTTGAAATAGGGTGTAAGAGAAAGATAATAAGAATGGTAAGTTTTTTGCTCAAGTGATAAATGAATGGTGGGAGAGGTCTGGAAAGAAGAAAGGGAGTGCGGCAGGAAATTAATAGTGGTCCATAATGGGTACTCAATAATTAGTAATCATTGTTCATATTAAAAATCTTCAGCCAAGACACAGTGGCTCACACCTGTAATCCCAGCACTTTGGGAGGCCAACGGGGGCAGATCACTTGAGGCCAGGAGTTTGAGACCAGCCTGGCCAACATGGTGAAATCCTATCTCTACTAAAAATACAAAAATTAGCTGGGTGTGGTGGCACATGCCTGTAATCCCAGCTACTTGGGAGGCTGAAGCACGAGAACCTGGGAGGTGGAGGTTGCAGTGAGCAGAGATCATGCCACTGTACTCCAGCCTGGGTGACAGTGAGACTCTGTCTCAAAAAAAAAAAAAAAAAAAAAAAAATTAAGATCACCTTACCAATATGCTAGTGTTACAAAAGATGCTTTGTGAACTTTCTTGAGAGTCTTTCACCTAGTTACCCACCAGGATTACAATGATAAAATCAGAGAGATCCACTTTATTATTATTTTTTTCAACCTTCAACAGATTACAAAAAAACATTTTAGGCCGGGAGCAGTGGCTCGCACCTGTAATCCCAGTACTTTGGGAGGCCGAGGCAAACGGATTACCTGAGGTTAGGAGTTCGAGGCCAGCCTGGCTAACATGGTGAAACTCCGTTTCTACTAAAAATACAAAAAATAAGCTGGGTATGGTGGCGCGTGCCTGTAATCCCAGCTACTCGGGAGGCTGAGGCAGGAGAATCACTTGAACCTGAGAGGCAGAGGTTGTAGTGAGCTGAGATTGCACCGTTGCACCCCAGCTTAGGCAACAAGAGCGAAACTCCATCTCAAAAAAAAAAAAATTTTTTTTAAACACTGCCCATTTATTCTGGAACACACTCTACATCCACATTCACTCACCCTTAAGATATTTTAAAAACCTGATTATTTAAAAATTATTCAACATTTAATTCAATGTGATTTCTTATTTATTTATTTATTATTATTATTATTATTATTTTTTTTTTTACCATACAGGGTCTCACTATATCACCCAGTCTGTGTTTCAGTGGCACAACTGAAACCACCTTTGCAAAAGAGAAATCTGACATAGTTAACTCTATCTTGCCTCCAACCTCAAGCTGTTTGTCTTTGGTCATTCCTGGGCATAAGCCAAGCTAACTTTGGGAGGAATTTAGTTTACAGTTTAACCTTAAAGCAAGGATGATAATAGCCCTGCCCAAAACTAAACCACCTTTGTAAAACTAAGGAAAGGCCACAAGGTTAGGATTATGGGAGGGGAGAGAATTCTGCGAAAATGTAGGTATAGCTCTACAATTTCTTACTGCTTGGGAGTCATTTGGCTAGAGATCACAAGATTTGTGACTTCTCCAACTGCTCCTATAGATAGCATCACTATTATAGAACCTAAGACTGGTTTTCTGAGAGATTTTTTCAGACCGACCCCACCCAGACTCATGACTCATGACTCAACTGGTCCTGTAGCCCAGCCTTCCCCAACCTTTTTGGCACCAGGGACTGGTTTTGTGGAAGACAATTTTTCCACAGACTCGGGTAAGGGTCAGGTTGGAGGGATGGCTTTGGGATGAAACTGTTCCACCTGAGATCATCAGGCATTTGATTCTCATAAGGGACGCGCAACCAAGATCCCTCGCATGCACAGTTCACAACAGGGTTCACGCTTCTATGAAAATATAATGCCACTGCTGATCTGACAGGAAGCAGAGCTCAGGCAGCAATGCTTGCTCACCTGCTTACCTCTTGCTGTGTGGCCCAGTTCCTAACAGGCCACAGACTGATACCGGTCCATAACCTGGGGGTTGAGGACTCCTGCTATAGCCCTACACAGAGGTACACTCAGTGCACAAGGACTTTTCCACACCCCCAATTAATCAGCAGCACCCATTCCCTCAGCTCTGCCCACCAAATTGTCCATAAAAACTCTAACCTCTAGAGGGCTTCAGGAAGACTGATTTAAGTGACAACTGCCTCTTTGGCATGGCTGGCCTTGAGTCAATTAAACTCTTTCTTACTGCAATGCCACGATCTCAGGGAATTGATTTTGTCTGTGCAGCTGGCAGGAAGAAACCATCATAGCTCACTACTCCTAGGCTCAAATGGATCCTCCCGCCTCAGTCTCCCAAGTGCTGGGATTATAGGTGTGAGCCCACCATGCCCTGCCTCAATGTGATTTCTAACAACTGATCTGGTCCATTCTCATTAAACAGAAGAAATCAAAGCACAGAGGTTAAATAACTTGTCCTACAGAATATAATTAGGAAATGGTGGAGCTGTGTGAATTGTACAACAGAAAGAGTGGAAGAAAAGGCTGGAAAAACAGACTGAACCTTAACTGTCAGTCTAAATAATTTTTGACTCAATTTTGAAACCAATGTGAGCCACAAAAAGTTTTAAGAAATAAACTATACAACTAGAGCTGTGTATCAGGAAGAGTGAAAAAGAGGGCAAAGAGACAGGGAAAATAATTCACTCCAGGTGAAAGTGAAGAAGGCTGAATTACAGCACACATATAAGGGAAGGAATAGATGCAAAAGCCTTTGAATATTTAGAACCACAGCTTAGCTTCTCATTAGAAGCAAGGAATACATGATAACCAAAAATGGCTGGAATTTTTCAGGATGGATAACTGGAAAGATGGCTGTCTTAATAACTGAGACTGGGAAAATATCCTGCCATATTCTCACGGCATTAGCTAATGCTAGTCTATTTCCTACATAGTATAGTTTACTTCTTAAAGAGACTCTCTGAGAGACAAGAAGCCTTTATTTCTCTTGCATTAATCATATTACCTAGCACAGGGAGGGACTGAGTAGTTCCAAGTAAATATTTGTGAATTGAAGGCATAGTCTTCAATTTCATATTTGGTGAATTGAAGGCATATTTGGTGAATTGAAGGAGGAATCTAAAAGAAATATTAAATTTCTCATGGCATAAATAACAAAAAAGAGGGACCCAGTGCAGTGGCTCAAGCCTATAATCCCAGCATTTTGGGAGGCCAAGGTGGGAGGATTGATTGAGCTCAGGAGTTCGAGACCAGCCTGGGCAATATAGTGAGAACTTTCTCCACAAAAAAATTTTCAAAGTTAGCCAAGTGTGGTGGCATACGTCTGCAGTCTCAGCTACTCAGGAGGCTGAGGTGGGAGGACTGCTTGAGCCCAGAAGGCAGAGATTGCAGTGAGCCTGGGCGACAGAGTGAGGCCCTGTCTCGGGGTCAGGGGTAGGTATGAGAACAAATCTGAGTGTATAGTTCCTCAGAAAGGCCACTGGGGAGTGGAAGTGAGTGGGGCATGGAACTGGGTTACAGATCTTAAGCATAAGACTTCCTGGCGTAAACAACCTTATTCACAAGAGACCTAAACAATCAGTCCCTGCACTCAACAAAGTACTTTATTGTTCCTTTTTTTAACTGATAACTTTGAGCAACTGATGATAAAACAACCTATCTTCACTGGGCCCATGTATAAACAGAATACACACACATGAACAAACTTTACACAAGTACTACCTCTATGACTTACCAGGCCCACACTGTTCCTTCCAAATAGAAATCTTAGGAGGAAGGGAGATAAAGGGAAAAAGGGAAACTGGGAGGTTGGAGTCAAGAAAAAGAGAACTACAAAGGTTCAGCTCACTCACTCCTGCTGGGCACACAATAGCTCTGGCAGAAGAGAACCAAGGTATGCCCAGAGGATTAAATGCCTGCCATCTGGCAGATCATGCAGATAGGCTTCTTTCCCAAGTAGCCTTTCCAAAGCACTAACAGAGGAATTTTCAACTCACTCTTTTTCTCTTTTTCTTTCTTTCTTCCTTCCTTTCCTTCATTTCTCTCTCTCTCTCTTTCTTTTAAGCAAGAGACCTTTTCTTCAAAACTCTTATACAGAAGTTCAATATAAAAAAGATAAAAAGTGGAACTGTTCTGACTAGATGAAGCCAAGAGAACAGAAGTCCCATCTACTCTGCAACCTCCCATCCGGGGCCAGCACCTGAGAAGGCACATCTGTGTAATCCTAGGGTTCCAAGAGATGGATTCTTCCCAATGTAAATCTAATCTCAATTTGGGGAAAAACTCTGGTTCATACTTCTGCACCTATAAAAGAAAGCTTATAATGTTTACAGCTTGAAAATAGACTAAGAGCCATACTAACAAATAGTAACCAAAAATTTTAAATCGTAAGTATTTTTTTTTTTTTTTTTTTTTTTTTTTGAGACGGAGTCTCGCTCTGTCGCCCAGGCTGGAGTGCAGTGGCACAATCTCGGCTCACTGCAAGCTCCGCCTCCTGGGTTCACGCCATTCTCCTGCCTCAGCCTCTCCGAGTAGCTGGGACTACAGGCGCCCGCCACCACGCCCGGCTAATTTTTTTTTGTATTTTTAGTAGAGACGGGGTTTCACCGTGGTCTCGATCTCCTGACCTCGTGATCCGCCCGCCTCGGCCTCCCAAAGTGCTAGGATTACAAGCGTGAGCCACCGCGCCCGGCCCAAATCGTAAGTATTAACAGCAAATTGCTAAGACAACCAGAAAGCATTTAGAAAATATGAATTCTAAGAACCTTGAGAATAAAACATAGTCATGCTTAGTTTGGCATTTAAGGAGTCACAGGGAAGTATAATAAATGTTTCTATTACATTAATACTCCTCCGGGTAACAAAAGCCAAGAGGACTTTTTTTGCTCTAGGCCACTGGTTAGAATAATTTCCTTTTGTTGTATTCAAAATATATAGTGAAAGTGAAGACATAAAAACATAAATGATATAAATAATTAGAAGCTTCTTTTAAAAAGTAATCCACTTTCAGGCTTTTAAACCACAGTATATTTGAGACAGATGGCTTATGCAGAACAAAAATGGTCACCATCAGAGGGCAAACCCACGTGGTTAACAATAATTATCATTCTCATGTATTATACTTGCAGTGTGACAGTTCCTGTGCCAGAGGCTTATATATATCATCTCATTTGTGGGCTTATTGGGAAGATTTAGATAGACTGAATGCTACCTTTCATACATTAGAAAACTTGGCTGAGAGCAAAGAACATTACTTTTTTAAGTCAAGGGGGATGAGGATGGAGGTGGGGATCATTCCTAAGCAATAGGATCAAAAGGAGATAAGTTAAGAAAGTACATCAAGGAGGTATGGAATAGGAATGGTAATGTTGGTCTCATCACAACCCTACATGTTTCTAGGCTGCAACACATATACCCGTAGCAAAGCAAAGGCAAAGATGTAGGTAGCCCAGCATTATCAAATACAGTAGTCCCTAGCTTCATGTGGCAATTTAAATTTAAACCAATTCAAATAAAATTTTAATTTCTTGTTTGCATTAGCCATATTTCTGTGCTTATTAGCCACATGTGGCTATTGGACAGCAGAAATATAGAACATTTCCATCACTGCAGAAGGTTCTATTGGACAGCAATGCTTTAGTAGAAAACCGTTGAATCTGTTAAAAGCAGCAGTAGGCACTCAACAAGCGTTGAGTGAGTAATTGAATAAAAAAAAGGTGCTTTGCAGACACTGCTGCCACCGCCGGGAGCTCCGTACTATCAGCCATGGTCAACCCCACCATGTTCTTCGATATCACAGTCAAATGGCGAGCCCTTGGGCCATGTCTCCTTCGAGCTGTTTGCAGACAAGTTTCCAAAGACAACAGAAAACTTTTGTGCTCTGACCACTGGAGAGAAAGGATTTGGTTATAAGGGTTCCTGCTTTCACAGAATTATTCCAGGGTTTATGTGTCAGGTTGGATGGCAAGCATGTGGTCTTTGGCAAAGTGAAAGAAGGCATGAATATTGTGGAGGCCATGGGGCACTTTGGGTCTGGGAATAGCAAGACCAGCAAGAAGATCACCACTGCTGACTGTGGACAACTCTAATAAATTTGACTTGTGTTTTATCTTAATCACCAGACCATTCCTTCTGTAGCTCAGGAGAGCACTCCTCCACCCCATTTGCTCGCAATATCCCATAATCTTTGTGCTCTCGCTGCAGTTCCTTTTGGGTTCCATGTTTTCCTTGTTCGCTTCCATGCCTAGCTGGATTGCAGAGTTAAGTTTATCATTACGAAATAAAAACTAAATAACAACAACAACAACAACAAAAGCTATAATAGGCCACTGAAAGAAGCAGCCAGAGGAAAAGAAACTAATAATAATAGCTAACATTTACTGAGCACTTACCACATACCAGGTACTATTCTGAGTGATTTACATGTAGTAATTTAATTAATCTTCAATAACAACTCCATAAAATATTTACTGTCATTACCCTCATTTTTATAGATGGGAAAACTAAGGCTCAGAGAGGTTAACTAAACTTTCCCAAGATCCAGGATTTGAATCCAGGCAGTTTGATCTAGAATCTACAGCAAGCTTGTTCAACTCGCAGCCCATGGGCCACATGTGGCCCAATGGCTTTGAATGTGGCACAACACAAATTCATAAACTTTCTTAAAACATTATGAGATTTTTTTTTGCAATTGTTTGTTTTAGCTCATCAGCTATTGTTAGTGTTAGTGTATTTTATATGTGACCCCAGATAATTCTTCTTCCAGTATGGCCCAGGGAAGCCAAAAGATTGGACACCTCTAATCTAGAGCTTTCTTTTTTTTTTTTTTTTGAGACAAGCTCTGGCTCTATCACCCAGGCTGGAGTGCAGTGGTGTGATCTCGGCTCACTGCAAGTTCTGCCTCCTAGGCTCAAGCCATCCTCCCACCCCAGCCTCTAAAGTTGCTAGGGCTACAGGTGCACACCACCATGCCCAGCTAATTTTTGTATTTTTTGTAGAGAAAACATAACATTTTCTCTACAAAAAATACAAAAGAAAACATGGTTTCACCATGTTGCCCAGGCTGGTCTTGAACTTGAACTTGTGAGCTCAAGGGATCTGTCTGCCTCAGCCTCCCAAATTGCTGGGATTACAGGTGTGGTCACACCCAACCTAAAGCCTTCATTTTTAATCATACTATACTACTACTTCTTAAAATAGATCAAACATAAATGTATACAGTGTAGAATGATTAAATCAAGCTAATTAACATATCTATTCCCTCACATCATTTTTTGTGGTGACATATTTGAAATTTACTCCTATTCCTGGATCATATAGCAGTTCTATTTTCTCTGTTTTTTGAAATATACATTATTATTAACTATAGTCACCATACCGCACAACAGATTTCAGAAACGTATTCCTCCTATGTAACTGAAACTTTGTGTCTCTGACCAACATCCCCCCATTTCCTCCCCCATCCCACCCCACTCATCCCTGTCCTCTGGTAACCACCATTCTTCTCCCCACATTTTTTTTTTTTTTTTTTGAGACGGAGTCTTGCTCTGTCACCCAGGCTGGAGTGCAGTGGTGCGATCTCGGCTCACTGCAACCTCTGCCTCTCGGGTTCAAGCGATTCTCCTGCCTCAGCCTCCTGAGTAGCTGGCACTACAGGTGTGTGCCACCACACCCGGCTGAATTTTTGTATTTTTAGTAGAGACCTTCCAAAGTGCTGGGATTACAGGCGTGAGCCACCGTGCCTGGCCTATGTTTTCTTTTAGTAGTTTTACAGTTTCAGGTTATACTATACCATTTCATTATATAACAAGTATATCTAAAGATTTTGCTGTAATGGAATAAAATTTATTTAAAGTCAACTTTCCATGCATTTGCTAGTTCCGTTCACAGTGAAGAGAATAAGAAAAGGAATGGTAAAATAAAAAGATTAGCACGAAAGATGCCAAAATGCTAATACTAGTTTTAGCCCTACATGCTGAGATTAAGGGCAAGTTTTATTTTCTTTTTCTTACTAATTCTATTTTCTAAATGTTTGCATTGCAATTATGTATCACTTCTGTAATAATAAAAAAATTAAAATATGACTTCTTAAGCTAGATATTACTTAAAATATGATCATCTTAAAAATTCCTAAGCAGAATATCAAAGCCTCATCTACCTCACTCTCAAACATAGTGGAAGCCCGCTAACTGATCTCTTTGCTACCAGTCTCTCTAACACTAAACCATTCTGCATCTTGTCATCAATTACCTTATCATTCTAGTTTCTGCTCAGAATCCAACCACAGATCATAAACTACAATCCTTTGGATTTATGCAAAGCATTTCTGGATAATTTGACTCAATTCTACTTTTCCACCTTTATCTACCAATACTATCCTATCAAATCCTCAGTTCTTCTAAGAGAAGCCTGGTAGAAAGAACACAGGTCTTAGAGGAGACTTTGGCCCATACCTAATCTCTTGGCCTCAATGGAGAGTGAATGTGAAGATTAAATCTTTAAATAAGTAACACACCCAGTATACAACATGCCTTCAATAAATGGTCATTATTATTATTGTCATTATTAGCCAAACAGGATTTTATTCACTGACTCCTCAAAAAGCTTTGCATTTTTATATCTGTGCTTTCTATATCACTATTTGCTCTGAGTTCCTCCCCTATCTTCTAAAATCCTTTTAAAAATCAAGCTTCATTATTATGCATGACATGCCTGCATCAAAATATTTTATGTAACCCATAAGTATATAAACTTACTATGTAATCACAAAAATTAAAAGTAATTTTAAAAAAAATTCAAAGTCCAGTTCAAGTCCCCTCCTAGAAGGCTTCCCTGACCCTTTTTTTTTTTTTTGAGACAGAGTCTTGCTCTGTCGCCAGGCTGGAATACGGTGGCGCAATCTCAGCTCACTGAAACCTCTGCCTCCCAGGTTCAAGAGCTTCTCCTGCCTCAGCCTCCCAAGTAGCTGGGACTACAGGTGCATGCCACCACACAGCTAATTTTTGTATTTTTAGTAGAGATGGGGTTTCACCATGTTGGCCAGGATGGTCTCGAACTCTTGACCTTGTGATCTGCCCGCCTCAGCCTCCCAAAGTGCTGGGATTACAGGCGTGAGCCATCGCGCCCAGACTTCCCTGACTCTTCAAAGTTAATATGACCCCTCACTCATTTGAACTCCTATGGCACTTAAGAGTTTATTCTACTCAAATGGTGGTGTCTTAGTTAATTTATTAGTTCTCTTTCCATCAATGTAAGTAGAGCAAGTAAAGTATAAATTCCTTGCTAGCAGACACTCTATTTTATATATATCTTGATACCTTTCTGATGTCTGAATATATCACCAGGCACATAGTAGATGCTCAAAAAAATGTGTTAATCTGGCCAGGTGCGGTGGCTCACACTTGTAATCCCAGCACTTTGGGAGGCCAAAGCAGGTGGATTACCTGAGGTCAGGAGTTCAAGACAAGCCTGGCCAATGTGGTAAAACCCCGTCTCTACTAAAAATACAAAAATTAGCCAGGTGTGATGGCGAGCACCTGTAATCCCAGCTACTTGGGAGGCTGAGGCAGGAGAATCACTTGAACCTGGGAGGTGGAAGTTGCAGTGAGCTGAGATCAAGCCATTGCACTCCAGCCTGGGCGACAAGAGTGAAACTCCATCTCAAAAAAAAAAAAGTGTTAATTTGACTTATAAATTTGAAAGAAAGTCACCACAATAAAAATACTGGCTGAATATTTTTGTAGTAGACTAGGAAGCCAATAATCCTATATAAGGATAAAAAGTTTCAAGTAAGCAGTATAATTTAATTCCATAATTTAATACCATTGACCAAACATGTAAGTCATACTTAAGCCATATGAGTTCTCTCTAGCCCAATATAAACATACAAAAATTAGCAATAAATGACCCTAAGTAAATAGCACTTTAAACTTTACAAAACATCCTGCACATAAACCCTAACTAAATATACATTGAATTAAATTGTCTTATTTGGTCTCATTTAAAAACATACTTGGCCAGGTGTGGTGGATCACACCTGTAATCCCAGCCTGAACAACACAGTGAGACCTTGTCTCATTTAAAAAAAATTTTTTTAATAAAATAATTTTTGTATTTAAGACAGGGTCTCACTCTGTCACTCAGGCTGGAGTGCAGTGCTGCGATCATGGCCCACTGCAGCTGTGAACTATTGGCTCAAGAGATCCTCCCACCTCAGCCTCCCAAGTAGCTGAAACTATGGGCACATGCCACTATACCTGGCTAATTTTTCTGGTTGTTTGTTGTTGTTGTTGTTTGTAGAGATGGGGTTTCACCATGTTGCCCAGGCTGGTCATAAACTCCTAGGCTCAAGAGATCCACCCACCTTGGCCTCCCAAAGTAGTGAGATTACAGGCGTGAGCCATCATGCCTGGCCAAATAAAAAAAATTTTTTTTTTTTTTTTTTTGAGACGGAGTCTCGCTCTGTCATCCTGGCTGGAGTGCAGTGGCGCAATCTCAGCTTACTGCACTAGGTTCCCAGAGGGAACCTCTGCTTCCCGGGTTCAAGCAATTCTCCTGACTCAGCCTCCCAAGTAGCTGGGACTACAGCCATGTGCCACCACACCCGGCTAACTTTTTTTTTGTATTTTTAGTAGAGATGGGGTTTCACCATGTTAGCCAGGATAATCTCAATCTCCTGACCTCATGATCTGCTCGCCTCAGCCTCCCAAAGTGCTGGGATTACAGGCGTGAGCAATCGTGCCCAGTCAAAATTTTTTCTAAAAAGAAAATATACTTGCCTGACTAAAATATCAAAATAATTAAGGCAAGAAAGATTCAGATACAGATTATTAAAAAGTGACAATTATATAAACTTATAAAAGTAATTCTCCACTTTGGGAGGCCAAGGAAGGTGAATTGCTTGAGCCCAGGAACTTGAGACCAGCCTGGGCAAATGGTGGAACTCTGACTTTACAAAAATTGTGGCTCACGCTTGTAATCCCAGCACTTTGGGAGGCCGAGGCGGGCGGATCACAAGGTCAGGAGATCGAGACCACAGTGAAACCCTGTCTCTACTAAAAAATACAAAAAATTAGCCGGGCGTGGTGGCAGGCGCCTATAGTCCCAGCTACTCAGAGAGGCTGAGGCAGGAGAATGGCGTGAACCCGGGAGGCGGAGCTTGCAGTGAGCCGAGATTGCGCCACTGCACTCCAGCCTGGGCGACAGAGCAAGACTCTGTCTCAAAAAAAAAAGTGAAAATTAGCTGGATGTGGTGGTGCGCCTGTAGTTCCAGCTGCTCAGGAGTCTGAGGTGGGGAAGATCAATTGGGCCCTGGAGGTCAAGGCTGCGGTGAACCATGATCATGCTACTATACTCCAGCCTGGGTGACAGAGTGAGACCCTATCTCAAAAAAATAACAATTCTCAAAGGCAAAATGTGCCTCCTCAAGTGAGTGCTAAAAGTTAAGGATAGATAACTTGAGGGTGTAATTTTACATTTATTGCCACTCGTTGATTTAATTACAATTTCCTATTAAGTAATCAGGAAAATTAAATAACCACATAAAGACCAATCTCTCCTCTTTGATAAATTAGCAGCCAGCAATAGAAAACAACTGTTCTAATGAGCTGCTGCTAATGTTCTAATGAGAGTAAAGCAACTTAAGAGATCGAGGAAGTTGCTTTATTAAATGCAGTTAATTACCAATAAATTAAGTCTCAATGGGTAGAAAACAACCTAGAGTACCACTAAACCCCAGCAAGATAGATTCAGCATGATAAATCCTGAATCCCTCCGTTTTTTGCTATTAGTGCTATTCTAGCAAGCCTCCAATGTTTCAGTTTTCTCATTGATCAGAAGGAAGGAAAAACCATTACCTAAGGATGTTGGGATGGGAGAGTCTATTCATGAGCTGTACTTCTTTCAGCATGTTTGCCCGGTTACTGCTCAACGTGTTCATCTTAAGAGCCATCACCTGACCAGAAGCTCGGTGTCGTACCTAGAATATTAAATAGAACAAGAAAAGAGGGTCAACGGCAATAGTTATATGTGAGGTCAACATCTCCAAATGTACAATATGCCAAGATATTTTTGTGCCACTTTAGATAAAATATACATCTAATTACATTAAAGTATCACTTCCATGAATGAAGATGAATTATTCTACCCAAGACCGGTATTATTTCACATTGAGTTGGCCAGAAAAACATTGTTAATAACATCTCAAGAAAACATGTCTGATATCCACCATGGAATACTATGCAGCCATAAAAAGGAATGAGGTCATGTCCTTTGCAGGGACGTAAATGAAGCTGGAAGCCATCATCCTCAGCAAATTAACACAGGAACAGAAAACCAACACTGCATGTTTTCACTCATAAGTGGGAGTTGAACATTGAGAACACATGGACACAGAAAGGGAAACAACATGCAACAGGGCCTGTTAGCAGGTGGGGGGTGAAGGAAGGGAACTTAGAACTTAGTCAATTGGTGCAGCAAACCACCATGGCACAAACCTGCATGTTCTGCACATGTATCCCATTTTTTCCTTTTTTTTAGAAGAAATAAAAAAATGAAGAAAGAAATAAAAGAAATCATGTCTGGTTTGTTGCTGTTGTTGTTTTTGTTTGAGACAGGGTCTCACTGTGTCACCCAGACTGGAGTGTAGTGGCACAATCTTGGCTCACTGCAACCTCCATCTCCCAGGTTCAAGTGATTCTCCTGCCTCAGTCTCCTGAGTAGCTAGGATTACAGGCATGTGCCAACACACCTGGCTAATTTTTGTATTTTTAGTAGAGACGGTTTCACCATGTTGGCCAGGCTGGTCTCAAACTCTTGACCTCAGGTGATCCGCCTGCCTCGGCCTCCCAAAGTGCTGGGATTACAGGTGTGAGCCACCATGCCCAGCCAATCCTGTTTTGTTTTGTTTTGTTTTGTTTTTTTGAGACAGAGTCTTGCTCTGTCACCCAGGCTAGAGTGCAGTGGTGTGATCCTGGCTCACTGCAACCTCCACCTCCTGGGTTCAAGCAATTCTCCTGCCTAAGCCTCCCGAGTAGCTGGGATTACAAGCGCCTGCCATGGTGCCCAGCTAATTTTTGTATTTTTAGTAGAGACAGGGTTTCACCATATTGGCCAGGCTGATCTCGAACTCCTGACCCTGTGATCCACCAGCCTTGGCCTCCCAAAGTGCTGGGATTACAGGCGTGAGCCACCATGCCTGGCCTGTTTTTAATACCTTAGAAAAAAAAAATGAGAGAAAATTTTTAAGCTGATTCCTCACGGCTGACCTTGGTGAGTCTTAAGATACCAACAGAAAAGAGTCCGTTCTGTGGCATTCTAAGTGTGCAAAAAGAAGATATATGCATGAGCCTTATATAACACTTAATGAAACTGTCTTTATAAGATGCTAAACCCACATACTCAAAGTCTCCCCCAAGTACCATAAAAATCTATAGGCTGGGCACAGTGGCTCATAGTAGTAAACTGTGCAAAAATGTCATTATCCTATGGACTTCAGGAGTATCATTTCAGTATGCTATACTTGACCAAATGGGAATTCCAAAAGAAAACATGACAACTTACTTAAACTCTTCAATATCTGAAAACTCCTTGAAATGACAGTAGCTCCACAAGTTTATCATAGCTATTAATACAGGTCAGACATCACAGCTTATCTTAGAATTCAGTGTTTCAGAGTGGCCAGGCAGAACAGGGAAGGCTGTTGACGGGGAGGCCAGGCCAAAACACAAAGAGCCACAGGAACCCTGATCGGAAAAACTAAGACAGGCAGAACGCTGGCTGCCTCTCCTCTCCTAGATCACCGAGTGAGATTTGGAACCCAGCTCTCTTCTCAGTGCATCAATGATTCTGTTGTAATGTACCTCTTGACTGATGAAGGAGAAGTAGCTTTCCATTTCAGATCCTGCATGGATAAGTTAAAAGAAACATTTATAAACTAAGAGCTCACTGGTAGTATTTTTCCAGCTCTATTTACAGAAGATATCTGTGTTTTAATAAGGACTCTCCAGCTGAAAGTCACTCTTCTTATTTTTCCATCATCTGAAAACTGTCAACTAAGATTTTAGCAAAATGGCAAAACCCATGAAAAGATCATTCATCCTTTATCCCTGGGATGTAAGGATAGTTCAACATATGTAAATCAATCAATGTGATACATTATATCAACAGAATGAGGGACAAAAACCATATGATCATTTCAATTGATGCTGAAAAAGCATTTGATAAAATTCAACATCTCTTCATAATAAAAACCCTCAAAAAACTAGGTATAGAAGGAACATAACTCTAAAAGCCATATATGACAGACCCAAAGCTAGCATCATACTGAATGGAGAAAAACTGAAAGCCTTTCCTCTGGGATATGGAACACAAAAAGGATGCCCACTTTCACCACTGTTATTCAGCATAGTACTGGACATCCTAGCTAGAGCAATCAGACAAGAGAAAGAAATAAAGGGCATCCAAATTGGAAAGGAAGAAGCCAAATTATTCTTGTCTGCAAATGATATGATCTTGTATTTGGAAAAACCTAAAGACTACACTAAAAAACCTATTAGAACCGATAAATTCAGAAAAGTTACAGCATACAAAATCAACATACAAAAAATCAGTAGCATTTCTACATGCCAACAGTGAACAATCTGAAAAAGAAACCAAAAAGTAATCCAATTTATAGTAGCTCCAAATAAAATTAAATACCTAGAAATTAAGTTAGCCAATGAATTAAAAGAGCTCTAAAAGGCCAGGCACAGTGGTTCATGCCTATAATCCCAATACTTTGGGAGGCCAAGGCAGGAGGATTGCTTGAGTCCAGGAGTTCGAGACCAGCCTGGGTAACATAGTGAGACTATCTCTACAAAAAATACAAAAAAAATTAACTGGGCTTGGTGGCTCAAGCCCGTGGTCCCAGCTAGTCGGGAAGCTGAGGTGGGAGGATTGCTTGAGCCCAGGAGGTCGAGGCTGCAGTGAGCTGTGATCGTGCCACTATACTCCAGCCTGGGTGACAGAGCAAGACTGTCTCAAAAACAAATAAAAAAGTTCTCTACAATGAAAGTTATAAAACATTGATGTAAGAAACTAAAGATACAAAAAAATGGAAAGATATTCCATGTTCATGAATTGGAAGAATCAGTATTTTTAAAATTCCCATACTACTTAAATGCTAAACTTTCTATGGAATCACAAAGACCCAGAATTGCCAAAGCCATCCTAAGGAAAAGAAAAAACGCTGGGCTGGGCGCAGTAGCTTACGCCTGTAATCCCAGCACTTTGGGAGTCCGAGGTGGGTGGATCACCTGAAGTCAGGAGTTTGAGATCAGCCCGGCCAACATGGTGAAACCCTGTCTCTACTAAAAAAAAAAATACAAAAATTAGCTGAGCGTGATGGCATGCCCCTGTAATCCCAGCTACTCGGGAGGCTGAAGCAGGAGAATGGTTTGAACCTGGGAGGCAGAGGTTGCAGTGAGCCAAGATTGCACCACTGCACTCCAGCCTAGGCAACAGAGCTGAGACTCTGTCTCAAAAGAAAAAAAGAAAGAAACTGGAGGAATCACATACCTGATTCAAATTATACCACAGAGCTATTGTAACCAAAACAACATGGTATTGGCATAAAAACAGAAACATAGACCAATGGAACAGAATAGAGAATAGAGAATCCAGTAACAAATCCATAAATCTACAATAAACTCATTTTCAACAAAAATGCCAAGAACATACATTGGGGAAAGGGCAGTCTCTTCAATAAATAGTGCTGGGAAAACTGTATAGTTACATGCAGAAGAATGAAACTAGACTCCTATCTCTAGCCATATGCAAAAATCCAATCAAAATGGATTAAAGATTTCGATCTAGGACCTCAAACTATGAAACTACTACAAGAAAACATTGGGGGAAACTCTCCCACTGGTCTGCAAAGATTGCTCGAATAATACTCCAAAAGCACAGGCAACCAAAGCAAAAATGGACAAATGGAATCACATCCAGTTAAAAAACTTCTGCACAGCAAATGAAACAATCAACAAAGTGAAGAGTCAATCCACGGAATGGGAGAAAATATTTGCAAAATATCCTTCCGACAAAGGATTAATAACCAGAATATATAAAGAGTTCAAACAACTCTATAAGAAAAAAAAATCTAACAAACAGATTTTTTAAATGGGCAAAAGATCTGAACAGACATTTCTCAAAAGAAGACATACGAACAGCAACAGGTGTATGTAAAGGTATTCAACATCACTGATCATCACAGAAATGCAAATCCAAACTACAATGAGATATCATCTCACCCTAGTTAAAATGGCTTTTATCCAAAAGAAGGGCAATAAAGAATTCTTGCAGGCTGGGCATGGTGGCTCACACCTGTAATCCTAGCACTTTGAGAGGCCGAGGTGGAGGACTACCTGAGGTCGGGAGTTGGAGACCAGCCTGGCCAACATGGTGAAACCCCATCTCCACTAAAAATACAAAAATTAGCCGGGCATGGTAGTACCTGTCTGTAATTCCAGCTACTTGGGAGGTTGAGGCATAAGAATCACTTGAACCTGGGAGGCAGAGGTTGCAGTGAGCCAAGATCACGCCACTGCACTCCAGCCTGGGCAACAGAGAAAGACTCTGTCTCAAAAAAAAAAAAAAAAAAAAAAAAAAGAATTCTTGCAAAGATGTGGAGAAAGGGGTAAGCCTCGTGAACTGTTGGTAGGAATGTAAATTGGTATAGCCACTGTGCAGAACAGTTTGGAGGTTCCTCAAAAAACTAAGAATAGAGCTACCATATGATCCAGCAATCCCACTGCTGGGTATATACCAAAAGAAGGGAAATCAGTATGTCAAATAGATATCTACACTTCCATGTTTATTGTAGCACTATTCACAATAGCCAAGATGTGGATGCAACTTAAGTGTCCATCAACAAACAAATGGATAAAGAAAATGTGGTACATACACACAATGGAGTACTATTCAGCCATAAGAAAGGATTAGAATCTGTCATTTGCAACAACATGGTGGAAATTGAGGACATTATGTTCAGTTAAATAAGCCAGACATAGAAAGACAAACTTCACATGTTCTCATTTATTTGTGGGAGCTCAAATAAAACAATTGAACTCATAGAGACAGAGTAGAATGATGGTTAACAGAGGCTGGGAAGGATAGTGTGGGGTGTGGGGGAGTGGGGGCAGTTAATGGGTACAAAAATATAGCTAGATAGAACGAAGAAGATTTAGTGCAACAGGGTGATTACACTCAACAATAATTTAATTGTATATTTTAAAATAACTAAAAGTATAATTGGAATGTTTGCAACACAAAGAAATGATAAATGCTTGAGGTGATGGATATCCCATTTACCCCGATGTGATTATTACACATTGTCTGGCTGTATCAAAATATCTCATGTATCCCATAAATATTATCTACTATGTACCCATAAAAATAAAAGTTCAAAAAAGATGCCCCAACCATCACACACAGTTATAAAACAGCAATAACACAGCTAACATTTACAGCATTTGCTACATACTAGGTACTGCTGTATAACTGCTTTATACATATTAACTTATTTAATCTTGAAGATAATCCTGTGAGGCAAGTATCACTAATAACCTCATTTTACAGCCATGGAAACTGAGGCACAGAGAAATTAAATCTTTCTCAAGATCGTACATCTAGTAAATGGCAGAGACACAATTTGAATACAAACTATGCAAAGAATATTGAGTCTGATACAGTCAGACCAACTGATTCAAGAAAAAAAGCACTGTGTGAACATTGCATAAAAATTATTCTACCAAGGGATAATAATCATGATCTTGTATGTATCTCACAACATGGTCTTGTAATATAGAAAACAAAAACTGACAATGTAAGGCAAATGTGACAAATCTATGATCTTTATTTTTATTTTTTTTTAAACAGGGTCTCGCTCTGTCACCCATGCTTGAGTGCAGTGGCATGACCTCAGCTCACTGCAGCCTCCCCCTCCTGAGATCAAGCAATCCTCCCACCTCAGCCACTTGAGAAGCTGGGACCACAGGTGTGCACCACCATGCCCAGCTAATTTTTAAATTTTTTTTTAGAAACAGGGTTTCACCATGTTGTCCAGGCTGGTCTCAAACTCCTGGACTCAAGCAGTCTGCCTGCCTTGGCCTCCCAAAGTGCTGGGATTATAGACATGAGCCATTGCACCCAGCTCTAAATCCATGACTTTTTTTTTTTTTTTTTTTTTTTGAGACGGAGTCTCGCTCTGTCACCGAGGCTGGAGTGCAGTGGTGTGATCTTGGCTCACCGCAAGCTCCGCCTCCCAGGTTCATGCCATTCTCCTGCCTCAGCCTCCCGAGTATCTGGGACTACAGGCACGTGCCACCATGCCCGGCTAATTTTTTGTATTTTTAGTAGAGACGGGGTTTCACCATGTTATCCAGGATGGTCTCGATCTCCTGACCTTGTGATCCGCCTACCTCGGCCTCCCAAAGTGCTGGGATTACAGGCATGAGCCACCGCACCCGGCCCCTAAATATTATGAGACATTTTAACACATCTCTCAAAAACTGAAAGCTCACCAGGTGCAGTGGAGATCAGGAGTTCGAGACCAGCCTGGCCAATACGGTGAAAACCCGTCTCTTAAAAATACAAAATTAGCCAGGCGTGATGGTGCGTGCCTGTAGTCCCAGCCACCTGGGAGGCTGAGGCAGAAGAATCACTTGAACCCGGGAGGCAGAGGTTGTAGTGAGCCGAGATTGTGCCATCGCACTCCAGCCTGGGTGACAGAGCGCGACTCCATCTAAAAAACAAATTAAAAAAAATTTTTTTTAAACCTGAAAGCTCAAGAAGACAAGAAATTAGTAAGGATATGGAACATTTCAATAACAAAAGTGGTGTCTTTCATCTAATCCTTCCTCAAAGACAGGCATTTTTTTTAAAGTATATATGACAAAATTTACCAAAATGCTACTAAATAAAAATTACAGGAGGCCATAACAGTTTTGGATTGAGTTCCTGCACTAGGCTTTAACAGATGAGACTAAAAATGAAAACGGAGTTACCTGTGCTAAAGTTCTACTAAGTTGTTATCTGACTTTCCAAGAAATCAGGAAAGAGAGATAACAGCCAATCACCCAAACTGGGCAGCTTCAATCTTCAATTGGCATAACTAAAGTCCCTCCGCTTTAACTCTTACACAAAAGAAGTAGCCTGAAGTAAGTTGATGCTAACAAATCAGTTACTTTTCTGTTGTTTTATATCCCTGCCTTTGTGTTATAAGAACTTTGAAAGGGCTAATAATACACTCTCAGGTCTTTGTTTCTGCTTTTTTAAGCCCTTCTCTGACTATAAAGCCAAATTCTTCCACTGAGCTCATTGGTACACTTATTCTATTTTAGGAAATGAAGAGTTGCTGGACTCTAGAATAGCAATAAAGACAATTGAAATCTTTAAACTATATTTATTCTAATTTTGTCCTTTAACAAATGTGGCGACCACAAAGGGACCTGAAGGAGACTGCTGAAGACCCTTAGACCCTAGGCTCTGCTAACCCCTTTTTGGAGGAGAATCTGTCTTCTCATGGAGCCTGAAGAGTTGTGAAGATGGGTATGGTGGCTCGCAGCTGTAATCCCAACACTTAGGGAGGCTGAGGCAGGTAGACTGCTTGAGCCTAGGAGTTCGAGATAGCCTGGGCAACATGGTAAAATACATCTCTACAAAAAAAATACAAAAATTAGCTGGGTGTGGTCGTGTGCACCTGTGGTCCCAGCTACTCAGGAGGCTGAGGTGGGAGGATTGCTTGAGCCCAGGAGATCAAGGCTACAGTAAGCCATGATCAAGACACTGCACTCCAGCCTGGGAAACACAGTGAGACCCTATCTAAAACAAACAAACAGAAAAAATAGAGTCGTGAGTAAATCTATCTCAGGTCTGAGCTCTGCTCTCTTTTGCCTTTGATCTCTCTGATCTCTTTGCCTTTTGAGGTGCCAAGGGTTAGTTTGTGTTGTGAGAGAGCACTTGATGATGAGATAGCTAGGGTTAGTTTGTACTGTAGCATGGCACATGACTTTTGGGTTTGTGGTGGTTGACAAGTCACTGGCAAGGGCTGCATTTTTTTGCTTCCTCTTTGGCGACATTTCATGTGTGGTTCTATAAAAGGCTTCAGCCAAGCCCCCAAGAATATGGCTGGACAGAAATGTGGGTTACAACTCACTTGCTAGTATATGGACAGACAGAAATATAAGTTGCGTTATATTTGTAGTTAGTGTACAGAGCTACAGTTTTATAAGGCAGAATCACCCAAAAAAATTCTGGAGATAATCCTCCAGTGACTTACACTTCCTGGACAAAAACTGAGCTTATGGCCTAGAACCCATCTACTGAAAAGTAAGCAGATTAAACAATACGAATTATTTACTCAACACCAATTTTCTTCTTTTTTGTGACTGAAAGAAACCCAACCTGGCAATCTTCCTTGCAACTAGGAGAGTGCATGTTACATAATGCTAGTAAGAAGATGCAAGAGGCCGGGCACGGTGGCTCATGCCTATAATCCCAGCACTTTGGGAGGCCGAGGTGGGCAGATCATGAGGTCAGGGGATCGAGACCATCCTAGCTAATATGGTGAAACTCTGTCTCTACTAAAAATACAAAAACTTGGCTGGGCATGTTGGCACGTGCCTGTAGTCCCAACTACTCAGGAGGCTGAGGCAGAAGAATCGCTTGAACTCGGGAGACGGAGGTTGCAGTGAGCCGAGATTGTGCCACTGCACTCCAGCCTGGGCAATAGAGCGAGACCCTATCTAAAAAAAAAAAGATGCAAGTGGGAATTGCTGCATGGAATTTCTGGGGATGCTATTGCTTTCTTGATGAAATTGTACTTTTTACTTCCCCCTTATTACAGCCTGGAACGAAGACATGATGAGCGCATCAAGAGTAGTTATTAGGGATGCTCAACCAGTAAGTATAATGCAAATATTCAAAAAAATTTTCCAAAATCCAAAACACCTCTGGTTCCCAGCTTTTGGATAAGGGATACTCAACCTTTTACCGGCCACCAGTAAAAACCTTGCTTGAAGGGGTCAGAGAAGGATTCCCAGAGGAAGTTATCCTTCAGTTTTCTTAAAGAATAAGAAAGAGCTTGTCAAATAGAACAAGCAAGGAAAGGGCATACTGAGCAGGTGTAAAGCAAGTGCAAAGTCTCAGAGGAATAAGAGCATGAGATATTCTAAGGAATGGTGAGAAATTGGGTTTGGCTCAAGGCCTGGTGGGTACATGTTAAGGAATTGCAAGCTTGTGATAAGTCTAGCATGGAAAGCAAGAACCAGAAAATAAACGATTTTTAGGGCAAGGCACAGTAGCTCATGCCTGTAATCTCAGCACTCTGGGAGGCTGAGACAGGAGGATCACTTAAACCCAAGAGTTCAAGGCCAGCCTGGGAAACATGGTGAAACCCCATCTCTACAAAAAATACAAAAAACATTACCCAGGCATGGTGGTGCATGCCTGTGGTCCCAGATACTTGGGAGGGTGAGATGGGAGGATCACTTGA
The DNA here is from genome assembly GCF_028878055.3 of Symphalangus syndactylus. Taxonomy (NCBI): domain Eukaryota; kingdom Metazoa; phylum Chordata; class Mammalia; order Primates; family Hylobatidae; genus Symphalangus; species Symphalangus syndactylus. The sequence continues at coordinate 132,274,182 of NC_072441.2, read as the reverse complement.
GCCTGGGCAACAAAGCAAGACCCTGTCTCTACAGAAATAAAAATAGGCATAGTGGACCCAGCTACTTAGGAAGTAGGTCTCGAACACCTGACATTAAGTGATCCTCCTGCCTCGGCCTTCCAAAGTGCTAGGATTACAGGTGTGAGCCACTACACTAGGCCAAGTATTTATCATTTATATGTACTGGGAACATTTCAAGTCTGCTCTTCTACCTACTTAGAAATACACAATACATTGTCCGGGCACAGTGGCTCACACCTGTAATCCCAGCACTTTGGGAGGCCGAGGCAGGCGGATCACGAGGTTAGGAGATCAAGACCATCCTGGCTAACACGGTGAAACCCCATCTCTACTAAAAATACAAAAAATTAGCCGGGCGTGGTGGCGGGCGCCTGTAGTCCCAGCTACTCGGGAGGCTGAGGCAGGAGAATGGCGTGAACCGGGGAGGCGGAGCTTGCAGTGAGCCGAGATCACGCCACTGCACTCCAGCCTGGGCGAAAGAGCCAGAGTCCATCTCAAAAAAAAAAAAAGATGTATACATTATTAATGATAGTCACCATACTCTCCTATTGAATATTATAACTTTTTATATTTATTTATTTTTTTGGAGATGGAGTCTCGCTCTGTCACCCAGGCTGGAGTGCAGTGGCATGATCTCGCCTCACTGCAATCTCTGCCTGCCAGGTTCAAGTAATTCTTCTGCCTTAGCATCCTGAGTAGCTGGGACAACAGGCACATGCCGCCACACCCAGCTAATTTTTTATATTTTAGTAGAGATGGAGTTTCACCGTGTTGTCCAGGCTGGTCTCAAACTGAGCTTGGGCAATCTGCCCACCTTGGCCTCCCAAAGTGCTAGGATTACATGCGTGAGCCACCGCGCCCAGGTGCTTTTTTTTTTTTTTTGAGACCGAGTCTCACTCCGTCACCCGGGCTGGTTGCAGTGGTGCAATCTCGGCTCATTGCAACCTCCACCTCCTGGGTTCAAGCGATTCTCGTACCTCAGCCTCCCAAGTAGCTGGGACTACAGGCACGTACTCACCACGGCCAGCTAATTTTTTTTGTAATTTCAGTAGAGACAGGGTTTTGCCATGTTGGCCAGGCTGGTCTCGAACTCCTGGCCTCAAGTGATCCGCCCTCCTTGGCTTCCCAAAGTGCTGAGATTACAGGCATGAGACACTATGCCCAGCCTATGACTTACGCTTTCTATCCAACTATATGTTTGTATCTATTAACCAACTTTCTCTATCCCACGCACCCTTCCCAGCCTCTGGTAACTATCATTCTACTCTCTACCTCTATGAGATCAACTATTTTAGTTCTCACATATAAGTGAGAACATGCAATATTAGTCTCTCTGTGCTTGGCTTATTTCACTTAACATAATGACTTCCAGTTCCATCTGTGTTGCTGAAAATGACAGGATTTCATACATTTTTATGTCCAAATAGTGATCCATTTTGTATATACACCACATTTTCTTTTTCCACTCATCGATCGATGAATGCTTAGGTTGATTCCATATATTTGCTACTGTGAATAGTGCTGCAATAAACATGGAGATGCAAGTATCCCTTTGGTATATTGATTTCCCTTCCTTTGGATAAATACCCACTAATGAGATTGCTGGATCATATGGTAGTTCTATTTTTTACTTTTTTGAGAAATCTCCATACTGTTTTCCATAGTGACCATACTAATTTATATTCCCCTCAAGAGTATAAGAGTTCCCTTTATGCCATATCTTCATCAGATCTGGTTTGTTTTTTGTTTGTTCATTTTTGGGGTTTCGGGGTTTGTTGTTGTTGTTATTGTTGTTGCTGTTTTTGAGATGGGATCTCACTCTCTCTTCCAGGCTGGAGTGCAGTGGCATGATCATAGCTTACTGCAGCCTCAAACTCCTGGCTCTAGGGATCCTCCTGCCTCAGCCTCCCGAGTAGCTGGGACTACAGGCATGTGCCAGCACACCTAGTTAATTTTTGTATTTTTGGTAGAGACGAGGTTTCACCATGTTGCCCAGGCTGGTCTCGAACTCCTGAGCTCAAGCAATCGCACCTGGCTCAATCTCCCAAAGTGTTGAGATTACAGGCACTGGCCAACGTGCCTGGCCTGTTTTTGTTTGTTTGTCTAAGACAGGGTCTTGCTCTATTGCCAGGCTGGGGTGCAGTGGCACGATCACAGCTCACTGTAGTGTCAATCGGGGCTCAAGCGATCCTTCCACCTAAGCCTCTCAAGTAGCTTAAACTACAGGTGTGCACCACCACATCCAGCTATTTTTTTTTTTTTTTGTAGAGATAAGGTCTTTTTGTCTTTTTGATGGTAGCCATTCTAAATGAGATAATATCTCACTGTATTGATTTGCATTTCCCTGATTAGCAAATTTTTTATGATGTTGAGCATTTTTCATATACCTGTTGACCATTCCTATGTTTTCTTTTTCTTTTTTTTTTTTTTGAGACGGAGTCTTTCTCTGTCCCTCAGGCTGGAGTGCAGTGGCGCAATCTCGGCTCACTGCAAGCTCCGCCTCCCAGGTTCACGCCATTCTCCTGCCTCAGCCTCTCCGAGTAGCTGGGACTACAGGCGCCCGCCAACATGCCCAGCTAATTTTTTGTATTTTTAGTAGAGACAGGGTTTCACCGCGTTAGCCAGGATGGTCTCGATCTCCTGACCTCGTGATCCGCCCACCTCGGCCTCCCAAAGTGCTGGGATTACAGGCTTGAACCACCGCGCCCGGCTGACCATTCCTATGTTTTCTTTCAAGAAATTTCTGTTAATTTCCTTTGCCCATTTTTAAATGGGATTATCGGGGTGGGGAGAGATGGTTTTTTATTTTTTACCATTGTGTTGTTTGGGTTCCTTGTATATTCCAAATATTAGCCCCTTTTTGGATAAATAGTTTACAAGTATTTACTCCCATTCAAAAGGTTGTCTCTTCACTCTATTGTTTCCTTTGCTGTGCAGAAGTTTTTTAGTCTAATATAGTCCCATTTGTCGATTTTTGGTTTTGCTGCCTATGCTTTTGAGGTCTTTGCCATAAAATCTTTGCCTAGACCAATGTCTTGAAGTGTTTCCTCTGTTTTCTTTTCCTTCTTTTTTTTTTTTTTTCTTTTTTTGAGACAAGGTCTCTCTCTCTCTCTTACCAAGGCTGGAATGCAGTGGCTTGATCATAATTCACTGCAATCTTGAACTCCTAGGCTCAAGAAATCCTCCCACTTCAGCCTCCCAAGTAGCTGGGACCACAGGTGTGCACCACCATGGCTGGCTAATTTTTTATTTTTTTGAGTCAGGGTCTCACTCTGTTACCCAGGCTGGAGTGCAGTGGTGTGATCACAGCTCACTGCAGCCTCAACCTCCTAGGCTCAACCAATCCTCTCACCTCAGTCTCCCAGGTAGTTAAGACTACAGGCACACGCCACCACACCCAGCTAATTTTTTTGTATTGTTTGCAGAGACAGGGTTTCACCACGTTGGCCAGGCTAGTTTCAAACTCCTCACCTCAGGCAATCTGAGGCATCCCAAAGTGCTGGGATTACAGGCATGGGCTACTGCACCCAGCCATTTTTTTTTTTTTTTTTCTAAAGACAGGGTCTCACTATATTACCCAGACTCATCTCGAACTCCTGGGCTCACGTGATCCTCCTACCTTAGCCTCCCAAAGTACTGGGATTATAGGCGTAAGCCACTGTGGCCTAATTTTTTTTGTTTGTTTGCTTTGTTTTGTTTTTTTGTAGAGACAAGGTCTCACTATGTTGCCCAGTATTCTTTTTTTTATTATTAAGACCCAGAATAACATGCTGAAACCCCTGTGTTTTCTTCTAGTAGTTTTGTAGTTTGGGGTTTTACATTTAAGTCTTTAAATTACGTTTATTTTATTATTTGAGATGGAGTCTCACTCTGTTGCCCAGGCTGGAGTGTACTGGTGTGACTGGATTTGACTTTTGTATATAGTAAGAGATGGAGATCCAGTTTCATTCTTCTGCATATATAATATGCCATGTTCTCAGCACCATTTATTCAAGAGTCTTGTCCCCATTGTATGTTCTTGGTGCCTTTGTTGAAAATCAGTTGGCTGCAAACACGTGGATTTATTCTGTTCCATTGGTCTATGTGTCTGATTTATACCAATATCATGCTGTTGTGGTCAGTATAGCCTTGTAATATATATTGAAGTCAGGTAGTATGATGCCTCCAGCTTTGTTCTTTTTGCTCAGGACTGCTTTGGCTATTTGGGCTCTTTTTTGGTTCCATACAAATTTTAGGACTGCTTTTTCTATTTCTGTGAAAAATGACATTGGTATCTTCTTTTTTTTTTTTTTTTTTTTAAGATGGAGACTCACTTTGTCACCCAGGCTGGAGTGCAGTGGCGTGATCTCAGTTCACTGCAACCTCCACCTCCCGGGCTCAAGCGATTCTCCTGCCTCAGCCTCCCGAGTAGCTGGGATTACAGGTGTGCACCACCATGCCTGGCTAATTTTTGTATTTTTAGTAGAGATGGGGTTTCACCATGTTGGCCAGGCTGGTCACAAACTCCTGACGTCAGAAGATCCACCTACTTTGGCCTCCCAAAGTGCTGGGATTATAGGTGTGAGCCACTGCACCTGGCCTTTTATTTTATTCTATTTTTTGAGACGGAGTTTCACTCTCGTTGCCCAGGCTGGAGTGCAATGGCCCGATCTTGGCTCACCGCAACCTCCACCTTCCGGGTTCAAGCGATTCTCCTACCTCCCCTCCCAAGTAGCTGGGATTACAGGCATGTGCCACCACACACAGCTAATTTTGTATTTTTAGTAGACACAGGTTTTCTCCATGTTGGGCAGGCTGGTCTCGAACTCCTGACCTCAGGTGATCCTCCCACCTTGGCCTCCCAAAGTGCTGGGATTACAGGCGTGAGCCACTGCCCCCAGCCAACATTAGCATCTTTTTTTTTTTTTTTTTTTTTTTTTTGAGTCAGAGTCTCGCTCTGTCACCCAGGCTGGAGTGCAGTGGCACAATCTCGGCTCACTGCAACCTCCGCCTCCCAGGCTCAAGCGATCCTCCTGCCTCAGCTTCCCAAGTAGTTGGAACTACAGGCATGTGCCATCATGCCTGGCTAATATTCGTATTTTTAGTAGAGATAGGGTTTCACCATGTTGGCGAGGCTGGTCTTCAATTCCTGGCCTCAATCCACCCACCTTGGCCTCCCAAAGTGCTGGGATTACAGGAGTGAGCCACTGCGCCTGACCCAACATTGGTATCTCGATAGGGATTTCATTGAATCTGTAGATTGTTTTTGGGTAGCATGGTTATTTTAACAATATCAATTCTTCCAATTCATGAGCATGAGATATCTTTCTATTTGTTTATGTCCTCTTCAATTTCTTTCATTAGTGTTTTGCAGTTCTTCTTGCAGGGTCTTTCACCTTCTTGGTTACATTTATTCCTAGGTATTTTATTATTATTGTAATTGGGATTGCCTTCTAGATTTCTTTTTCAGCTAATTAGTGGTGTATAGAAATGCTGATTTTTGTGCATTGATTTTTGAATCTTGTAACTTTACTGAATTTATCAGATCTAAAAGATTTTGGTGGAATCTTTAGGTTTTTCTAGATATAAGATCATTTTATCCGCAAAGAGGAACAATTTGACTTCCTCTTTTCCAATTTGGATGCCTTTTCTTTCTCTTACCTCACTGTTGCAGCTAGGACTTCCAGTACTATGCTGAATAGGAGTGGTGAAAGTGAGCATCCTTGTTCTAGTTTTCAGAGAAAAGGCTTTCACAGCTTTTCCCTATCAGTATGATATTAGGTGTGGGTTTGTCATATATAGCCTTTATTATGTTGAGGTATGTTCTGCCTATGACTAGTTTGTTGAGAGATTTTATCATAAAGGGATGTTGAATTTTATAAAATACTTTTTCTAGATTTTGAAGGTTACCTTAACTCTCTGACTACCTGGAAGAGTTAAATTCTGAAATGGCTGGTTTGATATGAGACAGACAAGCAAACCTTCCTGGTTATAGACACACACAAGTGTTGCTCATAGATGTTGGGGTTTGGGGATGGTTCTGAATACTTCCAAGTAGTCTTTTTGGGAGCATATAATTTTTGTTCCCCAAATAGTCTTGGTATATACTGACATCTCAGTCACCCAGTGACTCTGAAAACTGGTATGTCAGAAATACCTAATAGGCTTTCTCCTGACTTTTACCTTTAAGTAGAACATCTACTATCTCACATCATCCTTACTGCCCAGTTCTTAGCCATCTTAACAAAAGTTGCTTTATATATTTCCATGACTATAGAGCTAAACTCTTTTCTGATAGAGTAGTTATTAAAACATAGAAGCACTGGCCGGGCACGGTGGCTCATGCCTGTAATCCCAACACTTTGGGAGGCTGAGGCAGGTGGATCACCTGAGGTTAGGAGTTCGAGACCAACCTGGCCAACATGGTGAAACACCATCTCTACTAAAAATATAAAAACTAGCCAGGCATGGTAGTGGGCATCTGTAATCCCAGCTACTTGGGAGGCTGAGACAGCAGAATTGCTTGAACCTAGGAGATGGAGGTTGCAGTGAGCTGACACGGTGCCACTGTACTCCAGCCTCAGCGACAGAGTAAGACTCTGTCCCAAAAAAAAAAAAAAAATACAAGCACTGCATCTTGTTAAAATAATATCACACACCACTGATGAAGACACTTTTTTAACTTTTAAGTTTTTAACTTTTAATAAAAGTTTTAAGTTCAGGGGTACACATGCAGACTTGTTACATAGGTAAACTTGTATCACGAGGGTTTGTTGTGCAGATTATTTCATCACCTAGGTATTAAGCCTAGTACCCATTAGTTATTTTCCCTGATCCTCTCCCTCCACTCTACGATAGGCCCCATTGTGTGTTCTTCCCCTCTATGTGTCCATGTGTTCTCACCATTTAGCCCCCACTTATAAGTGAGAATATGCAGTATTTGGTTTGATGAAAACTTTTACAGTGAGATCTCAGAAAGGCATACAGAGAAACAAACACAACCATGAAATAAGACAGTGATAATCTGAGGAAAAACCTTAAGTATTTTAGATTCAGACTACAATAATAATCACATTTAAAAGAGAAAACATTCACTCTCTAGACAATTTCATAAGTTACTGTTTGGAAGGTTAAAAAATTAGTCAGTTTTTAGTACAGTTGTGACACTGAGGCCACTGTAGAAGCACCAGCATTTTGATATCCAGTATCTAAGTTCTCAGACAAAGCTCCCAAACAGAAAATATAAAACCTTTACCTATTCTAGTACAAAAATAAAATATCCCGAAACAAAATAACATTCACTTACTAAAATGTTCCTCTTACTTTCCTTAAACCACAACTGTTACAACACTGCAAGAAATTTACAGTTTGCATGACAAACTACATATGCACTAAATAATAAATGTATAACCATGAACTCGAATGAATCAATTTTTCAGTATCAAGCAGATGGCAGATACTAGCTCTTTTAGTTTCTACATCTTTGAAGCTCAGTGTTCTCATTTATGAAATGAAAGTGTAACTACTTACAAGATTGTTATAGATACTATGCAATAAAATGTATACATGTTCTTAATACAATACCTAGCTCAAAGAAATAGTTCCATAGATATTAGCTACCTATATAACAGAAATAATAACTAGCCCTTAAATAGGGTGAATTATTTATAACATTATTCTAATGTTTTACACATAATAGTTCATTATATTTTCTCAACAACTCTAAAGTTAGATATTATTATAATCCTCATTTTGCAGATGAGGAAACGGAGGCACAGAAGTCAAGGCCAGAAAGTTTGTAAGTGGTAGAGCCAAGACTCAAACCCAGCCAGGTATGGTAGCAAACACCTGTAGTCCCAGCTACTCAGGAAGCTGAGACAGGAGAATTGCTTGAGCCCAGGAGTTCAACACAAGCCTGGGCAGCATAGCAAGACTCCATCTCTCAAAAAAATTTAAAAATTAGCCAGGCATGCTGGTGGCACATGCCTGTAATCCTAGCCATTCAAGAGGCTGAGGCAGGAGGATCACTTGAGCCCAGGAGTTCCAGGTTACAGTGAGCTAAAGTTGTGCCACTGCACTCCAGCCTGTGCAACAAAGCAAGCACCCGGCCCCGCCACTTTTTTTTTTTTGAGACAGAATATTGCTAGGTCACCTGGGCTGGAGTGCAGTGGCATGATCTTGGCTCACTGCAATCTCTGCCTCAAGCGATTCCCATTCCTCAGCCTCCGAAGTAGCTGGAATTACAGACATGCACCAGTATACCTGGCTAACTTTTGTACTTTTTGTAGAGACGGGGATTCACCATGTTGACCAGGCTGATCTCAGACTCTTGGCCTCATGTGATCTGCCCGCCTTTGCCTCCCAAAGTGCTGGGATTAAGGTGTGAGCCACCACACCTTGCCAAGGCCCCCCCAAAAAGAGGTATCATTGCTCCAATAAAAGCCTATATAAAACATACAGAAGGGACAAAGGAGGGAATGATCAATCATGCTATGAAAAATATGATAATGGTAAGAAAACAAGGCATCTCATTTCATATAATCATCAAAAATAAAATCACACCTAAAAAATAGTGGGGCCAGGGGCTGGGCACGGTGGCTCACACCTGTAATCCCAAGGCAGGTGGATCACTTGAGGCCAGGAGTTCAAGACCAGCCTGGCCAACATGGCAAAACCCCACCTCTACTAAAAATATAAAAAAATTAGCTGGGCATGGTGGTGCGTGCTTGTATTCGCAGCTACCCAGGAGGCTGAGGAGAATCACTTAAACCCGGGAGGCAGAGGCTGCAGTGAGCCAAGATCGCACTACTGCACTCCAGCCTGGGTGATGGAGCAAGACTCGGTCTCAAAAAAAAAAAAAAAAAAAAAAAAAAAAAAATATATATATATATATATATATATATATATATATATATATATATATTTGCACCACTGCAGGCGACAGAGTGAGATCCTGACACTCTCATTTGCTGACTTTAATGAATCAGGCAGCCACATTGTGTGCTGTCATAGAGAAAAGGCCATAATGGCAAGGAACTGAAGGCAGCCTTCAGCAAGAACTTGAGGCCCTCAGTTCAAGGAACTGAATGCTTCCAACAACCACATAAATTTAGCAGCAGATCCTTCCCCAGCTGAACTTCACATAAGAGAGCAGCTCTGACTGACACCTTCACTATAGCTTTGAGAGACCTTGAAAAAGGCAATCCAGTAGTCCAGTTGAGTCAGACTTGGACTCCTAAACTACAGAAACAGATATAATAATGCATATATATATAACATATATATAAACATATATATAAACAGATATAACACATATATGTATATATATATACACATATATATAGAAGTTGCTATTTCCTTGATGTACTAGGTATTGTACAAAGTGCTCTATATATTCATTTGATCTCTGTAACACTACAAGTGTGCTTTGCCAGGCATGGTGGCTTATGCCTGTAATCCCAGCACTTTGAGAGGCTGAGGTGGGTAGATCACCTGAGGTCAGGAGTTCAAGACCAGCCTGGCCAACATGGTGAAACCCTGTCTCTACTAAAAATACAAAAATTAGCCAGATGTGATGACGTGCACCTGTAATCCCAGCTACTCTGGAGGCTGAGGCAGGAGAATTGCTTGAACCCAGGAGGCAGAGAATGCAGTGAGCTGAGATCATACCACTGCACTCCAGCCTGGGTGACAGGGCGAGACTCCATCTCAAAAAAAAAAAAAAAAATGATATATTAGAAAACATGTTTAGCCTGGCGCGGTGGCTCACGCTTGTAATCCCAGCACTTTGGGAGGCCGAGGCGGGCGGATCACGAGGTCAGGAGATTGAGACCACGGTGAGATCCCGTCTCTACTAAAAATACAAAAAATTAGCCAGGCGTGGTGGCGGGCGCCTGTAGTCCCAGCTACTCGGAGAGGCTGAGGCAGGAGAATGGCGTGAAACCAGGAGGCGGAGCTTGCAGCCAGCTGAGATCGCGCCACTGCACTCCAGCCTGGGTGAGAGAGCGAGACTCCGTCTCAAAATAAATAAATAAATAAATAAAACATGTTTAATATTTCAAATCATTTCACTCTTTTCTGTCCTCACTGCCAAGCCCCCCACTCCAGCTGTGATATACAAATCACATCACATCTTTCAACTGGAACACTGCCAAACTGAATCTATTCTTACCCTCTCCAATTCATTTGATGTCTTGCAGTCAGACCAATCTTTTCAGAAAGCATATCAGAACACATTATGCCCTGCTTAAAAGCAAGTCCTGTAGGATAAATTCCAAAATCTTTATCCCCAAGGACCTCTATAAATGATGAGATCTTCAACAATAAACCTTTGTTTACCTCTACAACATCATTTCATCAATCACCAATCTCTCCTTGACCATCTGCTCTGGCCATTCTGGACTTTTTTCAGAGATCCTCAGTTGCACCACAGACTTCACTCATCTAAGCCTATGAATACCATTCCTTCTGACTACAATGGTTATCTCCAACCTACTCCTTTTGTAATGAGATGTCACCTGGCTAATTCCTAAGTACTCTTCAGGTCTCGATTTAAACTTTACTTTCTCAGGAAGATCATCTCCCTCCTCAAATTAGATTATGTCCTTTTTGTACTCCCACTGTAATGTGTGTGTGGTGACAGACTCTAGGTTGCTCTCATGATCCCACTTCCTGGTGTTCATGCTGTTGTGTAGCCCCCCTCCCCTTGAGAATAAGCAGAATCTGTGACTTCCTTCTAACCAACACAATATGGTAGCCTAGGCAACATAGCGAGACGCTGTCCCTACCACAATTTTTTTTTTAATTAGCCAAATGTGATGGCATGTGCCTGTAGTCCCAGCTACCTGGGAGGCTGAGGTGGGAGGATAGCTTGAGCCCCAAAGGTTGAGTCCACAGTGAGTTGTGATTACACCACTGCACTCCAGCCTAGGGAACAGAGCAAGATCCTATCTCAAAAAAAAAAAAAAAAAGAAAGAAAGAAAAAGAAAAATGCCAAAGGTGATTTTAACCTAAATCAAAAACATTTATTTAAAAATTAACTGTAGGGCCAGGTGCAGTGGCTCATGCCTGTAATCCCAGCATTTTGGGAGGGTGAGGCAGGCAGATTGCTTGAGTTCATGAGTTTGAGACCAACCTGGGCAACATGGTGAAACCCTATCTCTATAAAAAATACAAAAATTAGCTGGCTGTGGTGATGTGTGCTTGTGGTCCCAGCTACTCGGTAGGCTGAGGTGGGAGGATCACTTGAGCCCGGGTGGTCTAGGCTGCAGTTAGCCGAGATTGTACCACTGCAGGCGACAGAGTGAGATCCTGACAGTCATTTGCTGACTCCAGTAATCCAGTTGAGTCAGACTTGGACTCTTAAACTACAGAAACAGATATAATAAATATATGCTCTTTTAAATCACTTTTACATTTGTGGTAATATTGGTTTGTTGTTGTAGTTTTATTTTTTTGTTTGTTTTTTGAGACAGAGTCTTGCTCCATCGCCCAGGCTGGAGTACAATGGCATGATCTCGGCTCACTGCAACCTCTGCCTCCCAGGTTCAAGCAATTCTCCTGCCTCAGCATCCTGAGTAGCTGGGATTACAGGTGCCTACCACCACGCCCAGCTAATTTTGTATTTTTAGTAGAGATGGGGTTTTGCCATTCGCCATATTGGTCAGACTGGTCTCGAACTCCTGACCTCAGGTGATCCGCCCGCCTCGACCTCCCAGTGTGCTGAGATTACAGGCGTGAGCCATCGCGCCCAGCCTGTTGTTTTTTAATAGAGACAGACTCTTGCTATGTTGCCTAGGCTGGTCTTGAACTCCTGGCCTCAAGCAATCCTTCTGCCTCAGCCTCCCCAAGTGCTGAGATTACAAGTGTGAACCACTGCACCCAGCCAAAATTGTTCTTTTTTTTTTTTTTTTTTTTGAGACAGAGTCTCACTCTGTTGCCCAGGCTGGAGTACAGTGGTGCGATCTCAGCTCATTGCAGCCTCCGCCTCTCAGGTTCAAGTGACTCTCCTGCCTCAGCCTCCGAGTAGTGGGATTACAGGTACATGCCACCACGCCTGGCTAATTTTTGTATTTTTAGTAGAGACGGGGTTTCACCACGTTGGCCACGCTGCTCTCAAACTCGTGACCTCAAGTGATCCACCTGCATTGGCCTCCCAAAGTGCTGTGCTGGAATTACAGGCATAAGCCACTGTGCCCAGCAAAATTGTTTTTGTTTTGTTTTGTTTTGTTTTTGAGACAAGGTTATGCTCTTGTTACCCAGGCTGGATTGCAGTGGTGCTATCTCGGCTCAACGCAACCTCTGCCTCCCAGGTTCAAATGATTCTCCTGCCCCAGCCTTCTAAGTAGCTGGGATTACAGGCATGTGCCACCATGCCTGGCTAATTTTGTATTTTTAGTAGAGACGAGGTTTCTCCATGTTGGTCAGGCTGGTCTCAAACTCCCAACCTCAGGTGATCCACCCGCCTCAGTCTCCCAAAGTGCTAGGATTATAGGCGTGAGCCACCTCACCTGGCCAAAATTGTTCATTTTTAAAGAGAGACTTTTATGGTATGTGAATTATTTCTCACTAAAGCTTTTTTTTTTAATTTACATTGATACTTTGCTGTGGGATGGGATTCCAGGTTTTACAGTTTTCACAATACATACTTACCAGCAGACTTACATCATGGGTAATGATGTGTACTTGAATTATCTCATGAGACTAGAACAATCATTTTCTTACAAGATTTCAAGGAAAGAGACTTTCTAGGAAGTTTCCAATTATACTCCCAAACAAAACTAGGACTATTATAAAAAGAAAGCAAAAGCCTTTTACTGTATCCCAACAGAACCACTCTTTTTTCTTTTTGACATCCTCAACAGAAGCACTCTTAATTTGAAACATTAAACAGGTTGTCGGCCACTGCTATGCTGCAACTGAAAAGCTTTTCCACTTACTAGAGGTTAGAAGCTGGCACAATTATGCCATTTGCTTTTACTTTCACAACTGCACACGCATGTGCCACTTCCACTTCCACGTACTTCAGTTCTTCCCTAAATAAATTTCACTAACATCCAAATTGTTTCAATTTTTTTTTTCCTTTTTTTCTTTTTTTTTTTTTGAGACAGTCTCTCTCTATCACCCAGGCTGGAGTGCAGTGGCGTGATCTCCAACCTCCATCTCCTGGGTTCAAGCAATTCTCCTGCCTCAGTCTCCCAAGTAGCTGGGACTACAGGCATATGCCATCGCACCCAGCTAATTTTTGTATTTTCAGTAATGACGGGGTTTCACTATGTCGGCCAGACTGGTCTTGAACTCCTGAGCACAGGTGATCTGCCGGTCTTGGCAAAGTGCTGGGATTACAGGAGTGAGCCACCACATCTGGCCTACTTTCATTATTTCTAAGAAGCTAAACACACTTAAAAGAGGAGATTTTCTGTAATCCCAGCACTTTGTGGGATGTGTGGCCAAGGTGGGGGGGATCACTTGAGACCAGGCGTGAGCCACTGTGCCCAGCCAACTAGGGTCTATTTTTAAGGATGACCAGATGATCCTAAATTCCAAAACTAAGTTATTTTAAAGGAAGACAAATAAACTGGCCAGGCATGGTGGTTCATGCCTGTAATCCCAACACTTTGGGAGGCCGAGGTGGGCGGATCACGAGGTCAGGAGATCGAGACCATCCTGGCTAACGCGGTGAAACCCCGCCTCTACTAAAAAACACACAAAAAAATTAGCTGAACATGGTGGTGCATGCCTGTGGTCCTAGCTACTCGAGAGGCTGAGGCAGGATAATCGCTTGAACCCGGAAGGCGGAGTTTGCAGTGAGTTAAGATCACTGTACTCCAGCCTGGGCGGCAGAGCCAGATCTATCTCAAAAAAAAAAAAAAAAAAAAAAGGCATACAAATAAACTACATAAATCCACACTCTAATTGTAAAGTAATCCATCAACCAATCTTTATTTTGCTATCTAGGACAACTAAAAGTCCTTAAGTTACCCACACCACAAGTCAAATATTTCCTTTTATCACCACTGATATACTTTTTATTTAACCTGAACTTTAAAGCGCCATAATCATCTGTACTTTGTAATCAAAGATAAAACTAAACATCACCTACTTGTGCACTACAGCTATTAGATCAGGAGTTGGCAACTTTTTCTGTAAAGGGTAAAACAGTAAATATCTTAGGCTTTGAAGGCCAAGTACAGTGGCTCATGCCCGTAATCTCAATGCTTTGAGAGGCCAAGGTGGGAGGATTGCTTGAGGCAGGAGTTTGACACCAGCCTAGGCAACATAGCGATACACTATCTCTACAAAAAAATTTAAAAATTAGCTGGGTGTGGTGGCACATGCCTGTAGTCCTATCTACTTGTGAAGCTAAGATGGGAGGATCTCTTGAGCTCAGGAGTTCAAAGTTACAGTGAGTTATGATCATGCCACTGCACTCCAGCCTGTGTGACAAAATGAGACTCTACTAAAAAAAAAAAAAAAAAGGCTTTGAGGGCCATATGGTCTCTGTTACAAAGTACTCAATGAGTACAGATGTGTTCCAATAAAACTTTATTTCTAAAACATTGGTCCAAGGGCTGTAGTTTACCAAATACTGTATCAGACTATATTATATGCAACCGAAAATAAACAGACCTATTCCCCCCTTTCCCATTGATAATGTTTTCACCATAAAATTAAACAATTACTTTCTAAAACACCACAAAATACATTTAACTAGCTTTCTTCTATTTTGTAATAGGCATTCATAGTGGGATAATGCTATCCCTATTGCCTCAAATGAGGAATAACAGCCAACTATGAGATTCAGGGTTAGGATTCAGATTTGAACCATACACACTGTATAGAAAGACTGAGCTAATAAATAAAAATAAAGCATTTAGGTTCACATCCAGAATCTATTTGATCCCAGCAGAGGCAAAAGTGAGTTCACCGTATTGGAACATATCCACAACCTAGATTAAAATAACTCCCAGGGAAAATGAAACCGCCTTTGCAAAATTGTAACAGTAAGAGAAATCTAACATCGCTGACTCCATCTTGCTTCTAACCACATAAGATAACTGTCCCTGCCCATATCTGGGCATAAGCCAAGCTAACTATGGGAGGAATTTAGCTCATGGTTTAATGTTAAAACAAACATGATAACAGTCCCTTCAGGAAACTAATCCCCTGCTTGCTTGGGGATGAAACTGCCTTTATAAAACTAACAGACTGGCCATACAGTTAGAATTATGGTTCAGGGGTCATAAGATTTGTAACTTCCCCAATTGCTCCTACAGATAACATCACTATTGTAAAACCTAAGACTGGTGTTTGAGTATTTTTAAGACCTTGCATTCTGATGAATCAGATGGCACCACCTGGATTGGCAGCCTATAACAAGAAACCAGCTTGACTGGTCTTGTGACACCCCCAACCACCACCACCTAGTAACTGACTCAGTGCAAGAAGGCAGTTTCAACCCCCTATGATCTCATCCTTGACCCAACCAATCAGCACTCCCCAATCCCTAGCCCCCTGCCTGCCAAACTATCCTCAAAAAACCCTAGCCTCTAAATTCTTGGGGAGATAGACTTGAGAAATATCTCTCATTCTCATTGCTTGGCTTGCTCTGTGATTATTAAATTATTTCTCTGCTGCAACTCCTGCTGTTCTCAGTTTATTGGCTTTTCCGGGAAATGGGTAAGAAGAACCAGTTGGACAATTACAAAAACATCTACCCTTGAAGATGGGCTTTCAATAAAAAATTAAAAATCAAAGGAGAAAAAAAAGCCAAGGCCAGGTGCAGTGGCTCACACTTGTAATCCCAACACTTTGGGAGGCTGAGGTGAGAGGATCACTTGAGGCCAGGAATTCAAGACCAGCCTGGGCAACATAATGCGACCCTGTCTCTACCAAAAAAAAAAAAAAAATCAGTGGGCATGGCAGCATACACCTGTGATCCCAGATACTTGGGAGGCTGAGGCAGGAGGGTCACCTGAGCCCAGGAGGTCAAGGCCACAGTGAGCCATGATCACATCACCACACTCCAAACTAGGTGACAGAGCAAGACCCTGTCTCCAAGAAATAAATAAATAAACCATGAAGAAGTACCAGTAAACACAATTAATAGCCGGACTTATGATCTACACTCTAAGAGTTGCAACTAATCTGAAAAGGATTTAACAAAAAAAATTTTAAAGGTCAAGTTTTACTCAGCTCTTTGCAAGTATATTAGAAAAGTTGTAAGAAATTATAATTTTCTAGTAAAATATAATTTACAAAAATTGGCCTCAGAAGAAACAAAAACTTAAATAGACCAATTATCCTAGAAGAATAGGAAAAGTTTTCCAAGTACTTGGCACAGAATTTCACAGTGGAATTCTATCAAATATTTAAGAAATAAATTATTTTAATACCACCTAAGCTGTTTCAAAGCATAGAAGAAAAAAAAACTTCCTTTTTTTTTAGATAGGGTCTCTCACTATTTTGCCCAGGATAGCTCAAACTATCCAACGTAGGTGGATCACTTGAGGCCAGGAGTTTGAACCAGCATGGGCAACATAGTGAGACTCCATCTCTACAAAAAAGTCAAAAAAATTAGCTGGGTATATTGTTGCGCACCTGTAGGCCTAGCTACTCAGGAGGCTGGGGCAGGAGGATCCCTTGAGCCAAGGAGCTGGAAGCACCAGGGAGCTATGATCGTACTACTGCACTCCAGCCTGGGCAACAGAAAGAGACCCTGTCGTCTCTAAAAAATTTTTAAATAAAAATAAAAAAGAGGAAACATTAAAGCTTAAATGCATATATTAGAAAATATGAAATCTTAGGAAAAACTGAGATAAGAATAACATTCCAGATCCTAGAGAAAGAACAAAAAAATAGGCCCAAGAAAGTAGGCCAAAGAAAGTAACCGAAGATAGAATTAGAAAACAATGAACTATAAAATGCATACAAACAGTAGATATCAGTACAATCAAAGAGTAATTATTTGACTGTCAGGTTCTGCCCGGGGTAAAGCTATCAGCAGGTTTGGCAAATATACAAAGTCAAACTTCCCTAAGGCAGGTATAGGGGCAAAACCAAATACCCCGCCTCCAGAATCCATTTTTTAAGCTTTCCATTTATCAGGAAACAACAGCTAGTTTAAAAAAGAAAGAAGGAGTATCCTTTGAAAGAAAACATAAATTTGTGTTAAGTGTGATTTTTTTAAATGGGGCCTCAGCCAGGTAGAGCTGTTCACACCTATAATCCCAGTACTTTGGGAAGCCAAGGTAGGAGGATCATGTAAGCCCAGGAGTTAGAGACCAGCCTGGGCAACATAGTGAGACCTCAACTCTACAAATAATTTTAAAAATTAGCCGGGCACAGTAGTATGCCAGTAGTCCCAGATACTCAGGAGGCTGAAGCAGGAAGATCTCCTGAGCCCAGGAGTTCAAGGATGCAGTGAGCCAAGATCGTGCCACTGCACTCCAGACTAGGTGACAGAGTGAGGTCTATCTCAAAATGAAAACAAAATTAAATTTAAAAATATAATTGCTTCTTTCACAGTAACACTTAGCTTAAAACACAAACCCATTGCACCAAGCTGTACAAAAATATTTTCTTTCTTTATTCTATAAGTTTTATCTATTAATTTTTTTTTTACTCTTTAAACATTTATGTTAAAAACTAAGACACAAACACACACATTAGCCTAGGCCTATAGAGGGTCAGGATCATGATATCACTGTCACCTATCTCCACATCTTGTCTCACCAGAAGGTCTTCAGGGACAATAACACATATGGAGCTATCATATCCTATGATAACAATGCCTTCTTCTGGAATATCTCCTAAAGGGCCTGCCTGAGATGGTTTTGTAGTTAACTTTTTTTTTTAATAAATAGGAGTACACTCTAAAATAACAATTAAAAGTATAATGTAGTATATATATAAACCATTAACATAGTCAATTATTATCTTTATCAAGTATTACGTTCTGTACATAATTATATGTGCTATACTTTATACAACTGGCACTGTGGTAGGATTATTAGCACCCACAATACCACCGTCACGGGTAATACATTGCACTACGATGTTACAACAGGTACACAATGTCACTAGGTCACAGGAATTTTCCCTCTCTATTATAACCTTATAGGACCACCATTTTATATGCAGTCCATCATTGTCTGAAATGTCATTATGACTTGTATATACAGGATCTATATGAGAAAAACCACAAAACTCTGATGAAAGACATCAAAGAACTAAATAAAATGGAGAGATACTTCACATTCATGGATAGGAAGACTCAATGTGTGTGTGTGTGTGTGTGTGTGTGTATGTGTGTGTGTGTTTTTGGTAGAGACCTTGTGTCTACAAAAAAATACAAAAATTAGCCAAGCATGCTAATGCACACTTGTACTCTCAGCTACTCAAGAGGCTGAGGTGGGAGGATCACTTGAGCTTGGTAATTCAAGGCTTCTGTGAGCCATGACCACACCACTGCACTCCAGCCTGGGAGACAGAGTGAGACCCTGTCTCAAAAAAAAAAAAAAAAGAAAACAACCTGATTAAAAAATTGAACAGATATCTCACCAAATAAGATATACAGATGGCAAGTAAGTATTTGAAAAAATATTCAACATCATATGTTGTGTTAGGCCATTCTTGCATTGCTATAAAGAAATATCTGAGATCAAGTAATTTATAAAGAAAAGAGGTTTAATTGGCTCACGGTTCTGGAAGCTGTATATGAAACACAGTGCCAGCATCCACTTCTGGTGAGGGCCTCTGGAAGCTTACAATCATGGAGGAAGGTGACGGGGTGGGGGCAGCATGTCACATGGGAGAGTGAGATCAAGAGACAGGGAGGAGGGGGAGGTCCCAGATTCTTTTAAACAGCCAGATGTCACATGAACAAACTGAGCAAGAACTCACTTATCACCAGCGGGATGGTACTAAACCATTCATGAGGGATCTACTTCCATGATCCAATCACTTCCCACTAGGCCCCACCTTCAACATTGGGAATCACATTTCAACATGAGATTTGGAAGGAACAAACATCCAAACTATATCATACACCATTAGATATTTGAAAATTAAAATAACAATGAGATACTACTATATACCAATTAGAATGGCCAAAATCCAAAACACTGACATCAAATACTGACAAGGATATGGACCAACAGGAACTCTTTACTCATTCCTGGTTGAAATGCAAAATGGGGCAGGGCGCGGTGGCTCACGCCTGCAATCCTAGCACTGTGGAGGCTGAGGCAGGTGGATCACAAAGTCAGGAGTTCAAGACCAGCCTGGCCAAGATGGTGAAACCCCATGTCTACTAAAAATACAAAAATTAGCTAGGCGTGGTGGTGGACATCTGTAATCCCAGCTACTTGGGAAGCTGAGGGAGGGAATTGCTTGAACCCGGAAGGCAGAGGTTGCAGTGAGCCGAGATCACACCAATGCACCCCAGCCTGGGTGACAGAGCGAGACTCTGTCTCAAAAAAAAAAAAAAAAAGGAATGCAAAATGGTACTGCCACTTTGGAAGAGTGTGGCAGTTTTTTATAAAACTAAACATATTTTTACCATACAATCCACCAATTGCACTCTGTGATATTTACCCAAATGAACTGAAAACTGACGTCCACAAAGAAACCCCACACATGCGTGTTGACAGCAGCTTTATTCATAATTGTCAACATATTGAAGCAACCAAGATGTCCTTCAATAGGTGAGCAGATAAGCTGTGGCAGATTGAGACAATGGGATATTATTCAGTGCTAAACAGCAATGAGCTATTAAGCCATGAAAAAGCATGGAGGATAAACAAATACATAAATCAATTAATTAATTTCATGCTATCAAGAGTGTGGTGATGCATAATTTCTTAAGAGATTGCTACATTATTATATCCAGGTGTTTCTTTAACCACTGACACCCATTTTACAAGTTTTGATGCACATGTACAGGTGCCTGGAAGTAATTTTAAGACATCTCAATTTCAAAATAGTGAAAGTGTTAGAAATGATGAAATGTAGTAGACAGTTTTTTATGCTTAACTCATCTTGAGTTTATTTCAGTGTTTGAAATTAGGTATAAACATTTAATTTTATCATTTTTCAGATAGTTAATTGTCTAAATACAATTTTTTAATTAGTTTACTCTCCCCCCAGTGGGTTGAAATTTCATTTTTATCCTTGAATTCTGGTGTGATTAACATTTAAATAGACAGAACAATGGAATAAAACAGAAAATCCAGAAGTAGGCTCAAATATATATGCTAATTTAGTGTATGATAGAGATATTTTCTTAAACTAGTAAGGAAAAGATGAACTAGTCAAAAGACGTTAACATAACTAGGTAGTCATCTGATGAGCAAATAGAATTGGATCAATGTTTTATACCTTATACTAGGATAAATTCCGAATGGATCAAAAATTTAAATATGAAAATTAAAATTATAAAAGTTCTATAGCAGAATATGGAAGAATTAATTTTTTAAAATTAATAGGCTGGGCACAGTGGCTCATGCCTGTAATCCCAGCACTTTGGGAGGCCAGGGCGGGTGGATCACCTGAGGTCAGGAGTTCAAGACCAGCCTGACCAATATGGTGAAACCCCGTCTCTAGTAAAAATACAAAAATTAGCTGGGCGTGGTGGCATGAGCCTGAAATCTCAGCTACTTGGGAGGTTGAGGCAGGAGAATTGCTTAAACCCGGGAGGTCGAGGCTGCAGTGAGCTGAGATCGCGCCACTGCACTCTACCCTGGGCAACAAAACGAGACTCACAAAACCCACAACTATGCTGCATCAAGTCCATAAAGGCCTCTTAAATAAAAAATTAAACTTCTAAGTAATGTGAATTGTCATAGTTTAATTGGCAAGAAGTACATCTTATAATCAATGGCATCTTATATTCAATGAAATCTACCATAAAAGCATGAGGAAAACAATATTTTCAAAACCTCTTAGGCTATATGCAAAATCCACAAGTTGTAAATGAAAAGACTGATAGGTTTATTTTGTATTTATTTATTTATTTTTCTTTTTTTAGAGACGGGGGTCTCACTGTTGCCTAGGCTGGTCTTGAACTCTTGGGCTCAAGCAATCCTCCTGCCTTAGCTTCCCAAAGTGCTGGGGTTACAAGTGTAAGCCACCACTGCCAAGCCGAGGTTTAACTACATAAAAACTAAAATGATAAAAGATGAGCAGGGAGAAAATACTTGCAACATAGGTAATAAAGAATTACTATCAGGCAGGCGTCAGACGTCCCCAGCACACTGGAGTCTGGGGTTTGGTGCTGATGGTGCCTCATCAGCATGGACAAACACTGCCTTACAGCTGGACTTTAGTGTTGGGAGCTGTTAATTATTCTAAAGTTCCATAGATTCATGATTTTATAGTTAAGAGTTTATATCTACTTGTGTGTGTGTTTTTTTTTTTTTTTTTTGAGACGGAGTCTCGCTCTGTCACCCAGGCTGGAGTGCAGTGGCGCAATCTCGGCTCACTGCAAGCTCCGCCTCCCAGGTTCACGCCATTCTCCTGCCTCAGCCTCTCCGAGTAGCTGGGACTACAGGCGCCCGCCACCACGCCCGGCTAATTTTTTTGTATTTTTAGTAGAGACGGGGTTTCACCGTGGTCTCGATCTCCTGACCTCGTGATCCGCCCGCCTCGGCCTCCCAAAGTGCTGGGATTACAAGCGTGAGCCACCGCGCCCGGCCTCTACTTGTGTTTTTAAAGGAAGAACCCAGGGCCAAATTATTTTGAAGTGGGAGTGGGCTGGACCGGAGTCTTTCTGTGCCCTTTTCATGCTGTGTTTGAGGATGTGTCCATTGCTACATCCATGTAACTCATCTGGGGCAGGGGACGGCAAACCGTCTAAGATTTTTCAGGGGTAAAGTTAAGCAGAAGTATGTGTAAATATGAGTGCAAAAGTGTGGCTGAGCCATATGTGCCCTTGATTTGATTTGGGAAGCCTGAGGGAGGCAGCATTCCTAGCCACGTGCTGCCTGCCCAGCACAAGGTAGGGTGGTAACTGGGGTGGTGAAGGGGCAGCTCTGTAGAGCATGGTCTGCCTTAGGGCCTGAATTGTCCTCGAAGCGCATGCACTGTGGAAATTGTTCACATGAGCCAGAGACATCACTCTTTAGGATTCTATTGGCAGCACCTGAACTGGCTTGACATTTGTGGAGGTGGTGTTTCTTTGAAGCACGAACCTTTGTTTTATAATAATTAAAATCTTTATTTGGTGGCCAGGAGTAGTGGCTCACACCTGTAATCTCAGCACTTTGGGAGGCCAAGGCAGGCAGATCACCTGAGGTCAGGAGTTCAAGACCAGCCTGGGCAACATGGTGAAACCCTGTCTCTACAAAAATATAAAAATTAGCCAGGCATGATGGCGGGTGCCTGTAATCCCAGCTACTCAGGAGGCTGAGGCAGGAGAATCACTTGAATCCAGGAGGCAGAGGCTGTAGTGAGCCAAGATCACACCACTGCACTCCAGCCTGGGAGACAGACCAAGACTCCGTCTTAAAAAAAAAAAATTTATTTGGTATAATTTAATATAGTTTAGAAGCTATCTAATCTGGGTTTTTTTGGAGGGGCAAACTCTTTCGAAAATTAAGTTTTGCTTTTAATTAAAAATTAAGTCTTAGTTAAAACTCAGGCTGCACAAAATTCTTCAGTTACTTCCCATTACTTTATCAGTAATATTCACCACATTTTCCTAGATGTTTATTGATTACAGTGTTGGGATCAAATTCTGCATTAAATGTATGCAAATATATTGGACAGGCTTTGTGTTTTTCACTGTGAAATGCAATGGTAGCTTGAATAAGAAAGTATCTAGAAGCCAAATTAACATAATAATGACTTCAAAAAAAGAATTACTATCAGGATATGTAAAGAACTACAAAAAAAATCAACACAACAGAAGAAGGCAGGTAAGAATATAAGTGAACAAGTTTTATAAATGACCAATAAACAAAAGGACTTCACTAACAATCAGAGTACAAAAATTAAAATGAATTAACAACTCAGGAAGTTGAAGCAGGAAGATTGCTTGAGGCTAGGAGTTTGACCAGCCTAGGCAACACAGACAGGGACCCCATCTTAAGAAAAAGCCTGGGCACGGCGGCTAATGCCTATAATCCCAGCATTTTGGACTTTGGGAGGCGGGGGCAGGAAGATTGCCCAGGTCCAGGAGTTCAAGACAAGGCTGGGCAACATAGCAAGACCCTGTCTCAAAAAAAGAAGAAAAAAAAAGCCGAGTGCAGGGGCTCATGCCTATAATGCCAGCACTTTGGGAGACTGAAGCAGGAGGATCATTCGAGTCCAGAAATTCAAGATCAGCCTGGGCAACAGAGCAAGACTCAGCCGGGCGCGGTGGCTCACGCCTGTAATCCCAGCACTTTGGGAGGCCAAGGTGGGTGGATCACGAGGTCAGGAGATCGAGACCATCCTGGCTAACACAGTGAAACCCCGTCTCTACTAAAAGTACAAAAAATTAGCCAGGTGTGGTGGCAGGGGCCTGTAGTCCCAGCTACTCGGGAGGCTGAGGCAGGAGAATGGTGTGAACCCGGGAGGCGGAGCTTGCAGTGAGCTGAGATCGCGCCACTGCACTCCAGCCTGGGCGACAGAGAGAGACTCTGTCTCAAAAAAAAAAAAAAAAAAAAAAAAAATAGAGCAAGACTCCATCTGTACAAAACACTTTAAAATTAGCTGACGTGACAGTAACATGCCTGTAATCCCAGCTACTTGGGAGGCTGGGATGGGAGAGTCACTTGAGTCCAGGAGGATGCAGTCAGCTATGATCACGCCACTGCACTGCTGCTTGGATGACAAAGTGAGACCCTGTCTCTAAGGAAAAAAAAAGAGGCTGGACACGGTGGTGTATACCTGTAATCCCAGCACTTTGGGAGGCAGAAGCAGGCTGATCACTCGAGCCCAGGAGTTCAAGCCCAGCCTAGGCAACATGGTGAAACCACAACTCTACAAAAAAATAACAAAAATTAGCCAGGCATGATGGTGTGTGTCTGTAGTCCCAGCTACTCAGAAGACTGAAGTGGGAGGATCACTTGAGTCTGGGAGGTCAAGGCTGCAGTGAGATAGCACCACTGCACTCCAGCCTAGGTAACAGAATGAGATCCTGTCTCAAAAAAACAAACAAACAAACAAAAAGAGAGAGAGAGAGATCAACCCTCGCTAACATGGTTAATTGACTGTGACATGAAGGGTGCCAAAACCATTCAATGGGGAAAGGACAGTCTTTTCAACAAACAGTGCTTGTAAAACTTGGTATCCACAAGCAAAAGAATGAAATTGGACCCTTACTTTATACCATATTGAAAAATTAACTTAAAATTATCAATAACCTAAATGTAAGAGCTAAAACTATAAAACTCTTAGAAGAAAAACATTGTGGAAAATCTTAATGATATTGGATTTGGTGATGATTCCTTGGATTGACACCAAAAGCAAAAGGTAACAAAAGAAAAAATTAATTTGACTTAATCAGAATTTAAAATTTCTGTGCAAAAAAGGACACCATCATGGGAGTGAAAAGACAAATTACAAATTGTGAGAAAATATTTGCAAATCATATATCTGGTAAGGGATAAATATTCCCTATATATAAAATATATAAATACAATGCAATTCAAAAATGAGCAAAGGATTCAAATATACATTTCTCCAAGAAGATATACAAAAAAGGTCAATAAGCACATGAAAAGATGCTCAAAATCACTAGTCGTTTAGAAAAATGCAAATCAAAACCACAATGAGATACCACTTTTCACATCAAATAGGATGATTACCATGAAAAAGAAAATAAGTGCCAGTGAGCACCTGGGGAAACTGGAACGCTTACGTATTGCTGATAGAACTGTAAAATGGCACAGCCACTATGGAAAACAGTCTGGTGGGTCCTCAAAAAGTTAAACATAGATTGACTAAGTGAAATAAGGCAGTCAAAAAAAAACAAATACTGTATGTTTTCACTTACATAAGATATCTAGGGTAGTCAAACTCTTAGAAATAAAGTAGGATAGTGGTTGCCAGGCGTTGGGGGGAATGGAGAAATGGGGAGTTGTTTAATGGGTACAGAGTTTCAGTTTTGCAAAATGAAAAAGTTCTGGAGTTTGGAGGCACAACCACGTGTACATACTTAACAGTTGTGTTAAGTATGTACTTAACATAATTAAAAACTTTTAAGATAGTAAGAAAAAAATTTTATTTTATTTTTTATTTTTTTTTCCCCCCAGAGACAGAGTTTCGTCATGTTGCCCAGGCTGGTCTCAAACTCCTGGGCTCAGGCAATCCTCCCGTCTTGGCCTCTCAAAGTGCTGGCACAGGCATGAACCACAATGCCCAGCCAAAATGATAAATTTTGTATGTATTTTGCCATAATCTTTTCTTAAAATTAAACATAGAATTACTATATGGCTCAGCAATTCTATTTACAGCTAAATACCCAAAAGAATTGCAAGCAAAGAATCAAATAGATACTTGTATATCAATATTCATAGCAGCATTAGTCACAATAGCCAAAAGGTGGAAACAACCCAACCATTGACAGATAAAATATAACATATACATACAATGCAATATTAGCCATAAAAAGGAATGAAATTCTGATATATGCTACAACATGAATAACCCTGAAAACATTATGCTAAGTGAATTAACTCTAACACAAATGGATAAATATTATATTAATCCACTTATATAAGGTACCTAGAATAAGCAAATTCATAAAAACAGAAAGTAGAAGATATTAGTGGGTGGGAGTGAAACTGCCCCCACAGGGTTCACAAGAAGTGCATGCCAGGTTCTGGACAGAAATATAATTAAGCATTAATCAGGCCGCACTTTGGCCCACTTCCTAGTTGCTAAAAGTCATATAGCACTAGATACTATTTGCATCCCTATTGTTCCTACAGAATAGGATTTCTGATATTAGGGTCATAAAACTTTAAGATGTTATTTCCATTCCCATCTTTCCTATAACAGGATCTCTGACATTATAATCATAAGGCTTTTGTTTAAGGATTGCTTAATATGTTTTTCAGACCCCTGAATTCCAGCAACCAGTTTGAAGACCCCCACAGAGGAACAGGATCTGCAAGAGAATACAGCTTCTTCATCTCCCTGTCCCATGACTTCACCCTGTACTCTTTTTTTTTTTTTTTTTTTTTGAGACGGAGTCTCGCTCTGTCGCCCAGGCTGGAGTGCAGTGGCGCGATCTCGGCTCACTGCAAGCTCCGCCTCCCGGGTTCACGCCATTCTCCTGCCTCAGCCTCTCTGAGTAGCTGGGACTACAGGCGCCCGCCACCACTCTTTAACAAATAAACAATTGCTTGGCTGGGCGCGGTGGCTCACGCTTGTAATCCCAGCACTTTGGGAGGCCGAGGCGGGCGGATCACGAGGTCAGGAGATCGAGACCACAGTGAAACCCTGTCTCTACTAAAAATACAAAAAAATTAGCCGGGCGTGGTGGCGGGCGCCTGTAGTCCCAGCTACTCGGAGAGGCTGAGGCAGGAGAATGGCGTGAACCTGGGAGGCAGAGCTTGCAGTGAGCCGAGATTGTGCCACTGCACTCCAGCCTGGGCGACAGAGCGAGACTCCGTCTCAAAAAAAAAAACAAAAAACAAATAAACAATTGCCACATTTCGGCCCACTTCAAAACCCTTAAAAAACCTTAGCCCCAGTCTCCTGGGAAGATGAATTTGAGGTTTTCCTCCATCTCCTCATTTGGCGGCCCTATGATTAAACCTTTCTGTGCTGCAACCTGGTGTTTCAGCTTATTGACTTGCTGTGTGCATTGGGCAATGAACCTATTTACAGTTACAGAAGGGAGAATTAGTGAGTTAATATTTCATGGATACAGAGATTCTGTTTAGGATGATGAGAAAGTTCCGGAAAAGGATAATGAAGATGGTTGTACAACATTGTAAATGTAATTAATGACACTGAATTGTACACTTAAAAAATGGCTAAGATGGTAAATTTATGTTATATATATTTTACTGCAATAAAAAGTACTTTAGAGGAAGACACACTAGAAAGAAAGAAGCTGGAAATGGTACATAGAGACAATTCTATGGAGTTGTTTTGGTCCAAAAAAAAAAAAAAAAGACATGGGAAAGTATACATATTAATAAAAGAAACAATAGGGGCTGGGTGTGGTGGCTCTTACCTGTAATCCCAACACTTTGGGAGGCCAAGGCAGACTGATCACTTGAGCCCAGGAGTTCAAGAACAGCCTGGGCAACAAGGTGAAACCCCAACTCTCCAAAAAATACAAAAATTAGCTAGGCATGGTGTCATGCAACTGTAGTCCCAGTTACTCTGGAGGCTGAGGTGGAGGGATCATCTGAGCCCAGGGAGGTCAAGACTGCAGTAAGCCATGATCACACCACACTGCACTCTAGCCTGAGTGACAGAACGAAACCCTGTCTCAAAAAATAAAATAAAATAATAGAATAAAATAGGTCAGGCATGGTGGCTCATGACTGTAATCCCAGCACTTTGGGAGGCTGAGGTGGGCAGATCACTTGAGGTCAGGAGTTCAAGACCTGCCTGGCCAAAATGGTGAAACTCTGTCTCTACTAAAAATATAAAAATTAGCCAGGTGTGGTGGCAGACACCTGTAATCCCAGCTACTAGGGAGGCTGAGGCAAGAGAATTGCTTAAACCCGGGAAGCAGAGGTTGCAGTGAGCCAAGATTGTGCCACTGCACCCCAGCCTGGGTGACAGAGTGAGACTCCATCTCAAAAAAATAAAAATAAAATAAAATAAAGGGGAAATAACAGAGCCAAAATGTTTGTTTTTTTTTCCTTAAAAGAATTTTTTTAACATGTTAATGGTAATACTTAGCACTGAAAATACAATGTAGAAAAGAGAGGGGAGAATTTCTTAGGCAATGCCTATTAGTAGGCAAGTGGAAATGGAACGTACAATATAAACAGAAATAATGGACTTAGGAGCATAGGTAGTTCATCCATAGCACAAGGTATAAAGGCCAAGTAACTGGGTAAAGATGTGTGTTGATAGCTATTGGTAGTAATGGGAGTCTGCAGAAGTTCTCTTCAGCTTGCTTCAATTTTCTCAGTGAATTCGGAAGCAATTCATTAATTACTGACAATGAGGACTAGAGAGGAAATACTGGGATTTGATGAGAGAAGAAAAGGTACAAAATACTCTCTTGAGGGAGTGAGTGAACTAGGGAAATATGATTGCTTAGGAGCATTATGGGCTCATATTTTTTTGAGACAGGGCCTTGCTATGTTGCCCAGGTTGCTCTCAAACTCACAGCCTCAAGCAGCCTCCTGAGTAGCTCGGACTACAGGTGCATGCCATTGTACCCAGCTATCAATTTTACTGAAGATAAGCAAACAAAAACTATATATGTGGGTGTGTATATATATAATTTTTATATATGTATATAAGGTGTGTGCCTAATATATGTATACGCACAGAAAGAGTCCAGAAGTATACATACTGAATTGTTAACAGTGGTTATTACTGGAGAATGTATGTGTGGATGCATACACACGTGTGGCTGGGGGTAGAGGTGAGGTGGAAGAGACTCCTATGTTATTTGAATTTTTAACCAGCACATTATTTTGGGGATTCAAACAAAATATCTTAATATAAGTTAATAAATAGCTTGAAAGGAGAATTTAGAACAGTGTTCAAGATCCACAGCACCTTTATTAGGCAAATCCTACATCCTAATTAAACACAACTATCAACCTGCAGTAAATGTAACCACAGCAAGACACTATGAGAAAAGCTGAAGAATCACTCACCTTGAACACTTCAGAAAAGAAGCCAGACCCTATTTTTTCACAGGTGAAGTCATCCAAACGCGTCAGTCGGGAAAAGGCACTTATAAGAGCTCGATACGAAGATGGCCAAACTCTTCCCACCTGGCTCACATTTCCATCTCCTCCACCACCTCCTTCAAACTCTTCAAGACGCTCCACACGTGGGGGAAATCCTGCAATTGAATTCCGTTTGCTCCGATCCATAGTCTAAATAATCACTTTTTTCTTCTTTTAAGAAGGAACTCCACACATAAATTTTTGTTGAATTTTACTTCTCTTCTGGTTTGACACTAAAGAGATCAAAAAAATTTCCACTGAAATCTTTAATGAATAAATACATGCAAAGCAATAAATACTCAATGCAAAAATATTTCCTTTCACATTCTAGTTCCTGGTTTTCAGATTTAAAAAACGCTTTATGTCTTTACCCTCAAATAACACTGATATATTTAAAGCCCAAGATATAATCAGTCTTTACCATGAGTAGAGTATCATGAAGATCACCAATTACATTCTAAGTAACAAAATAACAATGATAATATCTACCATTCATTGAGCACCTACTTTCCAGGAAACATAGTATAAGAGCTTGACATACATCATGTCATTTGATTCTCAGATAATCCATGATATAAGGATTATTATGTTCATTTCACAGAGGGATCAAGAAATCAGTCACTAAAAGGCAGAGATAAAATTAAAATGGAAGCTGGGTGCAGTGGCTCACGCCTATAATCCCAGCACTTTGGGAGGCCAAGGCAGGCGGATCACTTGAGGTCAGGAGTTTGAGACCAGCCTGGCCAACGTGGTGAAACCCCATCTCTACTAAAAATACAAAAATTAGCCAGGCATGGTGGGAAGCACCTATAATCTCAGCTACTCAGGAGGCTGAAGTAGGAGAATCACTTGAACCCAGGAGGCAGGGGTTGCAGTGAGCCGAGATCATGCCACTGCACTCCAGCATGGGCAACAGAGTGAGACACTGTCTCAGACAAAAAAAAAAAAAAAGTGCAAAGCCTGTCTGATTCAAAAGCCTGTGCTTCTTTCTACCAATACCCTTTATAGCCTCATATATTTTCTTTATTTCAAAAATTAATTCCAAATATATAAAACAAACATTACAAGGAGACTTCAAAATTATGTATTATATAATTTTTAAAAAAGAAAACTATATCCAAAAGCAATCTAAAAATTCACTGTTGATGAAAAAGCACAGTCCA
This sequence comes from Symphalangus syndactylus, assembly GCF_028878055.3. Taxonomy (NCBI): domain Eukaryota; kingdom Metazoa; phylum Chordata; class Mammalia; order Primates; family Hylobatidae; genus Symphalangus; species Symphalangus syndactylus. The sequence goes on along the minus strand of NC_072441.2, from coordinate 132,244,157 downwards.
GTAGAAGTAACTATAGAAGGCTCCATCCCATCTGGTACATAACTAAGAATAAAAGCACAAGCCTACTTTTTCTTTTAGCCTGTCTCTCCCTATTTCTGCTTTTTTCCATGAGACTCAATTGTAAGGGTTCTATGCAAAATACAACATTGTGACTCCTCAATTAGTGAAATGCTTTCATAAAGGAGGTGGATACCTACTCAGTTTACCACCACCACTTCTAACCAGCTCTGCAACTCAAAGAAAAGTGGCAGGAATCCCAGGGCCATCTTAGCAACATGAGTCTGCCTCCTTACCCATTGCCAGAAGTCAGCACTGTACCCAGTGTGTACAACCACAGTTTCTTTCCTGGCAATGTGCAATTGGAATTAAGATAGTCCAGTCTCAATATGGCGGCTTTCTAAAATAGAAGTCATGTAAAATCAGGAGCTGTTGGCCAGGGCCATTTTCTATAATACAGCCTGGAAGCCAGAAGAAGTCAAGAGATTGAGGCCAATTTTCAAAGAAAAAAAAGGGAACTTTTTGAACTCCCTGTTCTGCTCTAATCCCCAATTCTTAAGGCCTAACTGCATCCTGAGGTTCCATGCGATCTCCCTGAATCTAGTTAATCTAGTTCTACCACAATCTTCAAAGAAGGAAGAATACTCTGAGTTCCCAAATAACAAAACATTTAAGTACCTCTATTGAACCTATGCCAAAAAGTGGCATCAGCACCACCAGACCAAATATTTATATCCACAAGAACAAAAATTTAGGGTTAGCTGGCCACAGTAGCTTGTACCTGTAATCCTAACACTTCAGGAGGCCAAGGCAAGAGGATCACTTGAGTTCAGGAGTTTGAGACCAGTCAGGGCAACACAGTGAGACCTCGTCTGTATGAAAAAATGTAAAAATTAGCCAGGCACGATGGTACACGCCTGTAGTCCCAGCTACACAGGTGGCCGAGGCAGGAGGATTGCCTGAGCCCAGGAGTTTGAGGCTGCAGTGAGCTGTGATAGCACCACTGCACTCCAGCCTGGGCAACAGGGCAAGACCTTGTCTCAAAAAAATTTAGGGTTATAAGACAAAAAATTTGCAGCCACAAAAAAGAATGAAATCATGTCCTTTGCAGCAATATGGATGCAGCTGGAAGCCAGTATTCTAAATGAACTAACGCAGAGACAGAAAACCAAATATCACATGTTCTCACTTATAACTAGGAGCTAAATCTTGGGTTCACGCGAACATAAAGATGGGAACAACAGACACTGGAGGCCCCAAAATGAGGGAGACAGGCAGGGGCTGAAAAACCCCCTATTGGGTACTATGTTCACTATTTTGGTGGTGGGATCAATAGAAGCCCAAACCTCAGCACCACACAATATACCCTTGTAACAAATCTGCATACATACCTCCTGAATCTAAAATATAAATGGAATTTTAAAAATAAAATAGAGGCTAGGCACGATGACTCACACCTGTAAAATCCCAGCACTTTGGGAGGCCAAGGCAGGCAGATCACCTGAGGTCATGAGTTCGAGACCAGCTTGGCCAACATGGCAAAACCCTCTTTCTACTAAAAAAAAAATACAAAAAAATTAGCTGGGCGTTGTGGTGGTCACCTGTAATCCCAGCTACTCGAGAGGCTGAGGCAGGAGAATTGCTTGAACCCAGGAGGCGGAGGTTGCACTGAGCCGAGATCATGCCATTGTACTCCAGCCTAGGCAACAAGAGCAAAATTCTGTCTCAAAGTAAATAAATTAAATAATAAAAATAAAATAAAATAGGGTTGGGTGCAGGGGCTCATTCCTGTAATCCAAGCCCAGGCTGGAGTGCAATGATGCTATCACAGCTCACTGCAGCCTCAAACTCCTGGGCTCAGGCAATCCTCCTGCCTCAGCCACCTGTGTAGCTGGGACTACAGGCATGTGCCATCATGCCTGCCAGTTCAAGACCAGACTGGGCAACACAGCAAGACCCCCATCATTAAAAAAAAATAATAATTTTAAAAACCAAATTTTCTTAATTTTAGAGCCAGTAGAAAACATCAACTTCAGTCATTCATTTTATATTTGAAGAAACATAAGGCCCAGAAAGTGGAAATGCTAAAAGTTAATGCTATAACCTATTTACTAGCAAAGCTAGACTTGAAACCAAGGAGCCAAGGGTAGTGCATTTCTCAAAGTATGTCTGTTGATAATGTGCTTCAAACTACCTGAGGAGCTTGTTTAAAACCCAGAGTCATGGGTCATAACAGCTTTTTTTTTTTTTTTTTGAAACACAAGGTTTCACTATATTGCCCAGGCTGGTCTTGAACTCTTGGTCTCAAGTGATCCTCCCACCTCAGCCTCCCAAAGTGCTAAGATTACAGGTGTGAACTGCACCTGGCCACTGTGTTTTTTTTTTCCAAACATCAGGAATTTTAAAAGCATTTCTTCATTTAATCTCAAAATGTGGCCAGGCACGGTGGCTCACACCTGTAATCCCAGCACTTTGAGAATCCCTTGAACCCGAGAGGCAGAGATTGCAGTGAGCTCAGATCACACCACTACACTCCAGCCTGGGTGACAGAGTAAGACTCTGTCTCAAAAAAAAAAAAAAAAAAAAAAAAAAAAAACAGCAAGATAGGTCTGATCTCCATTTTACAGAAAAAGAAATATAGGCTCAGAAGATGAAGTAACTTGCCTAAGGATACAGAGCTAGTAGAACCAGAACTGGAACCAAGTTCTATCCAGCACCAAAGCTCAAACTTCTTCCATTTCATTATTACTTAGCTCAGTATTTTTCCACTATGAGAGTTGTAGGAGTTAAGTTAGTTATCTGGGTTGAAAAAAGAACAGAGACTTTAGTGCAGAGGAAGGCTAGGCTGATTATAATTTGAACAGAGAAAAGAAAAAAGAAACTTTAGAAAAATAAAATATATTAAAGTAATTTACAAAACATATGTAAAGTACATAAAACATCATTGACTATATGAAACACAGTTGTCTGCTAAACTGAACAATTTGATGTTTGCCATCAACTGACTTTTTCATTTTTGAGATATAAACTCTTTTTAATTTTTATGTGTACATAGTAGGCATAGACATTTACAGGGTACATGAGATATTTTGATACAGGCATACAATGTGTAATAATCACATCAGGGTAAATGAGGTATCCATCACCTCAAGCATTCATCATTTCTTTGTGTTACAAACATTCCAACTGTCCTCTCCCAGTTATTCTAAAATATACAATGAATTATTGCTGACCGTAGTCCCTCTGTTGTGCTATCAAATACTAAATCGTATTCATTCTATCTAACTATATTATTGTACCTATTAACCATCCCATTTCCCACTCAACACCCCCAACACACTACCCTTCCCACCCTCTGGTAAACCATCATTCTATTCTATATCTCCATGAGTTCAATTGTCTTAATATTTAGCTTTAGCAATGAGTAAGAACATGCAAAGTTTGTCTTTCTGTGCCTGACTTATTTCACTTAACATGATGTCCTCAAGTTCCATCCATGTTGTTGCAAAAAAGAGGATCTCTTTTTTTTTTTTTGAGACGGAGTCTCGCTCTGTCACCCAGGCTGGAGTGCAGTGGCGCGATCTCCACTCACTGCAAGCTCTGCCTCCCAGGCTCAGGCCATTCTCCTGCCTCAGCCTCCTGAGTAGCTGGGACTACAGTCGCCTGCCACCACGCCCAGCTAATTTTTTGTATTTTTAGTAGAGACGAGGTTTCACCGTGTTAGCCAGGATGGTCTCAATCTCCTGACCTTGTGATCCACCCGCCTTAGCCTCCCAAAGTTCTGGGATTACAGGTGTGACCTACCCCGCCCAGCACAGGATCTCATTTTTTTATGGCTGAATAATCCATTTGTATAGGTGCCACATCTTCTTTATCCTTTCATCTGTTGAACATTTAGGTTGCTTCCAAATCTTGGCTATTGTAAACAGTGCTGTAATAAACATGGGAGTACAAACGTCTCTTCACTATACTGATACCCTTACTTTTGGGTATATATTCAGCAGTGGGATTGCTATATCACATTGTAGCTCTATTTTTACTATTTTGAGGGACCTCCATAGTGTTCTCCATAGTGGCTGTACTAATTTACATGTCTATCAATAGTGAACGAGGGTTCCCTCTTCTCCACATCTTGGTTAGCATTATTTGCCTATCTTTTGAATAAAAGCCATTTTAAGGGTGAAATGATAACTCATTGTAGTTTTGATGTGCATTTCTCTGATGATCAATATGTTGAGCAACTTTACATAGATCTGTTTCCCATTTGTATGCCTCCTTTTGAGAAATGTCTGTTCAGATCTTTTGCCCATTTTTTAATTAGATTGTTAGATTTTTTTCCTATAGAGTTGTCTGAACTCCTTATATTTTCTGGTTATTAATTCTTTGTCAGATGGGTAGTTTGAAATATTTTCTCCCATTCTGTGAGTTGTCTCTTTACTTTGTTGACTGCTTCATTTCCTGTGCAGAAGCTTTTTAACTTCATGTGATCAAATGTGTCCATTTTTGCTTTGGTTACCTGTACTTTGGGGAGGTTGCAGTGAGCCAAGATCACGCCACTGCACTCCAGCCTGGGAGACAGAGCAAGACTCCATCTCAAAAAAAAAAGAAAAAGAAAAAAAAAAATTGACCAGGCATGGTGGTGTGCACCTGTAGTCCCAGCTATTCAGAAGGCTGAGGCAGGAGGATTAGTTGGGCCCCAGGAGGTCAAGGCTGCAGTGAGCCATGACCACACCACTGCACTCCAGTCTGGGCAACAGAGCAAGACTCTATCTCAAATAATAATAATGATAATATATATTATATATTATATATTATATATTATAGAAAAGCAGAATAGCATAGTCATGAATGCTATGACACCTACAGCCAAACAATCTGGGTTCAAATCCTTGCTCCATAACTTCTAGTTATATGAACTTGGATATGTTATTTAACCTCTCTACATCTCCAGTTCCCTATCTGTAAAATGAAAATAAAAACAGTGCCTACATTATATTTTATATCTATGAACTCATTTAATCCTTACAATAACCACAAAGTTATTGATTAAATGGATAGTACCTAATAAACAATAAGCATTCAATTCCTGTTTGTTATTATAATTATTAAAGATATTACATATTTATAGTGAACATCTAAAAGCATGAACTAAAAATGAAGACATTAAATTCATAATAGTATTTGCCTCAGGGGAAAGAAAGTGAAACGACAAGAAAGGGAAACAAAAGAGACATCCACTATACCAATAAGATTTTGTTTCCTTAACGTGATGAAGTGGCCAAGTGGTTAAAGTGATGGACTGCCAATAATATTTTTGTTTCCTTTTATTGAAAAATAAACTTATGGCAAACAACACAAAATGATATATTTGTTAATTTTATCATTTTTCATTAATTAATATTTGTTAATTCTGGGTGTTATTTATTATACTGTACTCTTTTCTGCATTTAAATTTTTTTAATTTCAAAAAAGTTTAACAGGTTTTTTTGTTTGTTTGTTTGTTTTTGTTTTTTTTTGAGATGGAGTCTCGCTCTGTCACCCAGGCTGGAGTGCAGTGGCGCGATCTCGGCCTCGATCTCTTGACCTCGTGATCCGCCCGCCTCGGCCTCCCAAAGTGCTGGGATTACAGGCGTGAGCCACCGCGCCTGGCCTTTTTGTTGTTCTTTTTTTTAAGATGCAGTCTTGCTCTGTCACCCAGACTGGAGTATAGTGGTGCGATCATGGCTCACCACAACCTCTGCCTCCCAGGTTCAAGGGATTCCCCTGCCTCAGCCTCCCTAGAGGCGCGCGCCACCACGCCCGGCTAATTTTTGTATTTTTAGTAGAAACGGGGTTTCACCATGTTGGTCAGGCTGGTCTCAAACTCCTGACCTCGTGATCCGCCCGCCTCGTCCTCCCAAAGTTCTGAGATTACAGGCATGAGCCACTGTGCTTGGCCTTCACAGTTTTTTTTTTTTTTAAGTCTATTGCTAATGCAACAGCTATGTAGCATGCTTAAGCCAAAAGATTGAGAACAACTTGGCAAATAAATAGCATGCCAATGTGCAAGCCAAGCCTCTAGACTCTCAAACTTTTATTCTGCTAAATTTCCACCGTAGTTTTTGGTCCTAGGAATATATATATATCTTAGGCTAAAACTTCAAAATCATGGGTGAATATTTGGATGGCCTAACTTATTTAAGTCCACAAACTTAAAATATTGGGTGGGATCACTGGCTCACGTCTGTAATCCCCCAGCACTTTTAGAGGCTCAGGCAGGATGACTGCTTGAGCCCAGGAGTTCAAGATCAGCCTGGGCAACATAGTGAAATCCCCGTCTCTACAAAAAATGCAAAAATTAGCCCGGCATGATGGTGCACACCTGTAGTCCTAGCTACTCAGGAGGCCAAGGTGAAAGGATTGCTTGAGCCCAGGAGGTCAAAGCTGCAGTGAGCCGTGTTTGGGCTACTACATTCCAGCCTGAGTAATAGAGCAAACGTCTGTCTCAAAAAAAAATAAAATTGGAGAGCTCATAACAAACACTGATATTTAGTGTAGAGCCCCTATCACATGCTAAAGTAATACTAATGATTAGATAGCTGAGATGAGTGGTAAGAAGTAGAGTCCTCTCCATGGGAGTAAGAACTGTATTAATCCATTTTAGGGAAGTGCTGAGAAAGAGAAAACTTCCAAACCATGCCTTCTGCTCCCTTGGCGAGCAAACTAAATGACTATATTTTAAATGAAATCAACCAAGCTATAAATGGCTGTCAATTTATTCTGACAGATTTTAACAACTAATAAAAGGCGGCAAAAGTATACATGTACAAACCCTAAAACCAAGCCCAATTTTATAAAATGTGGGAATTATTACTTTTAAAATAAGAAAATACATTATTTCAAATATATGACATTTTATGATGGTTTCTGCCTCTGGATTACCTCTCTTGGTCTTATTTATTGAGTATTATCTATTGATACTAATAGTGTCCCTCAAAGTATTAATATACTTTTTTTGGAACAGAGATAACTACAGTTACCATCACATTACCAGAAAGACATAAGGCGTTATTGTCACAATGATGGGGGTGTGGGATGAGCACTACTGGTATTTTAGTGGGCAGGGGCTAGGAAAGCTAAATGTCCCACAATGCACAAAACAAAGAATTGTCCTCCCCTAAATGCCAATAGTGCCCTAGCTGAGAAACACTGTGTTAGAAAAGCTTAATCATTTTTGTTCTTAAACTAGGAAATAGCATTTAGCAGTCTTTCAAAAATGCCCAAATTACGTGGCTTATAAGGACACAAGTAATTTTTTAGTAACTATGTTTTCAACTTAAATATTATAAACTTGGAAGTTCAAAACTTTTTCTTTTCTACATAGGTAGGTTTGTTTTTTCAAATATTAATTTCATTTATATAGGAGTTGATTTGTTTTTCACAAAGAAAATACAATTAAAAGCTTTGATTGGGGAAAGTAATTTGAAAAGCTACCGATTAAAAAACAGTTAGTGAACTAAATAGCCTATGTTCAATATTATACTTTTTTATCTTTCCAAAGTAAGAATTCCAAAAATCACTTTTCAGAAATATCAAGGAAATTTTTAGGACTCTCAGACCACACTCCTGTCCTAAACATGCTTCTGGAAATAATAACTGCAGCTGCTATTTACTACAGACCATGCATTCTACCAAGGGTTTTGTGTGTTGTCTCTAATCTTTGTGACAACTCTGCAAAGCACGTATTATCATCTCTAATTTAAAGAAAAAGAAGTCAAAATCCTGAGAGATTATGACTTCTCCAAATATAAACAACTAGTGAGACTCAGGATTCAAATCTAGCACTTCAAACCTAAGCACTTCCCATTATAACATGTCTCCTTCAGAAATACAAATTTCTGTGAAAAATGATTTGTGGATTAGCTATGTAGAAAGCTGCTACTATTCCCAAACTTCCCTCAACAGGGAGAGTAAAAAGTGTACAAATGATGGCTCTACCAGTCTCTGAGGCAAAAGCCTTCCTTCAGTCATTCAATCACATTCTACAGACAGAAAAATCAGTATTGATTTAAACAGGCTTTCTAAAGAATGGATGCCATGATGACAGCGAAAATATGCCAAATCCCAATCATTCTCTATTTTCCATTCTAATGCACAGTATCTGTTGTTTCTCACCCCTTCATTTCACCAAAACAAAGTAGATACAACTTCACAATAGTCCAGACACAAATTTAATCCTGCAATGCACTAGAAAGCTATCTACCAACAGGTAGCTGGATTTGGCAAAGTGTCAGCCAGCAATAAAAAATTGTCAATGTCCATCCAAATATGAAATCATGTGTACACAAAGTTGGTAATATTATCCCACAAAGTCATCAAAAAAGATTTCTGAGAATTCAGTGGACTTTTACACCCTAAAGAGTAGAAAAAGACTGCAAACATAATATACCAATATCCTCATCACATTGTTTTCTTTCTTTAATCATAAAAAGTCCCCACCTAATCCAAAATAAATTAAGGATTCATTATGAGTAATATGTAGCCCCAAAAACTGGCCACTTATTTTCTAGAATGGGAATACTGACAAGTACATTAGCTGGGTATCAATACCAAACACATGGCAAATCTACATGACAAGTCTGCTCAGCTGTTATCCTTTCTATGGACCAACACAGCTAATACAGACACGTTTCAGGATGACTGTCTAATTAAAAATAAAAGCAATACTGCTGAGCTTGCCATCCTGCTGTGAAATAATGAGTTGCAGTTTCCATTCAAACCAAAGGCAATCTAGCATAAAAACTGGCATCCCTTATCTAATTAACCAGGAATATACACAATGGCATATATTAGTACCAGACAGATCAAAAGCCAGTTCTTAAAAGCGTATTAGCTCTTCTAAATAAGCATCATATTTGCTGTGTAACTTCAATCCACCAGGCCCCAAGCCATGACATAAAACAGAAACTTAGGGTGAAAGTTATAAAGGCAGTTAGAGATGAACTAGTTTAATCTTTAGACCAATTCAGGAATCCCCTCTATTAGCTGACTCAAATATTAATTGGGTAGCCACTAGGTGCAAGGCATTAGGACAGGTGCTATAGTATTTACTGAGCATTTTTTATAATCTAGATGCTTTTCCAAGCGCTTTACATTTAATATCCATAACAGTCCTCTAAAATAGATACCATTATTACCCCCAATTTACAAATGTGTAAACGAAGGCATTAAGGAATTAACTTGCCCAATCTCATAACCAAGAAATGGTAGAAGGCTGAGCACAGAGGCTCACATCTGTATTCCTAGCACTTTGGGAAGCCGAGGCGGGTGGATCACGAGGTCGGGAGATCGAGACCAATCTGGCCAACATGGTGAAATCCCGTCTCTACTAAAAATACAAAAATTAGGCACTGTGGTATGCACCTATAGTCCCAGCTACTCAGGAGGCTGAGGCAGGAGAATTGCTTGAACCCAGGAGGCGGAGGTTGCAGTGAGCTATGATCACACCACTGCACTCCAGCCTGGTCGACAGAGCAAGACTCCAACTCAAAAAAAAGAAGTGGAGGAGCCAGAATTCAAACCCAGAGGCTGTACTCTTAATCGCTATGTTAATATTGCCTCTCTGGTAGGAGGATGTACAAAATGGAATAAAACAGGACTCCACCTTTCCAAGAACTCAGTCTCCCGAAAGATACATGTAAATCAATGAATATAATACAGTACAATAAGATAATTTTTTTTTTTTTGAGACAGAGTCTTGCCTGTTGCCCAGGCTGGAGAACAGTGGTGCGATCTCGGCTCACTGCAACCTCCGCCTCCTGGGTTCAAGCAATTCTCCTGCCTCCACCTCCCGAGTAGCTGGGACTACAGGCACGCACCACCATGCCCAGATAATTTTTTTTGTATTTTTAGTAGAGACGGGGTTTCACTATGTTGGCCAGGATGGTCTCAATCTCTTGACCTAGTGATCTGCCCAACTCAGCCTCCCAAAGTGCTGAGATTACAGGCATGAGCCACTGCGCCCAAACAAGATAATTGTTAATGACAGATAAGAGGGAAGGCTTAATTAAGACACTGGCAGTGAGGAAAAATAAGTGAGAGAAGGTAAGTGACCATTTTTTTAGAGATGGGGGTCTCACTATGTTGCCCAGGCTGGACTTTACAGGCATGATCACTGCACACTACAGCCTCGAACTCCTAAGCCCAAGAGATCCCCTTTGCCTCAGCCTCCTCAGCACTACCATGCTGGGCAGAGATAAGTGACATTTTTAAAAAGGTGTTCTGGCCAGGTGCAGTGGCTCACGCCTGTAATCCCAGCACTTTGAGAGGCTGAGGCAGGTGGATCATGAGGTCAGGAGATCGAGACCATCCTGGCTAACACGGTGAAACCCCGTCTCTACCAAAAATACAAAAAAATTAGCCGGGCGTGGTGGCGGGCACCTGTAGTCCCAGCTACTCTGGAGGCTGAGGCAGGAAAATGGCGTGAACCTGGGAGGTGGAGCTTGCAGTGAGCCAAGATAGTGCCACTGTACTCCAGCCTGGGCGACAGAGCAAGACTCCATCTCAAAAAAAAAAAAAAAAGGTGTTCAAGTCTGGGCACCATGGCTCACACCTGTAATCCCAGCACTTTGGGAGGCCAAGGCAGGCAGATCACCTGAGGTCAAGAGTTCGAGACCAGCCTGGCCAACATCTCTACTAAAAATACAAAAATTAGTCAGGCATGGTGGCAGGCACCTGTGATCCCAGCTACTTGGGAGGCTGAGGCAGGAGAATCACTTGAACCCAGGACGCAGAAATTGCAATGAGCCAAGATTGCGCCATTGCACTCCAGCCTGGGGGACAAGAGCAAAAATCCATCTCAAAAAAAAAAAAAAAAAAAGGTGATCAAGTGGATATATGAGGTACAAGAGGTACCCAGATGACTCCAAGTTTAACTAGAATCCCTCCCATGTTTCTGGTTTGGGTAACTGGGAGAATGGCTAGCCATTCACCTAGAGGATATGATGTGTAAGGAGATGCGAATTATTCTCAGATCTTACTGAGTTTAAGTTGCCTGAAGGAACACCAGTTAACAATGTCCAGGAGGCTGTTGGAGACACCACGCTGGAGCTTAGGAGAGAGGACTAGACTGAAGATGTACACTTAAAAGTCACTTCAGCCTGGGCGACAGAGCAAGACTCTGTCTCAAGAAAAAAAAAAAAAAAAAAGTCACTAGCATGCCGGGCGCTGTGGCTCACGCCTGTAATCCCAGCACTTTGGGAAGCCGTGGTGGGCGGATAACGAGGTCAGGATATCGAGACCATGCTGGGTAATACAGTGAAACCCTGTCTCTACTAAAAAAAAAAAAAAAAAATTAGCCAGGCATGGTGGCGGGTGCCTGTAGTCCCAGCTACTCGGGAGACTGAGGCAGGAGAATGGCATGAACCCGGGAGGCAGAGCTTGCAGTGAGCCGAGATCGTGCCACTGCACTCCCTGGCCAGAGAGTAAGACTCCGTCTCAAAAAAAAAAAAAAAAAAAAACAAAAAGTCACTAGCACTTACTAAAGAATTTCCCGAAGTAGAGAATATGACTCTAGGTAATACCAAATTCCTACCATGCACCAAAGCCCAGGCACCTTCTTTTTGTGCTTAGGTGAAAGCAGGTAAGTGTTCAAGGGAACATCAATATATACAGGACAAAAAAAGGAAGAGTATACAAATGAGACTAAAAAGGAAAAAAGCAAGAATAAAACCAGAAGAAAGTATATTGCCATTGATAGTACTGACAAAAACCACAATTACTTTTGCACCAACCTAATATGTCACAGAAACCAAAAGTGGAAACAGCACACATATCAAATACCACAAAGTAGTATCTGGTATGAAGAAAACTGTCCACTGGATTGGACACTACAGAAGGCAGAGTCAGCCTGGCCTACTGAAACACTACCAGTAACAAAGAGCTCACTACAGTAGTCTGTTCTACTATTGCAAAGTACTGGTTGTTAAAAAGCTTTTCTTCTTTCCAACAACACAACGAAAAGCAAAGGCATTGGAGTACACACTACTGTGTTCAAATTCTGACTTTGAAGAATTAACAGTTAAAACAACCAAATGCAATGATGATACTTGGCTAGATCCTGATTTGAACAAACCAGCTATAAAAGACAATTAGGGGCCGGGCGCGGTGGCTCACGCCTGTAATCCCAGCACTTTGGGAGGCCAAGGCGGGCGGATCACGAGGTCAGGAGATCGAGACCATCCTGGCTAACACAGTGAAACCCCGTCTCTACTAAAAATACAAAAAATTAGCCGAGCGTAGTGGCGTGCGCCTGTAGTCCCAGCTACTCAGGAGGCTGAGGCAGGAGAATGGCGTGAACCCGGGAGGCGGAGCTTGCAGTGAGCCGAGATTGCGCCACTGCACTCCAGCCTGGGGTACAGAGCCAGACTCCATCTAAAAAAAAAGACAATTAGGGATTTTTTTTTTTTTTTAGATAAGGTCTTGCTCTGTCACCCAGGGTGCAGTGCAGTGGCTCAACCATAGCTCACTTGCAGCCTCAAACGCCTAGGCTCAAACAATCCTCCCACCTCAGCCTCCCAAAGTGCTAGGATTACAGGCATGAGCCACCATGCCCAGCCAACTGGGGAAGTTTTAATAAGCACTACTACTAGATAATAGTAGAAAATTACTGTTAATTTAGTTAAGTATAATAATGATATTAAGATTATATGTGACATTTTTTGGCCAAGTGCAGTGGCTCACACCTGGAATCCCAACACTTTGGGAGGCTGAGGTAAGCAGATCACCTGACCTCAGGAGTTCGAGACCAGCCTGACCAACAGTTATGAAACCCTATCTCTACCAAAAATACACAAAAAATTAGCCAGGTGTGGTGGTGCATGCCTGTAGTCCCAGCTACTCAGGAGGCTGAGGCATGAGAATCACTTGAACCCAGGAGGCGGAGCCTGCAGTGAGCCAAGATTGCACTCTAGCCTGGCTGATGGAATGAGATTCGGTCTCAAAAAAAAATTTTCTGGGCTATGCACAGCTGCTCACTCCTGTAATCCCAGCACTTTGGGAGGCCAAGACAGGAGGACTGCTTGAGGCCAAGACTTTGAGTCCAGCCTGGGCAACATAGCAAGACCCCATCTCTTTTTTTTTTATTGTATTTATTTATTTTTTTTTGAGATGGAATCTCTCTCTGTTGTGCAGGCTCAAGTGCAGTGGCATGATCTCAGCTCAATGTAATCTCCGCCTCCTGGGTTCGAACGATTCTCCTGCCTCAGTCTCCTGAGCAGCTGGGATTACAGGCGCGTACCACCACGCCTGCTAATTTTTGTATTTTTAGTAGAAACGGGATTTCACCATGGTGGTCAGGCTGGTCTTGAACTCCTGACCTTGTGATCCACCAGCCTTGGCCTCCCAAAGTGCTGGGATTACAGGTGTGAGCCACCGCACCTGGCCTCTGTCTCTTTTTTTTTTTAATGCAGTTTCTGATTTTCTGTGTATACTAAATGTATCTATAACTTTATATGCTGGAATATGAAATAACACAAAACTAACTAATATTGGACCCGATGTAAATAATGTGAGATGGTAAAGCACTAGGTGAATTTATGAATTTCCAGGATAATATCTCCTTTGATCAATTTTCCTAGTTAAATATGAGAAGGCCTGAAAAGGACCACTTGGGGCAGAAAGGCAACTCAAGGGCCAGGTGCACAGCATGGCAACAGAGCAAGACTCCATCTCAAAAAAAAAAAAAAAGAAAAGAAAAAAAAAAGAAAGGCAACTCACCTCTTCTTCTGATGTTAGAGGGCTATTTCAGAGACTGTGGGAAAGAAAGTAATCAAGAGGAAAGAGGAAGTTAAGTTGTTCCTCGTGTTAGCCTGGCTTTTTTTTTTTTTTTTTTTTTTTGAGTCTCGTTCTGTCGCCCAGGCTGGAGTGCAGTGGCACGATCTTGGCTCACTGCAACCTCCACCTCCTGGGTTCAAGTGATTCTCCTGCCTCAGCCTCCCAAGTATCTGAGACTACAGGCATATGCCACCAGGCCTGGCTAATTTTTGTATTTTTAGTGGAGACGGGGTTTCATCATGCTAGCCAGACTGGTCTCGAACTCCTGACCTCAGGTGATCCACCCGCCTCGGCCTCTGAAAGTGCTGGGATTACAGGCGTGAGCCCCTACCACACCCGGCCAAGAGAATATTTTTATAGCCATGAAAAATGACAGTTGCTATCAGTACGCCAAGATATATGTACAAGAATATTAAAGTATACATTGTTGGTAACTGTGATGGTTAATACTGAGTGTCAACTTGATTGGACTGAAGGATGCAAAGTATTGTTCCTAGTGTGTCTGTGAGGGTGCTGCCAAGGGAGATTAACATTTGAGTCAGTGGAGTGGACAAGGCAGACCCACCCTCAATCTGGGTGGGCACCATCTAATCAACTGCCAGTGTAGCTAGAATAAAGCAGGCAGAAGAAGATGGAAGAGCAAGACTTGCTGAGTCTTCCGGCCTTCATCTTTCTCCCATGCTGGATGCTTCCTGCCCAAGAATATCAGACTCCAACTTCTTCAGCTTTTGGACTCTTGGACTTACACCAGTGATTTGCCAGGGGCTCTCGGGCCTTTGGCCACAGACTGAAGGCTGCACTGTCAGCTTCCCTACTTTTGAGGTTTTAGAACTTGGACTGATTTGTCACTGGCTTCCTTGCTCCTCAACTTGCAGACGGCCTATCGTGGGACTTTACCTTGTGATCATGTGAGCCAATCTTCCTTAATAAACTCCCTTTCATATATACATATATCCTATTAGTTCTGTCCCTCTAGAGAACTCTGACTAATACAGTAACAGAGAAAAATGGAGACAATCCAAATATCCAAAAATAGAGATGATTAAATAAATTACAGTACAGGCCAGGCACAATGGCTCACACCTGTAATCCCAGCAGGTGTGGGAGGCCTGAGGCAGGTGAATCATTTGAGCTCAGGAGTTTGAGACCAGCCTGAACAACATGAGGAGACTTTGTCTCTACAAAAAATACAAAAATTAGCCAAGCGTGGTGGCCCATGCCTGTAGTCCCAGCTACTTGGGAGGCTGAGGCAGGAGAATTGCTTGAACGTGGGAGGTGGAGGTTGCAGTGAGCCGAGATCGTGCCACTGCACTCCAGCCTGGGAGACACAGCGAGACTCCATCTCAAAAAAAAAGAATGAGGTAGCCAGGCACAGTCGCTCATGCCTGTAATCCTACCACTTTGAGAGGCCAAGGGGAGGATCCCTTGAGCCCAGGATTACAGACAGGAGCCACCGCACCTGGCCAATTTTTTAATTTTTTGAAGAGGTGGGGTCTTACTACGTTGACTAGATTGGTCTTGAACTCCTGGCCAACGTGGTGAAACTGCGTCTCTACCAAAAAATATATATATATATACAAAAATTAGCCAGGCGCGGTGGCACATGCCTGTAATTCCAGCTACTGAGGAGCCTAAGTGAGGCAGGAGAATTGCTTGAACCCAGGAGGCAGATGTTGCAGTGAGCTGAGATCGCACCACTGCACTCCAGCCTGGGCGACAGAGTGAGACTCTGTCTCAAAAAAGAAAAAAAAAAAATTAAAAAAACAAATACAAAAGATATAGTCATTAAGCTGAATTCATACTAACTGATATATAGTAGATGGAATTTCTTTAGCTTTCTGATAGAGGTTTGCTTCCTTTAATATTTTTCCTGATAAAAGTCCAGGAAAGTAAATTTCAGGCAGGTGGATCACCTGAGGTCAGGAATTCAAGACCAGACTGGCCAACATGGTGAAACCCCGTCTCCACTAAAATACAAAAATTAGCCGGGCATGATGGTGGGTGCCTGTAATTCCAGCTACTCGAGAGGCTGAGACGGGAGAATCGCTTGAACCCGGGAGACGGTAGTTGCAGTGAGCTGAGATCACACCACTGCACTCCAGCCTGGGCAGCTAAGCGAGACTCCATCTCAAAAAAAAAAAAAAAAGAAAGATTTTAACTGAATTTCAGACTAGCCAGAAGGAAGCAAACTGCAACCTGTAACTGTTCAGACAATACAGGTGACAGTTAAAAATCTTCAGTGATATCTGTTGCTTATAAAATTCTTTAGCCTGGCATTCGAAGATTCTGCTCCACTATAATTAGCCTAATCATTATTCCCCACACTTAACGCACCCTTCTGATGTAGCGTTGACTTTTTGTCTCAGCTTATATGATGTTCATGTCATTCTAGCTCTTGTAGTAATCTGACTATACCACTTACTTGGCACTCAATTAATGTCTTTTTGGTCTTCCTAGCTCCACTCTCACACCTTTTCCAATCTGTTTCACCAGGCTAAGTAAACTTCTGAGAATCATTCATGTGTCATACAAAAGTTCTGCCTCATTTGACCCCTACCCACATCTCCAGCCTCATCTATGTCCATTCCTCTATCTGCAGTCACAATCTACTCCAAACATAGAGAACTGCTATATTTGTAGAGCCGTGCTCACACTTCAATATCTATGCACGTAATATTCTTTCTCCCTGGTGTGTTCTTCCCAGATTCTTCCACATGACTCTCTCAGTAATCATCTCATGTGGGAGGTGTTCTCTGACCCCTCAATCTCGTTTTCCGTGCTTTGATATCACCCTGCACAAGTCTTAGTTATTATAGTCATCGTATAGCATTTTAATTGTTGCTTATCATCTCTTTCACTGGACTATGAGCTTCTAGACTATGAGCTCTTTTAATCCAAGCTAAGGGCTTGGACTCAAACTTACCTTCAAACTACGGCAATACAAAGTGTAATACTACAATATTGAGTCAAAATGTACAGTGGAGAAAAAGTAAAATAAATAGGGCATCAAGATTCCACATTTTCAATGTAAAAAACATACTCACTCTTTCATTCACTCAGCCAACATATCTTTATTTAGCACCTCTTACGGGCCAGGCACTATGCCAAATCCTGGAGAGGTGGTGATGACAATATAGACATACACAGACAAATAATTCTGAGAGGATACAGTCCAAAATGTTAACAATGGTTTTTAACTTTTTTTTTTTTTTTTTTTTGAGACAGAGGCTCACTCTGTGGCCCGCTCAGGCTGGAGAGCAGTGGCACGATCTCGGCTCACTGCAACCTCTGCCTCCTGGGTTCAAGCAATTCTCCTGCCTCAGCCTCCTGAGTAGCTAGGATTACAGGTGCACACCACCTTGCCCAGCTAATTTTTGTATTTTTAGTAGAGACGGGGTTTCACCACATTGGCCAGGCTGGTCTCAAACTCCTGACCTCACATAATCCGCCTGTCTCAGCCTCCCAAAGTGATGGGATTACGGGGTGAGCAACCATACCCAGCCTGTTTTTAACTTTTTGAATAATGGGCAAATTATGAATAATGTATATCTTCTCCTTTAAAATCTTCTCTATTTTCCAATTCTTCCTTAATGAATATGCATTACTTTTATAATCATCAAAAAAATTTTTTAACATCCTTCCAAAATACAAATACCTACCAAACAGTAGCAACACAAAACCCAAAGTAAATACTATGCAATGCGAAAGTGAAACAAATGTTGAGAACTTTTAGCCAGATTCTAGTTATACCTAATACAAAGAATAACGGGACTAAAGTATAAAAAATACATGATTTCCACAGTGAAATCATTATGGAAGTCATTGTGAAGAAGATTCCACGCAATTGTCCAAGGAAAACACTGACCACAAGATCAATACCACCCTAGTTTTCCATACTGCAGAAAGAAAAAAAAATTTTGTTTTTTTTTTGGAGACGGAGTTTTTGCTCTTGTTGCCCAGGTTGGAGTGCAATGGCTCAATCTCAATTCACTGCAACCTCCACCTCCTGTGTTCAAGCAATTCTTCTGCCTTACCCTGCAAAGCAGCTGGGATTACAGGTATGTGCCACCACGTCCGGCCCAAAAAAAAAATTATATTATTCTATTTTATCTAATTCAGAGGAAGAGAGAATAGCCTCCATACTTGTTCCAAAGACAAATTAATAACACCATATTTAATCTGTATAATGATTTACAGTTTACAGTTCATGGAGCACTTTGATCTTCACAATAATTGTTTTCTTGTTCTCACTGGATAGATTAAAAAATAAAGGACTGAAATGCAGAAGGCCCTTCTTTTTTTTTTTTTTTTTTTGAGATGGAGTCTCACTCTGTTGCCCAGGCCAGAGTGCAGTGGCAAGATCTCGGCTCACTGCAACTTCTGCCTCCCAGGTTCAAGCAATTCTCCTGTCTCAGCCTCCCAAGTAGCTGGAACTACAGGCGCATGCCACCACGCCCGGCTAATTTTTGTATTTTCAGTACAGACGTGATTTCACCACGTTGGTCAGCTGGTCTCGAACTCCTGACCTCAGGTGATCCACTCGCCTCAGCCTCCCAAAGTGCTGGGATTATAGGCGTGAGCCACCACACCCGGCCAGGCTCTTCTCTTTTTTACTCAATATCCAAAAGCTATAAAAGACTGAGGGCCGGGCATGGTGGCTCACGCCTGTAATCCCAGCACTTTGGGAGGCCGACATGGGCAGGTCACAAGGTCAGGAGTTCGAGATCAGCCTGGCCAATAGGGTGAAACCCCATCTCTACTAAAAATACAAAAATTAGCTGGGCGTGGTGGCATGCACCTGTAGTCCCAGCTACTCAGGAGGCTGAGGCAGAAGAATTGCTTGAACCTAGGAGGTGGAGGTTGCAGTGAGCCAAGATTGCACCACTGCACTCCAGCATGGGAGACAGAGCAAAACTCTGTCTCCAGAAAAAAAAAAAAAGAAATCTCATTTCTGTGAATTTATCCCACAAATATCCCTGTACACATATAAAATGACATGTTCAAAGGCCCTTTTTACAACACTGTTTATAATATCAGAACACTGGAAACATAAATGTCCATTATAAGGAATTAATTAAATAAATTATGATACATCCATTCAATGGAATACTATGCAGGTGATTAAAAAGAGAATAATAATAATAAATGAATAAATGAATAATATATATAGGCCACAGTGGCTCATGGTAATATAGTGAGACCATGCCTCTACAAAAAAATAAAAAATTATCCTGGAGTGGTGGCACACACCTGTAGTCCCAGCTACTCGGGAGGGTGAGATGAGAGGATGGCTTGAGCCTGGGAGGTTGAGGCCATAGTGAGCTATGATCAGACCACTGCACTCCAGCCTGGGCAATGGCCTCTGTCTCAAAAAAATCAATAAATAAAAATTTGAATTGCTTGATAGGTACCACAGATTGAGATCTGCAGCAGTAGTGGTCAGCCATTTAAAAAAAAAAAAAAAGTAAGTTCATGAAGCCAGGCTTCACAATGCCAACAGCAACAGCAGTTAAGTTTTGGGGGAGGTCAAAAATTATACCTGGGGCCAGGCATGGTTGCACACACCTGTAATCCAGGCACTCTGGGAGGCCAAGGCAGGTGGATCACCTGAGGTCAGGAATTTGAAACCGGCCTGGCCAACATGGTGAAACCCTGTCTCTACTAAATATACAAAAATTAGCTGGGCGTGGTGGCAGGCCCCTGTAATCCCAGCTACTCGGGAGGCTGAGGCAGAAGAATGGTGTGAACCCAGGAGGTGGAGCTTGCAGTGAGCCGAGATCACGCCACTGCACTCCAGCCTGGACAATAGAGCAAGACTCTGTCTCAAAAAGAAAAAAAAAAACAAAAACAGGAGTGGGCATGGTGGCTTACACCTGTAATCCCAGCACTTTGGGAGGCAGAGGCGGGCGGATGGCCTGAGGTCAAGAGTTCAAGACCAGCCTGGCCAACATGGTGAAACCCTGTCTCTACTAAAAATACAAAAAAATTAGTTGGGCATGGTGGTGCACACCTGTAAACCCAGCTACTCGGGAGGCTGAAGGAGAACTGCTTGAACCCAGGAGGCAGAGGCTGCAGTGAGCTGGGACTGTGCCATTGCACTCCAGCCTGGGCAACAAGAATGAAACTCTGTCTCAGAAAAAAGAAAAAAAAAAAGGAAATTAATGAAGCCAGGCTATGCAACACCAACAACAACAGCAGTAGATAAGTTTTGCCACGAGGGGGCGGCGGAGGGGGGTCAAAAATTATACTTGGGGCCAAGGCACAGTGGCTCATGCCAGTAATTCCAGCACTGTAGGAGGCTGAAATGGGAGGAGTGTTGATGCCCAGGAGTTTGAGACCAGCCTAGGCAACATAGGGAGGCCCTGTCTCTACAAAAAAAAAAAAATTAGCCAGGCACGGTGGCATGCACCTGTGGTCCCAGCTACTCATTCAGGAGGCTAAAAGGGGAGGATCACTTGAGTCTATGAAGTTGAGTCTGCAGCGACCCATGATCCTGCCACTGCACTCCAGCCTGCGCAACAGCAAGAGATTCTGTCTTTAGGAAAAAAAAGAAAATTATACTTGGAATTTCTACTGCACAGGGGTTGGCTTCCCAACCCCTGTTTTGTTCAAGGGCCAACTGTATATGTTTTTTTATTACTCTTTTTTTTTTTTTTTTTTTTGAGATGGAGTCTCCCTCTTGTCGCCTAAGCTGGAGTACAGTGGTGCGATCTCAGCTCACTGCAACCTCCGCCTCCTGGGTTCAAGTGATTCTCCTACCTCGGCCTCCCGAGTAACTGAGATTACAGGCACCTGCCACCACGCCTGGCTAATTTTTGTATTTTTAGTAGAGACGGGGTTTCACCGTATTGGCCAGGCTGGTCTCAAACTTCTGACCTCAGGTGATCCACTGGCCTCCGCCGCCCAAAGTGCTGGAGTTACAGGCGTGAGCTACCACACCCAGCCGTATATTCTTACTTGTAAGCATTTGCCTAAAGAAAGTCTAAAAGAGGCCGGGAGCGGTGGCTCATGCCTGTAATCCCAGCACTTTGGGAGGCTGAGGCAGGCAGATCACTTGAGGTCAGGAGTTCAAGTCTAGCCTGGCCAACACGGTGAAACCACGTGTCTACTAAAAATTAAAAAATTAGCCGGGCGTGGTGGTGCACACCTGTAATCCCAGCTACTCAGGAGGCTGAGGCTGGAGAATCGCTTGAACCCAGGAGGCGGAAGTTTCAGAGAGCCGAGATTGTGCCACTGCACACCAGCCTGGGCAACAGAGTGAGACTCTGTCTCAAAAAAAATAAAAATAAAAAAGAAAGTCTAAAAGAACATAAAGAGACTATTCAAAGTATTTGGGAGAGGGCATGGAATCAGGTTAATAAGGAACAGAGATGGGAGTAGCTGAGACTACACGCATGCGCCACCACGCCCAGCTAATTTTTTTTGTATTTTTATTAGAGACGGGTTTTCACCGTGTTAGTCAGGATGGTCTAGATCACCGGACCTCATAATCCCCTGCCTCGGCCTCCCAAAGTGCTGGGATTACAGGCATGAGCCAGCATACCCGGCCGACTTTTCACTGTTACATAAATTTATTTTTATTATTTTTTTAGACAGAGTCTCACTCTGTCACCTAGACTGCAGTACAGTGGCGTGATGTCGGCTCACTGCAACCTCCACCTCCTGGATACAAGCGATTCTCCTGCCTCAGCCTCCCAAGTAGCTGAGATAGCAGGCGCACGCCACCTCACCCAGGTAATGTTTCATATTTTTAGTAGAGAGGGGGTTTCACCATCTTGGCCAGGCTGGTCTCAAACTCCTGACCTCAAGTGATCCACCTGCCTCAGCCTCCCAAAGTGCTGGGATTACAGGCGTGAGCCACAGCACCCAGCCCTAAATTTGCATATTAAAAAATGTTTACATTTAATAACCAGTTGAATGTATTATCTATTCAAAGATTAAATGTCTCTAAAAGAAAAAACTAAAGCTCACAAAACATAAGTAATTTGCCTTTGTATTAACCATCATATAGTTAATAACAACAGAGTTGAATACGACTAAGACTTTCCTAGTGTTCTTTTCCTTTTATCACACTGCCTTTTGGAAATTTTCAGGAATGGAAGACATAAAACGTATTACAACCAGGCTTTTCTCTGAAACAGCCACTGCCTCTGGTTGTTCAGGGAAAATAACAATAGTGAGACTACACTGAAGTCATCTCCATATGATGACTTTGTAAATAGTATAATAGCCATTGTTGGGTCAAAACATTCACCATCACCCACACAATACAATGTAATAATTGGGCTTCATCTACCAGAAGGAGATGAAATTCCCATAAATGCCCTTATCATAGGTTTCAAATTCCAACACTATATTCTTTTCACAAAACAAAATGAAATGTATGACACTAAGAATATATCTATAAATACTTTCATACAGGGGGCCGGGCGCGGTGGCTCACGCTTGTAATCCCAGCACTTTGGGAGGCCGAGGCGGGCGGATCACGAGGTCAGGAGATCGAGACCACGGTGAAACCCCGTCTCTACTGAAAATACAAAAAAATTAGCCGGGCGTGGTGGCGGGCGCCTGTAGTCCCAGCTACTCGGAGAGGCTGAGACAGGAGAATGGCGTGAACCCGGGAGGCGGAGCTTGCAGTGAGCCGAGATTGCGCCACTGCACTCCAGCCTGGGCGACAGAGCGAGACTCCGTCTCAAAAAAAAAAAAAAAAAATACTTTCATACAGGGAAGAAAGCATAAAAGCAAGTCAGCTTTCTCCTCAAAATAAGTACGGGATGAGCATATGTAAATGTGTAATTTTCTTTTTACAATTAACTAAAACCGTTTGAGACCAGCCTGGCCAACATGGTGAAACCCCATCTCTACTAAAAATATAAAAATTAGCCCTGCATGGTGGCCCTCACCTGTAATCCCAGCTACTCAGGAGGCTGAGGGGCAGGAGAATTCTGTGAACCTGGGAAGTGGAGCTTGCAGTGAGCCAAGATCTTGCCACTGCACTCCAGCCTGGGCGACAGAGCAAGACTCCATAAAAAAAAAAAAATTAAAAACACACACACACACACAATTAACTAAAACCATAAAAAAATGTTACTGAGGATCCTGAGGTGGAGAGTCCCTAGCCTCCCAGCACACACACACACACATATATATATATATATATATATATATATACTTTTTTTTTTTTTTGAGACGGAGTTTCGCTCTTGTTGCCCAGGCTGGAATGCAGTGGCCCGATCTCGGCTAACCGCAACCTCCACCTCCTGGATTCAAGCGATTCTCCTGCCTCAGCCTCCCAAGTAGCTGGGATTACATGCATGCACCACCACACCCGGCTAATTTTTGTATTTTTTATTTTGGTAGAGACGGGGTTTCTCCATGTTGGTCAGGCTGGTCTCGAACTCCTGACCTCAGGTGATCCACCTGCCTCGGCCTCCCAAAGTGCTGGGATTACAGGTGTGAGCCACCGCACCCAGCCAGCATATATATTTTAAACAGAATCAAAGCCCATCATATGTCAAGCTTACAAAGGAATTTTGTGTTTGAGGGTCTATCCCAAACATATATCTGTAAGACAGAATAACACATCATACATCCAGGGCAGCAAGTATCTGAGGACATCACCATTAATTCATGTACAAACATCTGTACCATTTGGTACTACTTTTCAACAAATGCCAAGTAACCACCAATCCAACTCTGGGTCCCTCCTTGGTGAGCAGGCCCACCTGTAGGACTTACTGTCTCCTCTGCTCAATCTCCTGCTATCATGCTGGACAACTGTGACATTCATACTGATGACATATTCAACACAGCCCCTTAATCTCCCACTACTTCAATAACCTACACCTCCATTCCCCTTCAACAGCATTGAGAGAGTTAAGCCAGTTTTTGTCTTTACCTTGAAATAATGAACTCTGAGCTGTCCAATTATATATTTCTTACAAAATCTGGTCTTCAACCACATTTCTGATTGTCTTTTTATTCTCTTTTTTTTTTTTTTTTTTTTTTTTTTTTGAGATGGAGTCTTGCTCTTTCACCCAGGCTGGAGTGCAGTGGCGCGATCTCGGCTCACTGCAGGCTCCGCCCCCCGGGGTTCACGCCATTCTCCTGCCTTAGCCTCCCGCGTAGCTGGGACTACAGGCACCCGCCACCTCGCCTGGCTAATTTTTTGTATTTTTAGTAGAGACGGGGTTTCACCGTGTTAGCCAGGATGGTCTCGATCTCCTGACCTCGTGATCCGCCCGGCTCGGCCTCCCAAAGTGCTGGGATTACAGGCTTGAGCCACCGCGCCCGGCCTGTCTTTTTATTCTCTAAGTACACCAGCCTCCCTATAGATTGTGCTTCTTATAACTCCCAGCTTGGTCCCTTGGAATCAAACATATCTCCTACACTATCAATAGCAGTGTAAAGTTGCTTCCCATTTTATCTTTCTGTCCTGCAAGTTTCAATTTTGAATCAATCCAACCATCTTTTTTGTCCTACTATTCTTAGGCTGTTGAAGGAAGTGTAAAATCCATGCTACTGGGCCCCATTACAAATATATTATTTCTAACTAGTAGGACCCTCAATGTGGTCAACAGTCTTTTAGCTCCTGAGTTTCTTTCGCTTCTTTTTTTTCCCCCCAGGCTGGAGTGCAGTGGCACAATCTTGACTCCCTGCAACCTCAGCCTCCCGGTTCAAGCAATCCTCCCACCTCAGCCTCTCCAGTAGCTTGGGACAACAGGCATGCACCACCACACCCAGCTAATTTTTTAACTTTCTGTAGAAACAAGGTCTCACGATGTTGCCCATGCTGGTTGCAAACTCCTGGGCTCAAGTGAGCCTCCCACTTCAGCCTCCCAAAGTGCTGGGATTAAAAAATCCAAAGTGAGCCATCACACCTGGCCAACAATTTTTTTTGTTAAATCTTTATTCTCTTTCATTTTCCATTTAAGATTCCCATGGCCATAATACTCAAGTCAGAAACTCACCATAGTGTCTTCAGTCTCCAAACTGACTTCTCGACAGATAAGTAATCACATCAATAAGGCCATCTGTCAAACTCCCTCACTTTCCTTCCCTTCTACCACATCATTATCCATTTTCACTACTATCCTTTTGGTGTCAAAGGGCAAAATGCCTGACTGACATATTTCCTAGATGAACTTTCCCCTCACTTACAGAACTGTTTCACCTGTACTGAAAAGAAAAACACACATGTGCCATAATGGAAAGAACACAGGTTTCAGAACTAGACATACCTGCTCAAATCCTTGTCCACAGTATTCTCAACTGTAAAAGATGGATACTGACATGTTAACCACAAGGCTATTGTGATCTATAAAGCATCTTTATGTACCTGGCATATAGTATATTCTCCATAAAGATGAGTTTCACTAGAACCAGCTCTCCTTCACAACCAAACTCTGGAGAATAATTTTACTCATTTCTTCTCACTTATTCCTCAATCCATCATGATCTCACTACTACCTTCATTGCCATCCCCACCCTACCAAAACTGCATTTCAGAGGAAACAAGTGACCTCCTGATTGCTAAATACAGGGCAGGTCGGGCATGATGGCTCAACCCTGTAACCCCAGCTCTTTGGGAGGCCGGGGAAGGCAGATAGCTTTGAGCTCAGGAGTTCGAGACCAGCCTGGGCAACACAGAGAAACCCCGCCTCCACAAAAAATACAAAAAATTATCTGGGTGTGGTGGCTCCTGCCTGTGATCCCGGCTACTCAGAAGGCTGAGGTGGGAGGCTCCGAGACTGCACCACTGCACTCCAGCCTGGGCGACAGAGTGAGACCCTGACACCAAAGGAAAAAAAAAAGCTTCTTAATTCTCATTCAGCTGGACCTCGGGAGCATATGACATTGATAGTCACCCCCCTCCCTTCTTGAAATCCTTTCTTTGGCTCCTATTATAATGCTGTTACGTTCTAGTTCTTGTCCCGTTCCTTTAATCTCTCTTTTTCAGTGTCTATTACCTTTCAAACAATGATGCTCCTTCTGGTCCACAGCCCTTCTCATCTTTCATTCCATACTAAGGCATACAAATATCCCCCATATATTCTCTTGACCCTCCAAATTTATGTATCCGGGTCCAAGCTTTCTCCCAATTTTCAGACCCAAATTTCCAGCTACCCACAGTGATATTTCAAAACACCTCAAACTCGGCTGGGAGCAGTGGCTCACGCCTGTAATCCCAGCACTGTGGGAGGCCGAGGTGGGTGGATCACCTGAGGTCAGATGTTCGAGACCAGCCTGGCCAACGTGGGGAAACCCCGTCTCTACTAAAAATACAAAAATTAGCCGGTCGTGGTGGCGCATGCCTGTAATCCCAGCTACTCGGTAGTCTGAGGCAGGAGAATCGCTTGAACCTGGGAGGAGGAGGTGGCAGTGAGCTGAGATCATGCCACTGCACTCCAGCCTGGGTGACAGAATGAGACCCCGTCAAAAAAAAAAAAAAAAAAAAACGAACAAACAAAAAAACCCTGAAACTTAACTTGTTCAAAACCAAATTTATTACCTTCTCTCAAAATTGCTTTTTTATGCTCCCTATTTCAGATGAGATCAGGCGCGTTGAGGGTGATATGACCGGAGACTATGTTCCCTATTTCAATTAACGCTACCGATTCACACCATCAGCCAAGTCAGAAACTTTCTACTATTCCTCTCAACTTTATTTTGAAGCCTCTTGGAATTTCGGGCCATTCCCTCCCGCCGGGATGAGCACACTCGTTTTCTGCCTACCTGGCCTTTCCGCCTCCACGGTCTTCACTTTCAATCCTTCCTCTATATTTTCACCAGAGATAATGCAATCATACCAAGCTCCTGCTTACAAAACCTTCAACGGCTCCCCATGCATGCAGCATAAAGTCCAAATTCCTCAGCAAGTTCTTCTCAGAGGTATACAATTTAAAGATTTTTAAATTACACAAACCTGGGTTTCACTTGTGGCGAAATCTGAACACTGGCTTAGTCCAGTCTTCATAGCGAAGAGTAAAAAGCAGAGAGGGGAAAGGAAGGGAGATGATGACAAGCGAGGAAAGAAGAGGGGGAAGGCAGTAGGGTCTGAGGGGAGGGAACTGTTTTCCTGGGTAGAGGTGAACGTTTTCGAGGGAAGAGTGTATCGGAGGGAAGTCAAGTGAAGGAACCCAGATCTCTGAGGCAGGAGTGGGTATGAGAGCAGGGAGGCGCTCAGTGGGGAGCTGGAAGTCTCTGAAACAAGAGTTTTCCGAGAAAACGAAAGATCCCCAATGCGAGCGAGGTAACTTCTAATGGGTTCCCAGGTTCTAAGGGGGAGCAGACGTGGCGGGGAGCCTGAGGGAAGTAAGGAAAGGAGAAAGCGGCCAGGAAGGGAGCGTCCGCCGCCGCTGAGAGGGGGACCTCTGTGAAGCCGAGGGGTCCCGTCGGGTGCGGAGGGGCGCAGGCGCCTCTGCTCCGGGGCAGAGGAGGTGGAGCGGCCGCGCGCGCGGGCCGGGCAGGATGCCCGGGTTTGTGTCCCCCGTCCTCTTTTCACGTTACCTGAGGCAGGACTGAGCAGCCAGAGGGGTGCCTGCGCGGGCAAGAGGAGGAGACGGCGGCAAAGAGGGAGCATAGTAACCCTCACAGCTCGTTGGTGGTAGCGGCTCCTTAGCCTGCGGAGGCGGTAGGAGCCCCTAGCGCAGAAGCCGGCGACTTAGCTGGGCTAGCGGCGGCGGAGAACCAGGAGACTACTGCCATGGCCCCACAGTCGGGGCCGCTCCCCCCGCCTGTTTGGCGGGGCCAGGAGGACAATCCGACCAGCGAAACCAACAGGGCAGCTGGTAGCTCTGCTGAGCTCCCGGGCCGCGAGAGACTGAAACGCCTAACCGGCCCAGCAGGGGGGCTGGGGGGCGGGGTCTCGACTGGCCACGCCCCTCCCTCAGTCCCTCCCTCAGAGTAGCCAATCAACCGTCAACTTCTGATAAACGAGCTAGTGAAATTGCCCAATTAGCGCTAGGAATGCCACGTGGTATGAGGGTGGGCACAATGGGCGTCCAGAAAAGCCAATCAACAGCCGTAGGCGCCAACTCCGGAGGATGAAGGGAACCAATAGGAAGGAAGTCGAGGTAAAAACAGAAGAAGCAGTGTGTGGGAAAGGCGGAACCGAGGAGGAGGGAATACACCTGGGGGAAACCCAAGTCCAGGAGCCTCTTAGAGGGCGGGGCAGTAAACACAAGATGGACCAATAAAAATGTTAAACACAGAAATGATTGGTAATTGATAAAGCCAATTGAAAATGGACTAGACTGGCGCGGCTTTCGGGTTGGTCAAGGTATAGCTGAGTAAAGAAAAGCGGTAAGAATGCTGCGCCCTGCAGGATTTCAGTATAGTGAGGAGGAAAAAATATATCAATAATACCGACTTGAAATAGTAAGAACAGTCAGTAGAGCTAAACAAAATGCTAGGCAAGCAATTAATAAAGACTATGAGATTCGGTTAAGTGAAAGCTTAGAGGAGGTAACACTTCAGCTAGCTTGAACACAGATTTTGAAAGAAAGCTGGTGGGGAATAAATTGGGATTTTTTTGTTGTTTTTATTGGGTTTTTTTGTTTGTTTGCTTTTTGTTTTTTTTTTAGAAGGGTCTTACTCTGTCGCCCAGGATGATGGAGTGCAGTGGCGCGATCATGGCTCTCTTGCAGCCTCAAACTCCTGGACTAAGATGATCCTCCCAACTCAGCCTCCCCGGATACCTGAGACTACAGGCGCACGCCAGCATGCCTGACTAATTTTTTGTGTATTTTGTAGAGACAGGGTTTACCATGTTGCCCAGGCTGGTCTGTAACTTCTGGACTCAAGTGATTGGCCCACGTCGGCCTCCCAAAGTGCCGGGATTACAGGCGTGAGCCACCGCTCCCAGCTAAGAATTCTGCCCAGCTGTTCAAGGCACATATTTCTTCACTCTTTGCTTGTGCCTGGACATCAGGAGCTCATAATCTCATGCCTGAAGAGACTGGAACAGGAGAAGGGCAAGAGCAAGCAGTATGGGCCTTACTGTATTAGCACTCCCAGGGGTTACAGACCCCTTTTCAGACATCTTAAGACTTCCATCCTCCTGGAAGAGTATAGGTGGTATGCATTCCTGGTGGCCATAAAGTTTAAGAAATACAGCCAAGGCTGGAAGCAGTGGCTCACGCCTGTAATCCCACCACTTTTGGAGGTCGAGGCAGGGGGATCATGAAGTCAGAAGATAGAGACCATCCTGGTAAACATGGTGAAACCTCGTCTCTACTAAAAATACAAAAATTAGCTGGGTGTATTGGCGCGTGCCTGTAGTCCCAGCTACTCAGGAGGCTGAGGCAAGAGAATCGCTTGAGCTTGGGGAACAGAAGTTGCAGTGGGCCAAGATCACACCACTGCACTCCAGCCTGGGCGACAGAGCAAGTCTCCGTCTCAAAAAAAAAAAAAAAGAAAGAAAAAAGAAATATGGCCAGACACAGTGATTCACTTCTGTAATCCCAGCACTTTGGGAGGCCAAGGTGGATCACTTGAAGCCAGGAGTTTGAGACCAGCCTGGGCAACATAGCGAGACCCTGTCTATACAGAAAAAAAAAAAAAAAATGAGCCCAAAATGGTGGCATGTACCTGTGGTCCTAGCTACTTGGGAGGCTAAGGCCAGAAGATCACCTGAGCCCAGAGGTCAAGGCTACAGTGAGCTGTGGATGGTGTCACTGCACTCCAGCCTGGACAACAGAGCAGGACCCTGTCCCAAAAAAATATAAAAAGAAAGAAAGAAGTGTGGTAGGAGATATTAGAGAGAGAAGAGGCTGCATGTGGGTTGGGCTTAAATGCCAATATTTAAATTTGTCTTTTGTTTTTTATGCTGTGAGAGCTATTCTTGAGCAGGACCATAAACTAAACAGGGCAGTGTTTTAGGAAGATTAATTGGTAGCTCACAGAATCTCTGAAGGGAGAAGAGAGATCACCCCAGCCTAGCCCCCTGACCAAAGGCTTTTTGGTACCATTCTTCTGGCAACAAATCATGTGCTGCCACCTGGTGACAGCTCAAATAACAATTTTCCACATTGCTATTTAATATTTCTGTTGAGGTTGGGTGTGTGGGCTCAGACCTGTAATCCCAAGGGCTTTGGGAGACTGAGGTAAGAGGATCTCTTGAGCCCAAGGGTTTAAGACCAGCCTGGGCAACATAGTGAGACACGTCTCTACAAACAAAAATCCTTTTTTAATTAGCTGGGTGTGGTATCACATGCCTGTAGTACTAGCTACTAAGGAAGCTGAGGCAGGAGGATCACTTGAGCCCAGGAGTTCAAGATCAGCCTAGGCAAGATGGCGAAACCCTGTCTTTACAAAAAGTACAAAAAATTAGCTGGGTGTGGTGGCGCATGCCTGTGGTCCCAGCTACATGGGAGGCTGAGGTGGGAGGATCACTTGAGCCCAGGAAGTTGAGGCTGCAGTGAGCTGTGATCTCTCCACTGCACTCTGGCCTGGGTAACAGAGTGAAACTCCATCTCAAAAAAAAAAAAAAAAAAAAAGGTGGACACATGCAGTTCATGTTCCATGTTGTCCAAGTAGTGAAAAGGATCAGGATCATTAGTCACAAGGCATTTTTTAATGAAATATAATAGAAAATATCAGTGTATCACTCTCACTAAGGATAAAAATTAAATCATAACATTTTTGTTTCAGTTAATAAATCTACCCACATATTTACTAGGTCACAATGTAAATTGTATTTCTTACTGGAAGTCACAGCCAAAAATTCTTAAAGCCACTGGATTAGAGGCAGAGAGACTGAAAGAAGAGACCAGGGAAGAGGCTGCTACAGAAATGCAGTCTGGGCTGCTAAGGATGATGTGTGGAAATGCCAAAGAGAGCCTCAAGCAGCAGAAGTTGGGGCTAGGCATGGTAGCAGCTCACACCTGTAATCTGAACACTTTGGGAGGCCAAAGTTGGTGGATCAGTTGAGCCCAGGAGTTCGAGACCAGCCTGGGCAACATGGTGAAAACCTGTCTCTACAAAAAATATTTAAAAATTAGCCAGGCATGATAGCATGTGCCTGTAGTCCCATATATTATTACTTGGGAGGCTAAGGTGGGAGGATTGCTTTAGCCCAGGAAGTGGAGGCTGCAGTGAGCCAAGATCATGCCACTGCACTCCAACCTGGGCAACAGAGTAAGACCTTGTTTCAAAAAAAAAAAAGGCAGAAGCTGGAGATGAGGAAAGGTAGCCTCCTACTCTCCAGATCCAAGTGCCACCAGAATATCTCATCCTCCTTTGCATCCCCCAGCACTACTGCCCCAGAGCAGTGTCCTACCTCATTCTACTCACCAGAATGGGAGCTCCCATTACTTTCCAAGTTCAACTGAGCTTGCACTCAGAAGGTACAGCTATAGGCTGGGCACGGTGGCTCACAACTGTAATCCCAGCACTTTGGGAGGTCGAGGCGGGCAGATCACTTGAGGTCAGAAGTTCAAGACCAGATTGGCCAACATGGTGAAACCCCATCTCTACTAAAAATACAAAAATTAGCACACACCTGTAATCCCAGCTACTTGGGAGGCTGAGGCAGGAGAATCGCTTGAACCTGGGAGGCGGAGGTTGCAGTGAGCTGAGATGGCACCACTGCACTCCAGCTTGGGTGACAGAACAAGACTCCGTCTCAAAAAAAAAAAAAAGATACAGCTATAAATGTCTATGAACTTGGATTTCAGGGGTAGAGGTCACAGAAAGCACTCCAAGTAACAGGAAGATGAACAGGTACAGCTGATTCTATCCCATGTGGGTGCTGACTCACAGAAAACACATCAGGGAGGGTTAAACCATTTTATTGCAGTTGGGGGGCAAGGATGGGCAGGCAGTGAAAAGCCTCAGTAGAGAAGACAGATAATAGCTACTTCAAGAAGGCGGGGCGGACAGCCCAGAAACAGGGCCTTGGAGGGGAGGGTGGGCAAAGAAGGCTTCGTCCTACTATTCTTAACGAGTCCTTACAGGTCATTCAGGAGCATCTTGGGGCCCCAAAGGAATGGGTCCTCTTGCTTAAGACTCTGGACATGGAGCTGAAAGATGCTGGGCTCCAGGTTAGAAAGGGTGCTCCTCTGGGGATCTAAGAGGAAAGAAAAGGGAAGAGAAAACAAGTCATCAGCAAGCATTGTGATATGCACAGAACTAGGCCCTAGGCCTTTCTAATAGAGAGGGACATACAGGACTGACAGGATAAATAGCAACAGAGGTCAGTGAATTCACAGAAAGGCAGAGACTCCATTCTACCTAGTGTTAAATAATTAGTCAGCTGGCATTCAGGCATCATTCAGATTTAGCCTCCCCCAAAATGGGAATCCTTGTCCTTATCCTCACCTGGCTTCCATAAAAGTTCCCAGCTACTGTTACTGTCCAGAAGACTGAATTAAGAGCTGGATGAAGAAACAGACATGGTGAAAGTAGTGGCCAGAGGCAGCTTAGATTGGACAACATGAATGGAGGTCCTGAAGGGGAACAGAACCAAAAACAGAGATGATAATGATGTATCAAGGGGGCCCTTCCAGCACAGAACTGTCCTCCTTCCTGAGGCTAGGACTCTGGTCTCCTCCCTTTTTTTTTTTTTTTTTTTTGAGATGGAGTCTCACTCTGTCACCTAAGCTGGAGCACAATGGCGTGATCTCAGCTTACTGCAACCTCCGCCTCCTGGGTTCCAGCGATTCTCCCACCTCAGCCTCCCGAGTAGCTGGGATTATAGGCACTCGCCATCATGCCCGGCTAATTTTTGTAGAGATGGGGTTTCACCATGTTAGCCAGGCTGGTCTTGAACTCCTGACCTCAGGTGATCCGCTAACCTCAGCCTCCCAAAGTGCTGGGATTAGAGGCGTGAGCCACCGCGCCCTGCCGATCTCTCCTCCCTCTTTAACATCCAAACATATAAAGGCACCTCAGTGACTCTATCAAGTAAAGAATGCCCTTATGGGCTACAACCCAGATACTCATACTGCCCCCATAAGCCCAAGCCAAATCTAGGATAGCTGAACTTTGGTCCCCACTGCCTGACCTGTGAGACAATTTCCCTCCACTGGCACAGCTCCCACACCCCCTGACCTGAGGAGGTTGTCCTCCCTCCAGGCATCTTGGGCCTCTGTCCTGGCAGCCTCCAGGGTATGACCCTTGCCTTCCTGGCCACTTTGCAACTGCTCCAACATCTGCCAGATCACGGGCTCAGGTGGAACCAAACCTCTCCCTCTCTCCCTCCCCATGACAGTCCTCTTCAGCACACTTGGAACCCTCATGTGGGCAAGGATAGTTTCTCATGGCCGGGAGCAGAAGGGTTAGGAAGAAGAGCTCTGGAGAGAGAGTCAGCACAGGGAAGAGAAGAATGGAGACAGGGGCAGGAGAGGGTATCTTGGCCTCTCTGAAGAACAGGATAGACAGAGAAAGGAAGGGTCCTCCATAGAGAAATATGCAGAGACAAGTCTGAAACTAGTCCTACCTTCCACCTGCCAACCTAAGCCTGTCGTCCCTCAGCCAGCTGTTTCAGCAGCAGCTCCTGGTGCTGGCCTGCAGATGAGAGAGAATGTAAGGGGGCTGTTCCCCAACTTCTTTCCTTCTCCCTCCCTGCCTGTGACCACCCCGCTGCTGAAAACTGAGACAGAAACATTCTGGCTCAGCTGTTGGTAAGCTTCCAAGCTGACTGAAGAGATTAAACTCACACTATGGGAGGCAAAGAGCGCAACAAAATACTTGGCCACACTTCTCAGTAGCTCAGGCAGTTGGAGCCATGGCCACTTAATGGGAGAGCAAGAAGACTTTCCAGGCCGGACGCGGTAGCTCACACCTGTAATCCCAGCACTTTGGGAGGCCAAGGCAGGCGGATCATCTGAGGTCAGGAGTTCGAGACCAGCCCGGCCAACATGGTGAAACCCCATCTCTACTAAAAATACTAAAAATATGAAAAAAAGTGGCCAGGCATGGTGGCGGGTGCCTGTAATCCCAGCTACTCAGGAGGCTGAGGCAGGAGAATCGCTTGGACTCGGGAGGCAGAGGTTGCAGTGAGCCAAGATTGCACCATTGCAACAGAGCCTTGGCAACAGGCAACAGAGCGAGCCTGGGCAACAGAGCGAGACTCCATCTCAAAAAAAAAAAAAAAAAAAAGAAGATGACTTAAGATGACTTTCCAGAAAAGGTGACAAGCAAACACATATTCACCCCCAACCACCTTTTACTTACTCAACTGGTACTGCAGCAACTTCAATTCCTTCTGCATAATCTCTGACTCCTCCCACAGCACTGTAGGAGTGACAGCAGTGCTATTCTAGAGTCAATCAACAAATCCAGAGTAAGAAGGCAAGTGGACTATCTAGGGTCTTGTGAAACTCTTAGAGAGGATGATCCCCAACTTGTCCCACTACAAATGCCAAAAGTTCAAAGTCCTCAAGAAGGCAAGGTCTTGCCTATCCCTTAGTCGGTCTGCAGCTCCTGAGGAAGGCCATTGGTAGTACCGCATTCTCCTGGTCCTGTTTGCATCTGGGCGTGGGCTTGGGCTTGCTCCCACACCTGGCTCTGAAGGCCCTGCAGTTCCCTTCTCAGCTCCTCCAGGCATTGCTCCAGGAGAAGAGCGCTCCCCTTTGGGGCCCCCTGCAGCAACCTTAGTGATGCTGTAGTGGGACAAGTTGGGGATCATCCTCTCTAAGAGTTTCACAAGACCCTAGATACTCTACTTGCAAAACAAGACACGTGCACACACAACAGATGTGTGGCAAAATTGTGTGCATACATATGAAGCTGTGTATGTGAAGAAAATAACTGGCCAGATACCTTCCAGGACACTGATCTGGTACTTCTGCTGTTCTCGCTCTTCTAGCAGGCCCTGCACTGCCTGCCTCAGTGCCTCAGTCACCTACCCAGGCAGAAAAAAACACATGAGCTACCGTATAACAGCTTTTCCCAACCCCTAGTATCCGCATCTCACACAAACATCACGTATACACACCAAGGATTCCAAGCCTCACCTGAGCCTGAGATTGAAGCTGGGATCAGAGAATAGTAACCTCATCCCAGAGAGAGGATGGGCTGTAGGACTCAGGGCAGCTCAGCCTTTGTGGAACTGTGGGAGTCTCTAAAGCCCAAGGCTGTTGAGCTTGGACTCCTGACTGCAGAGGCAAGTGATGAGAGGAAATCCAGATCCCAGCCAGGTCCCCGGCTGAGGGAGTAAGGAAGGGGTAAGTGCAGGGTCTGTGTGGGGAAACAGAGTTCAGGGAAGGTCAGAGTTGGAATTTGGAAGGAGTAATGGATGATACAGGCACTGGAGGAAGCCACAGAAAGAGAAAGGGCTTGGAAGTAGAAAGAGACATTACTTACCTAAGGTGGAGACCCCAAGAGGATACAGCCACTGCTACAAAAGAAACAGTTGCACAGGCCAATGAGCTCTGAGAGTCCCTTAGTCTCCCGACGCAAACTGGGGACCTCCACCAACCCCTCACCTTAATCCGGACTACATTTCCATCAGTAGCGTTGAGAGAAGCACATCCAGCTGCTCAAACCAGCTGAGGCTCCTATTCATATCCTGTGGCAGGGGAGCGGCAGGGGTTAGGGTGTCTTGTGCTTGCTCTCCCACCGGGGGATATCCAAGGTATCCCCTGGTGTCTTGTGCTTGCTCTCCCACCGGGGGATATCCAAGGTACAGCCCAGGAAAGGCCACCATGTTAGATGGAAAGAGGGAAGTGGGGATGCAACACTGGGGTAGGGGGATGCGCTATCAGACCAAAACTGCGATCCTGTGACTAGCGAAAGGAAGGACGCTCTTGGGGAACTGGGGGAAAAGCGGGATACCCTGATGATAACACAGATATCAGGTGGGGATTAAAGGCGCCAGAACCTGGTCGAGACCTCCCCAGAAGTAGTACACTGGCGCCACCACGCCAAACCTGTGCCAGTGACAACTGCCGCCGCCGGGTTCAAAACTTCGGGCTGGTTTTGAAAGTCCGACTTTGGACTGGTTGCCGCAGGGCCACCTGGGAAACAGTTCGCCTCTTGCGACCACAACCGGCGATGGAGGCGGTGGAACTACCGTTCTCTGGAAGAGACACGTACATGCCCACCCCCGCCGTGTAGCTTGCCGGGAAACTGAGTTTTCCTGATTCCGTGTGGCTGTCTCTAAGGAGCAAACGAACTACGCATCCCAAGATGCATCGCGCATAGGCAACACTGTCCCGCTACTGGACCCATTTCCTACCTGGGAAATGGAGTCGAAGCTGACTCAGAACGTAACGGCCCAGTTGTCCTTGAGACTTCATTCCCCAGCAAGCTCAGCGTGTAACGTGCGCTATGGAGCCGAAAGTCGCAGAGCTGAAGCAGAAGATCGAGGACACGCTATGTCCTTTTGGCTTCGAGGTTTACCCCTTCCAGGTTAGTTTATCCCTCCTGCTGTTCTAGGGCGAAATATATGATTGGCTTCGTTGCAACTGGCGTGAGGCCTCGGGAGCCCCTGATCCTCCTGAGTTCCTGCAGCCCAGTGTCCATGTGACAACAGGGACGGGGTTTCAGTGGGGGCTTGGGTTAAAAAGGTAGTGGTCGAGGCCGGGCATGGTGGCTCACGCCTGTAATCCCAGCACTTTGGGAGGCCGAGGCGGGCGGATCCCCTGAGGTGAGGAGTTCGAGACCAGCCTGGCCAACATGGTGAAACCCCATCTCTACTAAAAATACAAAATTAGCCGGGCGTGGTGGTGCATGCCTGTAATCCCAGCTACTCTGGAGGCTGAGGCAGGAGAATCGCTTGAACCCATGAGACGGAGGTTGCAGTAAGCCGAGATCGCGCCATTGCACTCCAGCCTGAGCAACAAGAGCGAAACTCTTTGTCAAAAAAAAACAAACAAACAGTTGTCGCATGTTTGTCCTTTACCCCCATATAATGCCGGATTGGTTAACGGGAGACACCATATGACCTGTAACGTGGGTGGCTCAGATTGTCACCTATATAATTACAAGAAGAAAGGGACCTGTGAGGCAGAGTCACCTTGCAACTTCCTAAAGGATTTAGGAGAGGGCAAAGCCTAGGAGGTTTGCATAGCTATCGTTTAGGTCAGCTGAGGAGGGTAGGGCATTCCTGGTGATGAACAGGCAAACAATTGGCTGGTTTGTTCCCTCTACCAACAGAAGGATAATTCATGATATTTCCAGTCATCAGTGCTGGGCTGGGTAATGAAACTTTGTACACTCGCCTGGCACAGCAGTCTCAGGACC
The DNA here is from genome assembly GCF_028878055.3 of Symphalangus syndactylus. Lineage (NCBI taxonomy): Eukaryota > Metazoa > Chordata > Mammalia > Primates > Hylobatidae > Symphalangus > Symphalangus syndactylus. Next base: position 132,207,158 of record NC_072441.2, on the reverse strand, counting down.
GCACCCCGACCCCCATTTACACAGTTAGATTTCCCCACATCAGTGCCCTGTGCACTAAGCAGTTAAGTTACAAAGCTAAATCAACTCAGCTTGAGCCATCTGCCTGATGCTTAAGAGACTACCCACTTCCCATTCCTTCTGCTGAGTGGCTCACAGCAGTCCTGGGTGAGGATATAGAGGGAGAAGTAGGTTGGGTCTAGCTTGAGACTGGTCTTGCCAGAAAAAATGGAATTGAGCTATATATGAAAAGATAGACTGGAAGGAAAGAGGGTTATGTACATCCCAAATATCAGAAAAAGCTTGAGTAAAGGTGTGGAGATAGTGGTGTGGTGTTACCAAGTAAAAGGGCTTGATGCCTGATGTGCTAGAAGCTAATATTATGACACTGGGTTTTTGAGAAAACAAAAGCTATTTGTTGCAGATCAACCTTTAACTTTTTGAGACACCGTTTCAGTGGATGGCAGGTGTGTGGGAGAGTGAGAATGCCTATCTGGCAAGTTGAGTAGACCTGGGTATTAGGAGGGGCTTTTGTGCTGAACAAAGCCAACTGCAGCCCTGCCAGTCACCCTAGGCTCCTACCTCTCACGTCCCTACCCCCACATCCAGTCAGCCACCAAGACCTATAAGACTGTCTACTGAATCTCCCAAATCCATTCCCTTGTATTCCACCCATCTATGCTGTGGCCCAGGCCACCATTTCTCACTTGGATTACTGTAATAACCTCCTTGTTGTCATTTTACCTCCAGTCCATCCTCCACACTGCAGCCAGTTTGATCTAAAAATGATCATGCTAGTTTACTCCTTAAATCTTCAGTGGCTCTTCACTGTCACCAAATTAAATCCGTATTCCTTAAATTGGTATTCAAAGCCAATCAAAATCTCACTCCTATTGATCTCTCCAGCCTTCTCTCCCTCTGATTCCCTCTACAGACCCTTCACTTCCACCAAACTAGACAATTCTCAGATATACCCAGGAATTTTCTGCCAGTGTATTTGCTTATGCTGTGACTTGTTTATTTTATTCTTTATTTATTTAGAGACAAAGTCTCACTCTGTCCTCTTGGCTGGAGTGCAGTGGTGCAATCATAGCTCACTGCAGCCTCAAAGTCCTGGGCTCAAGTGATCCTCCCACTTTAGTCTCCCAAGTAGCTGACTCCAGGCATGCACCAATACTCAGGGTCTCACTTTGTTGCCCTGGCTGGTCTTGAACTCCTGGCCTCAAGTGATCCTTCTGCTTCCGCCAGCCACCCAAAGTGCTGGAATTACAGGCATGAGCCACCATGCCCGGCCACAAGGAAGCCTTTTCTAATTTCAGAGGACCCTCATCTGACCCTGTCATTGCACTAGGTATAGTACAGTCATTTCTATTGTTCTTAGTGGTTCTGCCTATTAGAACTTTCTGCAGCCGGGCGTGGTGGCTCTCACCTATAATCCCAGCACTTTGGGAGGCCAAGGTGGGTAAATTACTGGAGGTCAGGAGTTCAAGACCAGCCTGGCCAACATGGTGAAATCCCGTCTCTACTAAAAATACAAAATTAGCTGGGCGTGGTGGTGTGCACCTGTAATCCTGGCTACTCGGGAGGCTGAAGCAGGAGAATCGCTTGAGCCCGGGAGGTGGAGGTTGTGATGAGTTGAGATCGCGCCATTGCACTCTAGCCTGGGCAAGAAGAGCAAAACTCCATCTCAAAAATAATAATAGTAATAATAACTCTCTGCCTTTTTTTTTTTTTTTTTGAGATGGAGTCTCACTCTGTTGCCCTGGCTGGAGTGCAATGGCGCCATCTTGGCTCACTGCAACCTCTGCCTCCCAGGTTCAAGCGATTCTCCTGCCTCAGCCTCCTGAGTAGCTGAGATTTCTGCCTGTCTATTCTAAGTTCCCTGCCATATAATACATGAATCTATAGTAGACATGAGGGGGAACAGACCTAACCACAACAGTCACATTATTAGTTGAGCACCGACACAGACTTCACTTATCTGTTACAGCAGTAAAACCAGCTACAATCAAACGAGTAATGGTCATCCCATTCTGTCCCATTAATGCACAACCCCAGGTAGCCTGTGTAGACCTGTGTCAAGTGTTCTGTACTATGAGTCAGAAATCCCCAGTAAGTGATGCAGGTATCTTCATAGCACTTTGTGTGAACAGTGGCAACCTCCACAACTATGTGATTTAGCAAGTTCATTGAAGGTTATGTTATGGGTCTTTGGTTCAGGCTTCTTGTGACATCTCTTCTCCATGTTCAGTGCGTGAATGTGGGTGTAGACAGTGTTACAGGTGAATCCAATTTCTTGGATGTCCAGGCCAAGTGGACAAAAGCAAATATTGTGTGTCCTAAAACTGAAAATAAAGTTTGCATTAATCACATATTTGCTTTGCTGATTGGTCAACCTCAAAAACATAAGCTTGCTGGCCAGGTGCGGAGGCTCATGCCGGTAATCCCAGCACTTTAGGGAGGCGGAGGCGGGTGGATCATCTGAGGTCAGGAGTTCAAGACCAGCCTCGCCAACATGATGAAACCCCATCTCAACTAAAAATACAGAAAATGAGCCAGGTGTGCTGGCAGGCACCTGTAATCCCAGCTCCTCGGGAGGCTGAGGCAGGAGAATCGCTTGAACCCAGGAGGCGGAGGTTGCAGTGAGCCAAGATCGCACCACCAACTCCAGCCTGGGGAACAAGAGCAAAATTCTATCTCAAAAAAAAGAAACCAAACACAAGATTCCTGTTAGGGGTTTTGTAGAGTAATATGGTGTTGACCGTGGTAACAAGAAAGTCTGTCAAAGGCAGGAAAATCCCATCCTGGGCAACATAGGGAGACCCTGTCTCTACAACAAATTATTTTTTTGTTTTAATTAGCCAGCCAGGTGTGGTGGCTCACACCTGTGGTCCCAGCCACTTGGGAAGCTGAGGAGGGATGATTGCTTGAGGGAGGGAGGTTGAGGCTGCAGTGAGCTGTGATCACCTCACTGCACTCTAGCCTAGGTGACAAAGCAAGACTGTCTCAAAAAAAAAAAAGCAGGAAAACCCCTGATGGGCTCAAGTCAGAGTTTAAGTACGTTTCTAGCCTCTTTGGTAGCATCAGTTCATCATTAACTGATAAAAATGGTTTTTTTGGCCTGGCACGGAAGCTCACGCGTATAATCCTAGCACTTCGGGAGGCCAAGGTGGGCAGATCAGTTGAGGCCAGGAGTTCGAGACTAGCCTGGCCAACATGGCAAAACCCCATCTCTACTAAAAATGCAAAAAATTAGCTAGGCCTGGTAGCACACGCCTGTAATCCCTGCTACTTGGGAGGCTGAGGCACAGGAATCGCTTGAACCCAGCAGGCAGAGGTTGCAGTGAGCCAACATCATGCCACTGCACCCTAGCCCCTGGGCAACAGTGAGATTGTATACATTAAAAAAAAAAAGGGGGGGGGGGCATTTTGTTTTTAAAGACAGCTTCTCGCTGGGCGCGGTGACTCACGCCTATAATCCCAGCACTTTGGGAGTCAGATGCAGGTGGATCATGAGGTCAAGAGATCGAAGACCATCCTAGCCAAAATGGTGAAACTCCGTCTCTACTAAAAAATACAAAAATTAGCTGGGCGTAGTGACGCATGCCTGTAGTCCCAGCAACTCGGGAGGCTGAGACAGGAAAATCACTTGAACCCGGGAGGTGGAGGTTGCAATGAGCCGAGGCTGCACCATTGCACTCCAGCCTGGCGACAGAGTGAGACTCTGTCTCAAAAAATAAAATAAAATGGCCGGGCGCGGTGGCTCACGCTTGTAATCCCAGCACTTTGGGAGGCCGAGGCGGGCGGATCACGAGGTCAGGAGATCAAGACCACGGTGAAACCCCGTCTCTACTAAAAATACAAAAAAAAATTAGCCGGGCGTGGTGGCGGGCACCTGTAGTCCCAGCTACTCGGAGAGGCTGAGGCAGGAGAATGGCGTGAACCCGGGAGGCGGAGCTTGCAGTGAGCTGAGATTGCGCCACTGCACTCCAGCCTGGGCAACAGAGCGAGACTCCGTCTCAAAAATAAAATAAAATAATAAAATAAAATAAAATAAAATAAAATAAAAAAATAAATACAGGTTTTCACTCTGTTACCCAGGCTGGTCTCAAACTCTTGGCCCCAAGCAGTCCTCCTACCTCAGCCTCCCAAAGTGCTGGGATTGCAGTTATGAGCCATCATGCCCAGCCTAAAAACAGTATTTTAAGAAACTGCCTGGGCTGGGTGCGGTGGCTCACGCCTGTAATCCCAGCACTTTGGGAGGCCAAGGCAGGTGGATCACGAGGTCAGGAGGATCAAGACCACCCTGGCCAACATGGTGAAACCTCGTCTCTACTAAAAATACAAAAATTAGCCGGGTGTGGTGGCACGTGCCTGTAGTCCCAGCTACTCAGGAGGCTGAGGCAGGGGAATCACTTGAACCCAGGAGGCAGAGGTTGCAGTGAGCTGAGATCATGCCGCTGTACTCCAGCCTGGGCAACAGAGTGAGACTCCGTCTCAAAAAAAAAAAAACAACTGCGTGTTCTCTCCAAATTCATCTCTAGAGTTAGGGTCATATAGCCTGGAACTATGATCTCGTCTTTTGATCTGTCTGTATGGAGATGCTCTGGATATAATAAACTTTTAATCTATTATAACCCCTTGATCTTCAATGAAGACATAGCTTGCTGCCGCTGATAGTTTCCCCTGGTGACATATCAAAAGGGTAAAGAAGTGCTGGTTGGGAAGAGACTGGTGGAACCACATCGTTTTGTGTCATTTGAGGATGAGTTGGACTGTGGCATGAATGGCATTAAGGGTTCAGGTGGCTTTCTCCCTCTCAGGCTTGGCTGCAGCAACATGCTTCTCCAGATTAACAATATTTTTCTGAACAACTGTCATGGCATCATATGTTATTCTGCTTTGAGAAATCTCCGATCTTGCTTTTGTCTTAGAATGCCTTCAAGGTGTTGGACTTGGAGGGCAAGTGCGTTGACAGCCACTTTGACTGTTCCTATGCCCTCATGCACCTCAGTCAGTTGTGGATTTAGGAACTCTGCTCTGTGGATCCTCGTTCCTGGGTTTTTCATTTTATTATTATTATTTTTTGAGGCTGGGGTCTCACTTTGTCACCCAGGCTGGAGTGCAGTGGCACGATCTTGTCTCACTGCAACCTCTCCTACCGATTCTCCTGCCTCAGCCTCCTGAGTAGCTGCGATTACAGGCAAGTGCCACCATGCTTGTCTAATTTTTGTATTTCTAGTACAGGCAGGGTTTCACCATGTTGGCCAGGCTGGTCTCAAACTCCAGATCTTAGGTGATCCACCTGCCTCCACCTCCCAAAGTGCTGGGATTATAGCTGTGAGCCACCACGCCCAGCGGGGTTTTTCATTTTCATTGGTTCATTTGTAGTTGGATGAGGGCTGAAATTATTTGTTGTCAGTCAGTCCTTCAATAAATAAAATAATTCCCCGGGCCAGGCTCGGTGGCTCATGCCTATATAATCCCAGCACTTTGGAAGGCCGAGGCAGGTGGGTCCTAGCTGAGGCCAGGAGTTGGGAGACCAGCCTGGCCAACATGGCGAAACCCTGTCTCTACTAAAAATACAAACTAGCCAGGCGTGGTGGTGCACATCGTAATCCCAGCTGCTCGGGAGGCTGAGGCACGAGAATCACTTGAATCTGGGAGGCCAAAGTTGCAGTGGGCCAAGATCATGCCACTGCACTCCAGCCTGGGTGACAGAGCAAGACTCTGTCTCAAAAAATAATTAATTCCCTGTCAAATTCAGTTGAGTTGCTCATAAAAATATATCACATAGCATCAGTGAAAATTCACGAATGAGATGGAAGCTGGGGCAAAAGTGTGAGGCCTGAAGGTTAAGGTGTGGGCCAGGCTAAGGCCTAGACTGGTCTTCTCCAGCCTGGCCTAAACTTTCTGTTTTAGGTGGCATGGTACAATGAACTCTTGCCTCCAGCCTTCCACCTACTGCTGCCAGGACCTACCCTGGCCTTCCTGGTACTCAGCACGCCTGCCATGTTTGACCGGGCCCTCAAGCCCTTCTTGCAGAGCTGCCACCTCCGAATGCTGACTGACCCAGTGGACCAGTGTGTGGCCTACCATCTGGGCCGTGTTAGAGAGGTAAGGAAGGCTCAGTTTTCCCCCAGCTCCCAAACCTACAGCTGCCTCCAGCTCCTCCACGCTCAATACAGATCTAGACCTAGGGCTAGGAGCCACTTCAAAGGTGAAATGATACCCTAAAGCCAGGCTTGACATTCTGTGATCTTTCCTCATTCTGCCTTCTCACACACCCAGGTTCCACCACCCTCCTCTAGCAGTCCCCCAGTGTGAAATCAGTCTCACTCACGCTACACTGATGGGCAACTATATGAACCTCAGATCAGGTTTTCCTTGGCCTCCAAGTGGAATAGGAATGAGTCCAACATTCCCCAGGCATTGCTTTGTCCTAGACCTGCAAGCTTTACGCTCTCCTTTTGAGGACAGAACAATATTCTCCCAACACACACTCACATATACACTTAACTATGTACATACCCACTGGATCTCCCCAAAGCTGACCATGCCTTCCTTCACACCAGGACTTGTGTATTTCCTTTCAAAATGGGCTCTTCTGGAAATAACTATAACTATGTCCACACTGGAGCCTCCCAAGTTAAGGTCATGTTTTCTCTTCTGGGGACAGGACCATGTTCACACACACACAACAAACTAGGGCTCCCTAGGACAAGGTCATAACTCCCCTCATGCTGACAGTACCCTCTATTTTGTCCACTGTTCCAGAGCCTCCCAGAGCAGCAGATAGAAATCATTGCTGACTACGAGGTGCACCCCAACCGACGCCCCAAGATCCTGGCCCAGACAGCAGCCCATGTGGCAGGGGCTGCTTACTACTACCAAAGACAGGATGTGGAGGCTGACCCATGGGGGAACCAGGTGAGAGAAAATGTAAATAGAGGCTGAGACAGACTGATAAAGGCCTCTCCTTACCAGATCCCACATTCCTCAGCCTTCCCTGGATGGATGTGACATGACCCAGAACAAATTAGCTTTGTTCTGGATGGGGGGCAGTCCTGTCACATGCGGTTGTCTAACTGGGGACTCGTGAGATCAGAAAACTTAGCCTGCAGAACTGTCTTATGATACAGGGGGCACAGCAATGTTAAGACTAATGGTGAGACTAGGAAGCCCAGCCCTTCCTTGTGCTCAGAATAGTTTATGAAAGGGTTTGCCGAGAAAAGGACAGAGGTTTACATAGAGTCAGTGTACACTGGGTGGGAAATAAGTGAACAGGCCTAGCTTGCAATGGCAGTTGGACTTGGTGCCAAGGGGACCTCCGTGACCTTTTCTTCACCCTCTCCCCAGCGCATATCAGGTGTGTGCATACACCCCCGATTTGGGGGCTGGTTTGCCATCCGAGGGGTAGTGCTGCTGCCAGGGATAGAGGTGCCAGATCTGCCACCCAGAAAACCTCATGACTGTGTACCTGCAAGAGCTGACCGTATCGCCCTACTTGAAGGCTTCAATTTCCACTGGCGTGACTGGACTTACCGGGATGCTGTGACACCCCAGGAGCGCTACTCAGAAGAGCAGAAGGCCTACTTCTCCACTCCGCCTGCCCAACGACTGGCCCTATTGGGCTTGGCTCAGCCCTCAGAGGAGCCTAGTTCTCCCTCCCCCAATCTTCCCTTTACCACA